>NC_056526.1:77434301-77516048 GCF_019175285.1 Sceloporus undulatus | reverse complement strand
TTCTCTCTGTTAAAGTTTGTTCCAAGACTTCAGACTCAATGTAGACCTACCTATATTCATATATTGAATGTGTTGCACAATGCCCCAAGCATTGTGGACACAAAGCTGCCCTGACTTTCCCCAGTAGCTGCATGTTTCAGAATAACACCAGGCACCTGTCTACACAACATCCCACTGTGCCACCAGTGATACCAATTGCTCCCTCTAAGGCCCAGTGTTAATCACCTGGCTGGGTGCCTTATTATGGCCTCAGAGGAGTGACGTCTGCTGCCACCAGTGGTGGCAGGTGGCACAGTGGAACATTGTGTAGAAGTCATGTGACGTTGTTCTGCAGTGCTCCATTTTTTCTAGGAAGAGCCAAAGCAAAAGGTGTGTATAGCCCTGGGATTTAGTTCTAACGGTACTTTGGTGCAGGCTGCAGTTTGTTCTTAGAATGCATGTGTCCAGCTGTGAGAATGGATCGATTAAAATTTTCTGTGTCTGATCCAGAGGAGAAGAGAGGAACATTCCAAGGTCAAGGAAGATAGACAGGTCCCAGATCTGCACCTGGAGGTTGTTAAGCAATTAACTGAAATGCCACCTTGCCCCTCTTTTTGGTGCAGATCAAGAGACACAGGATGATATCATCTCTATTAAGTAGTGCCGAATGTTACACTATATAAGAGGCTAGGCGACAAGGAATTAGGACCCTGCAGACCAGTCTGCAGGGACACTCTGTGCATGTGTGAATATATTGCTATGTGTCTTGCCTTGCAGGCATTTATAAGTATGTGTATTGGGGGGGGGGTCTCTGCCTACAGATGCGCAGAGACTCTGTGTGTCTGGTTTCTCTCACTCTGACAGATTAAGCTAGAGTGTGTGATTGCTTCTCTGGTTTTTTCTTGCTTTGCCTCTGTACTTGGTTTTTACTTACTGGTTGGGATACTTACTTGTTGGTAACAAGAGGGTAGAATGGTGAGTGTATGCTTTTATTTCTTTATTCTCCTAAATAAAAGCCCTTTCAAGACCATGCCCAACTGATTGTTGCCTCAGCTTACCCTCCAAACCCACAGGTGCTTAACAATTGAATAGTTGTGGACATCTCTAAAATGTGCATTAAAACAGAGATGGCCCAGATTTGGTGCAAGATTTCCTTTCCATGTGTAGGCAGTCTATCGTTGACTTGGGCCTTTGACCCTGCATTGTCTGGACAGGGCGACACAAGGGTGGGGGAAAACTGAGCCATTTGGCCTGTGTAGATGTGTCCTTAGTCTCTTGCACTATGATAAATAATTTGCCCCGTATCTGTAGCATGAGTTAAAATAATAAAATAATGCTACTTACAGTCTTAATTAAATTAGGTGTTAAAAATGAATGAAATGGTCAGTGCTGTTGCTTTGTGGACATGTAATCACAGCATATACAATAATGAGCCTACTGTGGTGCTTACTAGTGCATTCACTGGAGCCAATAAAAAAAGAATAGCATTTAAAATTCTATAACCAGATTTCTGAAATATTGACGACTCATACACTTGTGGGTAAGCAGTTAAGTTATGACCATTGAACCATTCTGTGGATTCACAGTGATCTATATAGCACTGAGAATGGACAAAAGTGTATTAACTTAAAAGAACACTTTGAACAATAAGATACTATAGAACATGAATTACATTATATTACTTTGTGCCTGAAAAATTGCTAAGAGTGAATGCCTCTGGTTCACTGAAGTATGAAATAATACATCATAATTTACACATAGGAGTGTCTTGCCACAATTATATATTTTGTTGTAAAATTAGATTTTTAAAATATTTGTACTTGTGAAGTAATAAGTCTCATAAATTCCAACCAGCTGCTTTTATTACCCTCTTTGGCTATGGAGTTCTTTATGCCTGTTTGGAAATGATAATTAAGTGTGCTTACAAAAACAGCAAGGATGAAAATAGAATGTTTAAGAAAAGTCTCAGAATATTACTAACCTGAAAATTTCAGCACATATTGGCAATTCATATCCTCCAGCTGTCCCAGTTTGGCAGGGATGGTCGACATGCATCTAGCTTGCATGTTCTACTTCATTAATAACTTTTGCCATCTTGACTTCACTCTGATGTTGCTTGGCCCCAGGCATGCCAGTTTTCATCTGTGAAATGTTGGACTGTATGGAAATGTTTTCCTTCCATTAAAATAGCTGCTTTCCATTTTCCACCTAGTTATGTCAAACACAGAAAAATGGAAAGATTTAGCCATGTTAGTTTGGATTAGTATGCAAAAGGCTATTGTAGCACCTTTGAAACTAACGGAGAGAAAGATGTTTGTAGCACAATCTTTCGTAGACTCAATCTACTTCATCGGTAGATGAAGATCTATCCGATGAAAATCTATCTGATGAAGTAGATTCAGTCTATGAAAGATTGTGCTACAACCTCTTTTTCTCAGTTAATGCAAAAGGTGCTACAATACCCCTTTGCACAAAAAAATTGTACGTACTGTATAAATATCATCAAAAACAATACAAAACACAATAGAGTACTCATCCTTTTCCTCTGCAGCTCTCTCACTCCCACAAAAAAAATGTTCAGAGGGGGGCCATGGTACATTTGGGAATGGTGTGAGACACAGAATATTTTCACATAAACAAATGTAATCAAATATAAATGAGGACCTAATATGTGGAGCGGATGCTTTAACCTTTTAACTCCCACCACAGTTCCAATCATATTCCCCACCCCACAAACACCTGCAATTTGTATTGCAACAAGCCCCCTTTAGGGGTCTAATCCATACTCTTCAATAATAATAACAACAATAACAACAGAAGTCATAGTGGCCATAAATAGTTTGACTTCAAGATGGGGATGATAAACAACTTTTATTTTATTAAGAACACATGGCAGAAGATCAATGTCTGACAGCAAAGCAACTTGTGCAGGCTTATGCTCAGTGCATACCAAGAGAGAACCAATAAAATCCACAGCCATACTCAATGAGAGTGAACCACACCATCCGGCCATTATGATAGGAGGAAATAAACTGTTCATTCACAGGGTCCTTAAGGGGCATTCAGTGACCCAAGGATGGAGGTGGAAGAAACCATCCCACCCCTTTGTACGTACAGAAGAATAATGTAGGACCTGACCCAATCCGTGGAAACATCTTACCCTATGTGCAATCCCAACCACTGATTTTTAATTCCACGTGGAACCTGCAAGAGATACTATGGTCAAATCTGCATTGCAGAAATGATGCAGTTTGACACTGCTTTAAGTATCATGGATCAATGCTATGGAATTCTGGGATTTGCAGTTTTGTGAGATACTTAGCCTTCTCTGGCAAACAGCTCTGGTCTCACAACAAACTACAAATATCACTATTACACAGCGTTGAGCCATGGCAGTTAAAATACAGGTGTCGCTCTGCATTATTTCTTCAGTGACGATTAGACCTTAGTTAATGTATCCTATGATCAGTGACATCACTAGGGATAATAATAATAGTGGAGGGACTCCACTACCTATGATAGTGAAACAACAGTGAAACAAAAAGAGAATCATCTACTCTGTAGGTGTGATTCCCAAGTCTCCACTTATGATTATTGAGCAATTTTAGTGCAAAAGCTTGACAATTTTCTTTTGGAGCACTACAGCTCTCACGTTGTCCATCTAGCATGGTCATTGACTGGCTAGGAGTTTCTTGAAATTATATCTTACCCCCTCCAAGCACCTTTTTTCTCCCAAGTTCTACTTCTAATCCCTATAAAAATTCTGAATGCTCTGAGTATTTTCTGATCTGTACTTCTTTTTCCCTCCAGAGGAACAGGGTCATTGCAGTAGAGCAAAGACTAATAAACTGTATGGGCCGGATCAGGTGGTTAACTGAGGCCTTGTGAGGGCAGCACAGGAGCTGACCTTCATAGCACATAGGTTTAACAAGCAGAGGGCCTGTTATGTCCACACTTAATTTTGTTGCTCGAACACTGAGAATGCTTCCCTCTGCTTGAGTTCCTTTAATAAAAAGTAATAAAAATCTTGGAGGAAACGTTTTTGCCTCAGGCTGCTTTTTAGAGCTGTTGAAAGGTCTCCCAAGAGCTATTCAGTGTTTTTGTGTGTGACAACTGTTACTCATACTGCCTCTCCTTAGCTACAAATTTATGCACACACAGTAGTCAGAATGACAGGAGATACCCATGGGATGCTGTTTGGAATGGAATTTAATAGTACAGTTACAGCAAGCTTCACATTTAGGAGGCTCTATTACCAGAATGATTACTAATTGTGGCTTTTCATTTCGTGAACATAATACGTATCATTTCTTTAAATTATCTTGCAGAGGCTATAAATGCAGGTGGTTTAGTGAGTAGTGGACTCTAATAAGAACTGACCCCTTGCATGCATGGGGATAGGGAGGAAAAGAAGAAATACAGCCCAATGAATACACAAAACAATATTTTCATTGAACAAGATGCAGCTATGTAGTGTACAAAAGTGGCAGCATTCTGGGTTGTACTCCTTCAGACACTGGGTAAAAGAGTCAAATTTCAGAATAGTCATTTGGTTCATAAGCTAACCCATGGAGGGATGGCACATGTGCTATATATTTTGATGTGCTGGGGTTTGACATATAACAAACATAAAAAATAAAAATTCAGCTCCTTATCTTCAATGGTTTGGTCCAGAATTCTTTCAAATCATGTCTCAAATAGATCTCAGACAAGAAAGTTAAGGAACTTGTATGCATGCAAAGCAGTGAATATATTCTACTATTCTTTAGAAAATTGGAAAAATTATTAAAAACAGGAACGTACACTGAATCTAATATTAGACACTAGCCTAGTATTGTCTCTCCTGGCAGCATTTCTTGGAAGCCTCTGATAGTGGCATTTCTCAAGCTGTTTGTGAGATCTATTTGATTTGAAATGCAAAGCCTTGAACCTGAGACCTTCTGCAAGCAAAGCATGCCACCACTGAGCCTCACTCATTTCCAGTGTTCCACCATACATATATAAGACTTTTGACATACGTTTTCAATAGGTCTCTGGCTCTTTTGAATATTGTGAACAATGCAGTGCTCCCATATATAACTAAATTAGTCCTGTGTGCTTTTTAATGTTGCAGCTTGAAATAATTTCTTTCTAGAATGCTTAAAATTACAGCTAAATATACCTGACAGATGGATACAATTCAACTGAAGCAAAGCTCACACTCCCCCCCCCCCAGTGAATAATAACTAATGTTAACTAATTCAAAATTTCTAATATGTCAGAACTACTTGTTTCGGAACATAAGAGAGCTGTCTTGACAGGGACACAAATGTTTTAATTCCACTTAATTACTTTGCCTACCGTTCACCACTAAACCAACATATTAGGATTTATTTTTAATCACACAATTGTTAACCATGGTAACTGTTCAGCTAAGCGAATCCCTTTGTCAACATATGTTAATAAAGGATGTGACTAGATTTTGCAGACTTATCAGATGCATGAAGCAGCAATCATCTGTCAGTCTTAAGCGTCTCCCATATTAACTCTTTATTTAAAGATTAGCTCATGCAGAGAATTTAAAGACAAGACTTAGTACACTGACTACCTGACTTGCCATTTTCCTGACGTGTTGCTTGTTCTGTCATTGAGATCTAAAGTTGTTAAATTTAAGTTCTCATATACACTTCCTACTGCAAAACCATGATACTGGTTTTATTAAACCAATGAATATTTGGTTTAGATACAAATACAATCTCATACAAGGAGTATGAATAACTACTTTGGGGATAAGTACTGACCTCCATATCACAATATACATATAGTTCATCCATATAAGCTAGTTTAGGGTTTGGACTGATCTAATGTCAGACCTCACCTGGCATAATGTGTAGAGTTGTGGGCATTAGAGTTCTGTAAGGATGTTGACAAACTAGAACATGTACAGAGTAGGACAGCAAAGCTGGAAAAAGGTGTGGGAACCAAGGTGCACCAGGAATGATTGAGGAAGCTGGGTATGTTTTTGGATGAAAAAGATAAGACAAGAGGTAACATGTTAGCCATTATTATTATATGGATGCATCATGAGATGGTGTGTTTCGCTAGAAAATATGCTTGGCACAGTGGAAGGCAGCAGGAAAAGAGGAAAACCACATTACAGGATGATTGATTTTGCAAGACCTGAGGCAGTTGATGACTATAGTTCTTGCAGGGCTCTCATTCATAGGGTCACCTTGATGGCAAAAACCAGCAAACTGATAACCATCATTAAATTTATGAAAGGATGTCATATAGAAGATGGAGCAAGCTTATTTTCTGTTACTCCAGAAACTAAGGCATGAGCCAATGGGTTTTAATTACCAGAAAAAGATTCCACTGAAACATTACTAAGAACTTCCTGATGGTAAGAGCTGTCTGAAGAGGATGGTGGTCTCTCCTTCTATGGAAGTCTTTAAACAGAGATTGATTTCCCTTCTCATAGGAGTACTTTAATCATCTATTCCTGCATGGCAAGAACTTGGACTATATGGTCCTTGCAGTCCCTTCCAGTTCTATGATTTTGTAAGGGCCAGAACAGATGGCACCAAAGGGGCGGTTGTAAGGTCCTCCATCAAAGACAGATTGGGGTAAACACAAGCTGCAGCCCCAATCCACCTTGAACCAGGGATGTAGCCAGGATTTTGAGAAGGGGGGGTACAGACTAAGTGCCACCATCATAATGGGGCTTGGACGCGGCGGTGTAGCAGCAGCCGCCATTCATTGTATCTAACGGAAGGGGGAGATCCGGACCCCCCCCCCCTTGGCTACGTTCCTTCTTGAACCCAGCCCAAATAGGAGTGGGAAAGATCCACTTCTATTTGGGCCGGGAAAGAGATGCCTTTCCCAGCCCCGCCACAGCCCCACAGTGGCTTCAAGATGCTCCATTGGCATGCAGTATGAAAATGCCATGCTGCCGAAGCATCTTGAAGCCACTGATGTGTGGGTGGCCACCTGGCTTTTGGGCAGCTTCCGGACATCTTTGGAGCATGCAGTGTATATACATCGCACTCCCAAGATGCCCGGAAGTGGGCTTTAAAGGGTGGTTTGTTACTGTGAGGTTTGATGTTCTCATGAAACCTTATAAATGCAGTATGATAGACTTCATTTGTGTCTGACCTGAAAGCTAATCCCATCAAACTATTTCTGAGATGACATCTTTTAGATTTCACTGGTAGGGACATTTCCAGAAAATTAAATTTTCCTTGCAATACATGTTCACTAATTATTCATTTGTTATAGGAAATCCAGATATACCTCCTTAAACCAGCACTGTGAGAAGCATTGGGAAAGAACATTTTTCTTCCTACACTGAAAAAGGCAATCATTTTATTCCCCATGTCCCCAGATGTGTCCGTTTCCATCATGAATACTGTCTAGCAAAAAGCAAGGAATGTATGGCCCTGCAGAAGTTGTGAGACTATAGCACTGGCTATGCTGCTTATGC
Organism: Sceloporus undulatus; assembly: GCF_019175285.1. Classification (NCBI taxonomy): domain Eukaryota; kingdom Metazoa; phylum Chordata; class Lepidosauria; order Squamata; family Phrynosomatidae; genus Sceloporus; species Sceloporus undulatus. Next base: position 77,508,607 of record NC_056526.1, on the reverse strand, counting down.
CTGATAGGACTTGCAGGTCAACATTTGGAAGGCCATTTATTATCTTACTTGTTGTGGGGCAATGTGCTTGTTTTCCAGTTATTATTAACTGCCGGAAAATCAACATCTAGGTATGACAACCCTATGAATGAAAGACTCCATTATCCTATTATCCACAGCTCTGGGCCTATGGCTTCCTTGATTGAGGACTATCAGACTGTAATATGGTCTTCCTCTTTTCCTACTGCCTTCTACCTTTCGAAACACTTTGTCTTCGCATGATATGGCCAAAATACAACATAAGTACTCATCGGCCACTGAATGCATACATACTCATACACATACCACTGCATCCATGTTCCTTTAGAGACTGAAAACTGAATTAGATAAAATGAGAAGATTACATTGTTCTCTTCTTGTGTTACTGACTGCTGCCATACTGCATAATTAGTTCAGTGTGACATGGCTTTAACTGTCATGGCTCCATCCATGACAGACACCAGAACCCTGTAGGTTAAATATCTCACAAAACTACAGATCCCAGAATTCCATAGCATTAAGCCACGGCAGTTAAAGTAGTGTGAAACTGCATTAATTTTGCAGTGTAGATACAGCCATCCATTATTATGCGCTCCACATGTCTACAAGTGCTGAGAAGTTCTACCTACCCAGGTCTTACTTCCTTTTGGGAGGAGTTCATTGGTATTTGGATATTTTCTAGTGGTTCCATGTATTTGCATATGTAAAATTTGAATATGGGTGAAGGGACAGTTGATACCTATGTCACCTTGTAATTCAAACACTACACAAATTTAAGATCAGTGCATTACATAGATACTATCATCTGTGGGGGAAATATGTTAGTTTTCTAATATGCCATAGAGAAAGTAATAGCATTTACAAAGTTCACCGGGAGTTCTTTGCTACAAACATTACACAACCTTATATACTTTTGGAAATGACTATACCTCCTTTCTGGAGCTACTCTACTTATAGTAATACATTCGATACATAGGCAACTAGTCAGCCAAAATCCTTTATACTTGAAGGAAATAAAACATCAAATGGTTACCCCTTTGGGAACTGGAAGAAGAGGAGGTCTGTGCCACAGCAATTATTTTATTTCTCAGAGGGATCCATTAAAAAACATTTAGCCTCCTTTTGTGGCATACCATAAAGGTAGCTTGTGTCAAAAGTTAAATGCCTCCCATTGAATTCCAAGCTACAGAGTTCCATTCTCAAAGATCTGGGAGAGCAGATATATGATTGTTGCTTTCCATAATGATGAGGTGAGTCTTTTGAAATGTTAAAATTCATACTGCATGCACCATACTTATCTATCTGTGCATAATTCATACACAACTAATAGGGAATAAAATATACAGAAGTAAACAGGTAGAGAAATATTTTCTTCTCAGATTCATCATCCTTTAACAAAAACAATCCCTAAAAATGAATTTAAAGCAAGCTAAAGCACCTGTACATTTTTACCAAGGATTTAAAGTGCTTCTCTTTTTCTCCCCTAAGGTATAGACATTAATAAGAATAAGACTACCTCCTGGTAATTAGGCCTTTATAGCTTCTCATATATCTCTGTCTCTAGACACATGGCAAAGACGTTGGTGTTTTATCTGGCACCACAAACAGTTTTCTGGGGATTTGTTGTCTTGATTAATTATTATCTCTGTAAGATTGTATAAAAAGAGAGCAACCCAGTTCACATGTTTAATGGGCCATTGCTGCAGTTTGAATGTGGCATGGTGGGCACATAAGCAATCGCTCCACTAGACACATGAGAGACCATGTAGCATTCCAAAAGCAGATCCAGACATGATAGCGTCTAATTCATGTGATCTCTTGCCTGTATGCTCATATATACTTTAGAGGAGCTATATTCAAAGGCTACATGTCCAGGACTGACCAGAGAGAAAGATACTTTATACACATAGAAGTGAATCCCTTCAAACTAATGATAGTCACCTGGCAGTTGGAAGGAGGTTGGCCACATGGTAGCACAGGAAGTGCATGACTAGCCCCACAAGTGTCCACTGCTCCCTTCCTCTTTTACCTGAACACCTGAAAAGGGCCTTATAGTACCCTAGAGTTGCCAGATGAAATAAGGGATGGGGCTCCGATCCTTTAAATAAGTGGTTCCCAAACTTTGGTCCTCAGGTGTTCTGGATCTCAACTCACAGAAGCTCCCACCAACTTGGCCAAAGCTTGGGACCACTGCTTTAAATGGTTGTATGGAAGAAGGAATTTCAGCAGGTGTTATTCATCACACAAAGCAACACCTGCTGATTTCCCTTTTCTGCACTAAAATGTCCACATCGTACATTCTATTATAAATTTAGAGGGATAGTGGAAAAGATTAAGCTACATCAGTTGGGCAGTACTGTCCCCACAAGTATTTGAAGCAATACTCACACTCCCCAAAATAGACCTGGATGCTAACTGACTGTTGGGAATGAATGCAAAGCACTACAATCTGCCCTCCTCATATGTGGGGGGTCCGTTCTGGAGCACACCCACCCACCCATATAGGGAAAAGAGCAGGTGTTCAAACCCCATAGAAAATAATGGGGGATGTGCAGAGGGTGCAGCACGGTTATGCACCCCATTGCTTCTGCTGGGGCTTGCCTTCCGCATAAGCTTAGAGCTGTGGAAGGGAAGCCCGCCTATGGGGAGAGCCGACTGTTTAAGGTTAAGGAGAACTGTAAGTAGATTAAAATGGAGGATACTGAACTGAGTACAGCTGGGGAGGACATGCCACGGATAACTAGAATATGTCACTTCTGTTTCTCAACATTATGGGTCACCTAAAGGTGGCATGAGGTGATTTTGATTTTCTCCCAAAGAGTTATAATAGCTGATAGAAAAAATGACCCCAGTGGGGAAAAGCAACATTTGTTTTGCCATAGATATTTTAATTTATTTTTAATTTTTTTGGTCTTTTGAAAGTATATGGCAAGTGGCTGAAAACTTGGGACATAATTGCTGGATCCTCCAGTAACAACATTGTGAAATCTATACTTGTATTGCTTGATTTCTACATGAATTCTGCAGCAAAACATGAAACTGAGAGGCTAAAATGTCCTAAGCTTTTGATATTTAATAGTAAGGGAACATTTCAGTGTTCTATAATGTTCTAATACTGATCTCTAAGATTATGTACCTCAACAAGAAGTCTGGTTGTTTGATTCCACTCAGCATGAAATAAAAAATTTAATTCTGTTGGTTCACATGAAAACAGCAGATAATTTTTCTAGTGGCAAGTTTCTCTCTGTAGATAATAATTTTATATGATTAAAAAAAGTGTATTAACATCATTGAATTCTGTTGAAATGCATCACAGGCCCGGTACATAGCACCAAGGAGTGGCGTCCAGGCAGCGATTCTAGGGTTAGGGACTGTGCACCAACCATAGTTTGGTTGCTGCGGCATCCCTCCGGAGGAAAAACGGCCGCCTCCAGCCCACCCTTTTGGGGCAGTTGGTTTCATGCCACAGTTTTTGTTCTGAATAGACTTTGGGCCAGAGCAGACCAGGAAGAAGGGGCGGCCTGAAGCTGACCCCACTGAAGACACATTGGGGCCATGGCAAACACACAGCCTGACCCCAATCCGGAAAAGATCCACTCCTATTTCGGTCAGGAAAGAGCTGGGTTTCCTGGCCCCACTGCAGCCCCAGGGAGGTCCCAAGATGATCTGGCAGCATGAGGCATGTAAATGCTGCACTGCTAGAATGTCTTGAAGCTGCCCATGTCTGGGCAACTAGACGGCTTCCGGGAATCATCCCAAGACACCCAGAAGGCATCTTCTTTCTGCTCTGGCCCTGAGTTCTGTATATAAAAGCATAACATTCCTATTGCTTTTCCTATTTTGTGTCCTTTGACTTCCACTGTTTTCCCATTCTTTATATCTGCATGTGTTTAGAAGAATAGATGGATCTACAAACTGATGGCAACATTTCTTTCTTCAGACAAATGATAATCTGTTAATGCCTATGATTCAATAAAAGTGTTAGTAGTTAAGGACTGTTTGATATTTTTACAATAGAGAACTGAAAATTTATAATATTCTACTACAGAACACCAACCATAAACATTTAAGAAATCTGTTTTTATGGAGTCTGGAATGTAGTGCCCCCCCCAACATCTCCAGGAGAATGCTTCATAGAAGGAATGGGGCAAGAAGGCCATATACATTTATGAAGCAGATAAAACTAAGTTGGTGGGGGGAAAATATTCCCTTGGTTTGATAAAGCACATATCTATTTTTCAGCATCCCAAAGACTGTGAAATATCTGAGCTACTGAGCCCTAAAATCCTAGCTTCAAGAGAGTCGGAATGGATTTGCATGATTATAGGTAATGAAAAGTGGTACAGTTTATACCCACTCACTATTTTTCCAGCTGAAAATGTCTTCTACTGTCTCAGAGTATATTTTTCACCACCAAACACAAAATGGCAGAGGTCTACTTTCTCAGATTAAATAATATATTCAGATCTCAGATTCATAAGAGACTCACCATAATCAGGGATTATTTGTCCCTGTAGAAGAAAAAACAACAAAACTATAGGTATGGGTCATCTGCAGTTCAGGAGAACCACAAATTGCCCACCCTCTCCTAGAACATACAATAGAATATTTGCAGCATTCACAGTTTCATGGTCCATGTGGACATGGTTTTTGACAACAAAATAAACTAGGTTATTTTGACACCTGAAGCAGAAAATCCTTGAAATGCCTCTTTCTCTTCCCAGCAGTAAAAATCAGAGCTTGGAACACTGCTTTGAAAAAGTAATTAGTTGCTGTTATAGGAAAATTTTGCATGAAGCTTCCTTCCCAATGCTGTTGCAGCTTTTTAAACATCTGAAACAGCAATGATTCTTTTTACATTACCATACAACTGCAAATTGATAACAGGTTGGCAATGCATCTTGCCACACTACCATTCTGTTTACTCATCAGCTATCCAAGATTAAGTCAGTGTAGTCTTGCCTTCACTGGGAGTGGAGCGTATAGTGAAACCTCTTTAAATCCCCATTCTCCTGCCCAAGACAAAATGGTTGTTTACATTGGGAATTGGTGTGTGTGCACGCATGCACATACGCATGCAGTGAAACCAGTTTAAATCCCCTTCTCTCTGAATTACCCCTGAATGACCTATGGAACAAACTTTAATAAAGGGTTAACTGTGCGAATGACAGCTATTCATTGGATTTTCCGGTTTATTAAAAGCAGCACCAGAAGCATGGATTCACTACCAGTTACCTACTGCCTAGCCATGTGGTAAAATCCCACAATTACAGTTGCAATCCCGCTTCTATTCCACTATTTAAGAACAGTGCAGTAATCTCCATAGATTCAAGTCCCCAAGATTCAGTGGTTATTATCGTGTTGAAACGTTACTCTTTTATACCATGCCTGGAAGCAACTAAAAGTTAGCTTTTCATTGCTTTTTTAGAAAAAGCATCTGAAGTCACATGCTGCTAGCCTATGAGATAAAGCACACACTCCCCCAACTACCTCACTGTAACTTCAATGTTCACAATAGAGCATGAAGTTCTGTAGAAGCCAACACTAAACTTTATAGTGTTCCTTCAGTCTGTGACATAACTATAAAAGTAACTAAAATCAGTGATGTAGACTTCAGTCAAATCACTCAGACTCAACTCAGATTCAAGTTGCTTCAATGACTCAACTTGGACTGAATTCCACAACAAAGGATGCATTGACTCTACTTGACTCGCAACATGTATAGTCAACCCTCCATTGGCACAAGAGCTGCAGCAAGACTTTAGGCATAGTTTGCGCTCCTAATTCCTGAAATAGAAGGCTACTGTCTCCTATTGACACAAGAGCCTCCAGCTTCAGGAGTGGGGAGCAGGAAGACTCTGGGGGTTTTTTGCTCTCCTAACTCCTGAAGCAGGAAATTGCTATCTCCCATTGACAATTTTTATACATTTGATTAACAGCAAAGATTTGTTTAAATAAAGCCTTGTTGAACTTGCCTATGATAATTTATTTATTTATTACCTAACTTTGTGCATGTCTTCTTAATTTTCTAGTTATTGAAACTCCACCCCTCCCATTGCCATACACAAACTCACACATCTTACTACCACTTCTTTGTTTCTGTTAAAGTTGGCTATTAGACTTGAGACCTGACTTGACAGTATCTTGCAAGGACTTGAGATTTGACTTGAGACTTGACTTGAGACATGGAGTAAAAGACTGAATACATCACTGACTACATTACAGTTAAATGCATTAGAAATACATTACAGTTACATTGCAAATGAAGTAAGTTTTTTTTTCCATACCTAAGCCCTGTACAGACCGGCATTTTGTGCCGGCATGTGGGTGGAGTCAGAGCACAGTGTCCTGATGCTGGATGCCCTGACTCCACTCTCAGGGTGTCATGATGCCGTGTGCCATTCCGGATGGCGCGCGCCATCATGGCATGCCTCTGGCGCTGCATTCAGATGATGCAGTGCCAAGGGGGTGCCATATAGCCATGCTGCCATGGCTATGGTGCTTTTTTGAGGCTTCTTTTTGCACCCTCCAGAGGCTGGATCTGGATCATAGCATAAGGTTGACGTGGCTACGATCCAGCCAGGAAATGTCCCACAAAACTACAGTTTCCAGAATTCGCTAGCATTGAGCCAGATCAGTAAAAGTGGTCTCAAACTGGATTATTTCTGCAGTGTGTTTTGGACCTTTCCCTAAGTAATTGGGGAAATGAAATAATTACATTTAACAAGCAGCTTTTGCATTTTTGGTAAAATATTATTAATACTGCTAATGCTAAGTATGTGCTAGCAATGTCTTGCTGTATTCAAAATAAACTTCCCCAAGCTGCTGTTTCATTCTTCCAGTGGTGGAGCTGATCGCATTTCAATCAAAATTACAAGGAGGCTACGTACGTACCAGCTCCTGTCCTAAATCAATTGTTGGTCTATTTTTTAAAAGTTAGAAATCAATGAATGCTACAACCTCTGTCAGTGACTTAATCTATCGTGCAACATCTCAGTTTGATATACTTGTACTTAGTACAATATGCCATGTTAATAGCTGGTACATACATCAGATGATAAAATCCAGAAAATTGGCATAAGACAAAACAAACATGGAAAGTGTGCCATTTCAGAACTGGTCTGTTATATGGAAAGGATCTTTTGTTTTAGTTGAACTAGGAGGAATTAAGTAGCAAGAGCACAATGAATGCTTTGTTCTCTCATATGAAGAATTCAGCTTGATGGGTTTATACAGCAGGTGTGTGGGCAAGGTGCATCCCTCAGGCATGGTACATACCACCAACAAGCAGCATACCAGCGCCAATTCTAGGGTTAGGGACCCTGCATGGTCCCTAACCTTAGTACATGCGGGCATAAGTGCTGTGCGGCATCCGCACATTGCCACATGGCGCTTACGGAATGAGTACGGCAGTGGCGCACCCCTGTGCCTCAAAAAGAACCCGGTTTTTCTGGGTCATTTTTCCTCCATAGGTTTGGCGACTGCAACTTCCCTCCAGAGGAAATTAGGCCACCGGCAGGCCGCCCTTTTTGGACGGTCTGTCCCAAACCTCAATCTGTTTTTGTGGCCTTCAGAGAAAGAAAGAAAAAGCTCCATAATGCCCTAAAATGACTTCTGCAGTGTATTGGGGGTGGGATTTCTACCATGTTTGAAGATCCCCTGGGGTCTCCAGGGGCAAAAAAATACTCTTGCTTTTTGTTGTGTGCCTTCAAAGTATTTCCATCTTATGGCAACCCTAAAGTGATCTTATTCATGGGATTTTCTTGGCAGGTTTCTTCAGAGGGGTTTTCCATTGCAATCCTCTGAAGCTCAAAGGGCATGATTTGCCCAAGGAAATCCACCCAGAGAATTTCCATGGCTGAGCTGGGATTTGAACCCTGGTCTCCCAGAGTCCTAATCCACCATTTAAACCACAACATCCACACTGACCCAAACTGCCATCTAAGAGATGTGGAGACATTTCATAGAATCATAGAGTTGGAAGAGACCACAAGGGCCATCCAGGCCAACCCCCTGCCATGTAGGAACTCTCAATCAAAACACCCGTAACAGATGGCCATCCAGCCTCTGTTTAAAAACACACACCCCAAAAGAAGGAGACTCTGTCATTCTCCAAGGGAGTGTGTTCCACTATTGAACAGCTCTTACTGTCAGGAAGTTCCTCCTAATGTTGAGGTGGAATCTCTTTTCCTATAGCTTGCATCCATAGTTCCAGGTCCTATTCTCTGGAACAGCAGCAAACAAGCTAGCTCCCTCCTCAATATGACACCCCTTCAAATACTTAAACAGGGTTATCATATCACCTCTTAATAATCTCTTCTGCAGGCTAAACATACCCAGCTCCCTAAGTTTATCCTCATAGAGCATGATTTCCAGACCCTTCACCATTTTGGTCACCCTCCTATGGACACATTCCAGCTTGTCAACATCCTTTTTGAATTGTGGTGCCCAGAAATGGACACAGTATTCTAGCTGAGGCCTGACCAAAGCAGAATAGAGTGCCACTATTACTTCCCTTTATCTAGACACTATGTCCACCATATTTTGCCCCCAAACCAATTTATGCACAAGACAGAGCCTTTCTGAAACAGAAAGTGACTTTTGCTCATTTCCTATTTTTAATAGAGGCCTCCACTGGGCCTAAAATGGTTCCGGAAGGCCCTGAACATTGTAAGAATGTCACCTTGTCCTCTGGAACGTGTTTGGGGAATATTTGGGGGAAACAATTTTTAATGAAGAAACATTATGAGGGTTACAGCCCTACAAGGTCTCCTGAGGGCCTAATGTAGCCTCTTAGCCTTCCAGTTTTCTGAAAGCTAGGTAGGTCACAGTCTAGTACAGTGGACCTTTGTTATCTGCTGGGGTTTGGTTCTATTGTATAGCTTTGTGAAATAATACTGATTTCAGGTATGATTATAATACCGTCAAAACCATACAAATAGCAAGTATTTTTCATGCACTGCAAGCCTAGTTGCAACTTTTGTTTGCAGAGGGATGTTCTTGTCTTTTTAATCATCCACTTAACATTATTAGCAATGATCCATGCCTGTCTGTGGAAGTCCCCTTGGAATTGTTTTCACGTTGGAAATTATAATGTGGAGCTTGGGGAATAATATCATTACAGTTTTAATAACAAAGGGATGTCCAAAAAGCCTCTGAGTCACTGGTAAATGAAACAAAGTCCTCTTACCTTTTGAGAATATCCCTCTTGGGATACAGAGAATAGAGAATTGAGTGATAATAGTTATCTGAAGCTGAACACTGAAACACCCTATTGTGCATCAATGGGATGTAAGAACTAGCCTAGAATGGTTTAAAAGACACCTTTTATTTAATGACAAAAGGCCCGAAATAGACAGGCCAAAATAAAGCTGCTTTGGGTCACTTTGGAGGTATGTTGTTTAAATGGCACATGCATCTTAAGAGGCCAGAAGATGTGCCAAAGCTGTGCTCTAGACCCCAGGAATGGAGCGTGGCTTTGGTGCGGCTTCCGGCCTCTTAGGACGCATGAGTCATTTAAACAGCATACCTCCAAAGTGACCCAAAGCAGCTTTATTTTGGCCTGTCTGTTCAGGCCCAAAGTCTGCCTATTTGCATATTGCTCTGTCTCCAGTGATTCAAGGTGATGAACCAGAGCAAGACCCTGTCCTTAGGCAAACTATGGTAAAGGCTCAGGCAGCAGATGTGAGGGGCAATAGTGCAACCACTTAGCTGGCCCCGAGATGCTGAAGGACAGAGCTAGGTAGGTCACAGTCTAGTACAGTGGACCTTTGTTATCTGCTGGGGTTTGGTTCCAGGAACCCCCGTGAATAACAAAATCCATGTATGCTCAAGTGGCATAGCAAAATGGTGTCCCTTATATAAAATGGAAAAATCAAGGTTTGATACTTGAAATGTATACTTTTTTTGAATATTTTCAAGCCGTGGATGCTTGAATCCGTGTATAAAAAATCCATGTATAAGGAGGGCCAACTGTACCACATGGTAGAAGGCCCTGTATAGTTGGGAAATACTGAAGAATGTTCCAGCAGCCAATGCAACCAGCTTCTGAGCATGAAATGTAGAGAGATGCCATCTTATCCTTTGCCTCAGGCAGCAAATGTCTTAGGACAGCCCTTGCTCGAGTTAGAGCTCATTTTACAACAACGGAATGATCCACTAGTTCATTAAGGAAAATTATGTGAATTTAAGCAACTCAGAATCAGTGGAATTAGATTATGGTTAGGGCTGCAAGTTAAAATGAAGTACATAGTTTAATCCAATTGAAGTCAATTGATTAAATTGGCTTACAATTCAATTACTTCAGCTTAACTGGACTGGGGGAGGGAGGAAGTGGCTTAAGTCCAAGAATGTTGTCTTATAGAGACTCTAAACTGGGTTGTCATGTACCCACTGTTGAAACAATCATCACTGTATGAACCTGGCTTTCTGTTATTGTCTTATTTCCTTGACATAAACCACCTAGAAGAAAGCTGGTCTGGAAAAAAATGTATTGTTTTAAACTTGCAGTTAGCTGTCTTGAGTCCCTATATCAGGAGAAAAGCAGAATATTAAATAACTAATAAAACACCTTTATGCATGCAACTTGATTGCTTCTCTTTGCTTGTGGTACACTGTTGAGTTAAAATTCGAAACCTGAGAGGCATGTCTGTAAACAATAATCACAATGTGAGAAACGCCCTTTCATATCACAGTGAGGGACATGTGGGTCTCCAAATTTTGTTGGATTAAAACTCCCATCATGCCAAGCCATCATATCCAATAGCAGGGACTATGGAAGTTACAGTCCAGTAACATCCAATAGGTCCACAAGTTAATTGTGGGCCCAAACAGACAGGCCAAAATAAAGCTGCTTTGGGACACTTTGGAAGTGTGCTGTTTAAATGAAGCATGCGTCCTAAGAGGCCAAAAGCTGCACCCAAAGACCAGAGCGCAGCCTCAGGCCTCTTAAAATGTATGTGTCATTTAAAGAGCATACCTCCAAAGTGGCCCGAAGCAGCTTTATTTTGGCCTGTCTGTTCAGGCCCTATCTTTCCTTGATGCATTGTTCAGGAAGGGATCCCTCTTTCCCTCCCTGCCATGAAAATTTAAAATGTGATGTGGGGAGACCAGCAGAACTGAGGAATTGATTGATTGATTGATTGATTGTCACTTTCCACTTATTCTGACTTGCTTATTCAGTCAGTTTAGAAAGTTCCCTATGGAGTTCCTTAAAACATCTATTGACTCCAAATTATTTTTTGCAGATTTAAAACAAAAAAAAAAAAAGAAGAGAATGGTTATAACAGAATGTTGAGGGAGACCCAGCTGCTTCATTTTGTCCATTACAAGCTGCCTATTTCTCCCAAATTCTTCTTTGTTCCCCCTTTACTCTTTAGCCCGTGATAGATCCATAAGAGAATCTTTCTTATCCCAAGGCTTCCCAAGTAGAGTTTGTAAAGCCGTGTGGATGTGGGTATGTGTATGAAAATCCTTTTCATGCCACCCTATATACATCAAAGAATTCTAATTGACAGGTGAAACAAGACTTCCCTTTACAGAAGCCATGCTGATTCTTTCTCAGCGTGGCTTGTCCTGCCATATGCTTAATTGTGCAGAGCTACTATCAGTGATGCTTTTTACTTAGGACAGCTGTGTTTTCTGCTATAATAATTCTCCAACAAAGGGGCCAAACAACATAGAAGGAATACATGATGCCATAACGTCTAAACGGATAACAGAACCTCATGGAAGGGAGTTTCAGGGGAGACATTAAGCAACTATTTCTTTTTCTGCTGCTTCTGTGTTTGAATGTTCCCTCTCCTCCGATGAGTGTGGTCACTGCTGAAGTATTTTTACTTGTCCTAAAATGTATATTTTTCCCAGTCTGTATCCATTATGCTGTCCTGATGGTAGAGCAGGAGAAGAAAAGAAGTGAATGAGTGGGGTGGTATCATGCATCTGTTCAAATAGTACAAATGCAGTATATCCAGTTTAATAGCAGAATATGCAGACTGCCTTTCCACAACCTGAAATGTCTCTTGATATTAAAAATTTATGGCACACAGGTAGAGTTCCTTTTTGATTAAAATGAAGCCTTAGCATCCCAGGTAGGACAAGCTCTTTATCCTCAGCCTAGCCCGAATGATCCAGACCCATTTATGTTTATGCTATAATGATGTTGGGTTGTCTAATTTCTTTTTCTCAAATTAAGTTTAAATATTTTCATGCCATAAAATCATTTGGCTCCCATCAGAATGTTGTTCGGCAGGGAACGACATGCTTTTTCTCCTCATAGCAAAATCACTGATGGGAATCTTTTAATTATTAGAACACATTTTATTTCATGAGTCAGTATGTATGTCAAAAAGGAAGGGGGGGAAAGAGATTGCTGAGTTCCTGGGCTTCCATCTCACAAAGATAGATTCAAGTACAAACCACATCTTATATTCAAACCCATTGTGGCTTAACAATGAGTAAAACTGATAGGAAAGATTATATATAAATTTTTGTTCTCAACCACTGTTGCCAATTTCATAGATAAGACAGCAGTGATGTACGAGCCCTTTTAATCTTATAGGAACCAACACCTGATAAGAGAAAGATTACATGACAAATATGATCAGATATTACTTCTGGCTTATGATACAAAAATCAGTAAAGAGGAAGAGTTATCAGCAAGCTGCTTTTTGCCTGGGGCCATGGGCAATAAAAAGAAGTTCAATTAAATGGTCTCATTTAGAATAATTACGCTATTGTTATCTTTTAACACACTGTACTCGAAGATGTCTATCAACCACCCACAATATCTTGTTTGTGGTCTTGGAGGGCAGACTCCTTAGGAAGAGGGGGAAATCTTCAGTGCATTTGTTAAGACATTGCACAAATAGTGGATTCACATTTTGGGAGATAGCTTGAAGTAACCTTAGGTATTGAAGACTATCCACCAAGATAAGATCCCTGATGTGGAAGTTAATGTGGGGAGTTTTTCCATGGGTTGTTTCATCTTTGGTGTTAAATTGCAGTCTTGGGAATGTAATCTCATTTGAGCCAGATCCTGAGAATAAAGGAGCAGACTTTCTACCAGGCAGGAATTAGCGAATACAGATAATTTTTGATATGCCTTTACATATTTGGAGAGGGTGAATCAGATGCAGACAGGTGACATCAAGTCCAATCGCTTTCCTAATTCTGAGTGGATGAGACAGTAACAGTCACACGCCTTCACCTCCTCCACTAAAAGCCAACTCAAAATTGAGTCCAACCTATGGGATATCAACATTTGAGGAATCATTGACCAATTCATAATTTATAATTTTATTTAGGGCAAGATTCAGGATATTGAGGAGCAGAGGTGTAGTTAAGGGAATAAGGGCATTGTCCTACTATAAGAATTCTCCCTTCCCCATGAAAAGTTCCTTCAGGCCCCAAATTTCTAGCATTCCAGAGCAAGAAACACTGAAAACTGTTCACACTCGAACCATTATATTTGCTGTGATCACATTCCCTCATAACATTGCCTACCCTTATTCTCTGGATGCCTAAATTGTATTTCTAATTGCTCATCTGAAATTTTGAGTTATTGCTATACTGTTCTCATTACCCAAACCCCTTAGAACTGTAGAATTGAGGGAATTAGGAGTCATACAGTCCAGCCCCCTCCTAATGCAGCAATCCAGACTAAAGCAATTCTGGCAGATGGTTTTCCAACCTCTTTTTAAAAGCTTCCAATGGACGAGACTCTCCCTCCTCTCACATAACCCTTTCCATCATCAAGCAGCTTTTCCTATCAGAAAGTTCTTACTTATGCTTAGTTGGTTAAACATGTTTTTAAATGGTTCCAATCCTTCCTTCTGAACTGGGGGTGTGTGGGGGGGGGTGGACCAGTTTATTCCTACTTTCATATGACAGGAATTCAGATAGTTGAACATGTCATATCAACTCTTAATCTTCTCTTTTTCAGACTTAACATGGCCAGTTCCCTCAACTGCTTCTCACAGCATTTGATTTTAGACCTTATACCATCTTGCTCACCCTCATCTAGACACATTCCAGCTTGTTGATATCCTTTCTAAAGTAAGGTGCCCAGAATAGGATATAGAACCCCCGGTAACATCTGGACCATTGCAGGATATAATAATACTATCACTTCCCCTGAGAGAATTTATATAATCTCTAGATATTGTTAGTCCTGCTTAGACTAGACCTATTGAATCAATGAGATTTTCTAGTGTGTCAACACCAACTGTTTGCTGGTATAGCTGAAAGTGACCAACAGGATTCCAGCCTTAGATCTCTTGTAGTTGTGTGCCTTCAAGTTCTTTCTGACATATGGCAGCAGATCAAGCCTGAAATCTCCTTGCAAGCCAAGATGATCAAATTGAGGCTGACGTACTTTGGCCACATCATAAGGGGCACAGATCACTAGAGAAGACAATAATGCTAGGAAAGGTAGTGATAGTAGAAAGAGAGGAAGACCATACACCAGATGGATAGACTCAATCAGAGAGGTCATGGACATGAATTTGCAGGAATTATTATTATTATATTATTATTATTTTCTTATATCCCACCTTTCTCTCAATATAGGGACTCAAGACAGCAAACTATGCTTTTGATCTTGGAGATGTCACTGTGAATCAGAGTTGACAATTAAGAAGAAGAAGAGGAAGGCAAACCTTTCATAGGTCGTTATCACATGGGAGGAGGTCAATGCAGTGTGATCCTGGATACAATCATGCGGATTCATGTTATTGGGTGAGATGTTATCACACGTAATCAAAGTCAATGCTAGATCAATTCGAACCCAATCCAGGATCAACTGAGATGTATAAATTCAGGGAAATACAGAATTTACAAATCCTGTTCCATTCCAAAGTTGCATTCAATTCGAATTTGGCAGGCATGGAATGCATGTCTCGGTCGCCCCTGGATTGCCTTCAAATCAGACTACAATTCCCAAGCTCCTTTGCTGGCTGCAATTTTTTCCTCCCTCCCTCCCTCCAGGTGTGAGGGGATTTTCTCTCCTCTCAGAGTACTTCTGGAGCTGTGTTGGGGCTGAAGCAGCCCTCCCCACAGACACACACTGCCAATCCCTCCCTCCCTCCTCCTCTCAGTCCTTTATGTCCTTTGCAAAACTCATCCTCTCCAACTGGAGGTAAGGGATTGGCCAGGGCTCGTGAAACTGTCACAGACTTTTCTTGGTAGTTTTATTCAGATGTGGTTTGCCATTGCCATTTTCTGAGGAGGCTGAGAGAGTGTGACTTGCACCAGGTTGCCCAGTTGGATTCGATCCCTACCTTCTAGAGTCATAGTCCAATGCTCAAACTAAGTACAAGGTTGCTTTGGACTGATTTTGAGTTGGTGGATTCCCTAAATAACGTGAAATAAGGGGTAATGAGTGCACAAATAAAGTGAATTGCCTAAATAACGGGAAATAAAGGGTAATGAATGAACAAATAACGTGAAACAAGGCAAGATCACAAGAACCAGAGGTAAGCCCCACCAGAAGTGTAAAATCCG
The DNA here is from genome assembly GCF_019175285.1 of Sceloporus undulatus. Classification (NCBI taxonomy): domain Eukaryota; kingdom Metazoa; phylum Chordata; class Lepidosauria; order Squamata; family Phrynosomatidae; genus Sceloporus; species Sceloporus undulatus. The sequence continues at coordinate 77,493,088 of NC_056526.1, read as the reverse complement.
TTTCTGCCCTCACTGCACGTGTGCAGGGATGCTAATTCGAATTCTAGACTACGAAAAGTATGTACTCATATGATAATTTCTTTTGCATTCGTACGGCTTTGGGATGGACATTGTGTTCTTCTGTGCATTTGATAACCATCTGCGTAATAACATTCATTTTCAAATTAGCCCTGCTTTCTTTTCTTTTGAAATTGAGAGATCTTCCTCCTGTGTGATAACGTCCATAGGGTTTTCTTGGCAAGATTCATTCAGATGGGGTTTGGCTTTGTCTTCCTTTGAGGCTGAAACAACGTGACTTGCCCAAAGCACAGTGGGTTACTATGGCTGAGTGGGGAGTCAAACTTTCGTCTTCAGAGTCACAGTCCCGAACTCAAGCCATTATACCATGCTGGCTGTCCCTTAGGCCCCTACCTCACTCTAACCCAGTTATAATCAATCTTTGGGCCCTCCAAATGGTTAGGACCATCTCTCCAAAGTCACAACCTGTATGGCTAAATGTTTGGGAATTCTGGAAGGCCAAAGGTCCTCCAGATATTTGAACCACTTTTCTAACCATACCTGAAGGAGGAGGGTTTTAGACTGCAGGGGAAATGTTTTCTATCAATGGTAGATGTGGGATCAGGTTCACTGAGATAAGAGCTTATCTCATGAACAAATAAGCCATCTTACCTCTTCCAGCTTGAATTCAGGATCTGGGATGCCCCTGGATGTTATCATACCTAAATCACCACCTATCTATGCAAGATACCATTGCCCGGATACATCCCCGGTCGAAGCCTTGCTCAGGCAGCATTTTTTCAAAGTTGACTTTAAAAATTGGCTGGCTGAGCAACACTTTCATTGCCTTTGCTATTCTTAATTCCCACACTAGGAAGTAACTCTTTATAAATGCAGGAAACTGACAGGGCTGTGAACTTTAAAGCAACAGAAACATGTACAGATGGTCATTCTTCTTTTTATAAGTAATGCTGGGAATCACAGGCTTTTAATAACTAGCAGGTATCTTCCTCACCACCCTAAGAAAATCAAACATTTTGGCAAATCACATAGCACATATATTTTCATATTTTAAAGAAGATTGAATTACTTTGTAGAACAAGAAACAAACCAACAATTCCTAGGGTTGCTTAACTGACAAATATTGTTGTCTCAAGCACCTCTGTGTGGGGGATAGGTGTGCAACTTCAAGAATGGGCATCTGTGTTGCTTTTTTCTTTTTTAACAAATCAGATCTATTGAAGAAGTACTTTCCTCTTGTGCTAAGAGGTTTCTAGCTCAAAGCAGATTGCAAGGTGATTCAAAAGTCAGGGATGCATATCTGCCGTTCTGGCTCTCTAATTGCTTATTTCATCAAATTTAGGTTTTCGGTATGAGCTCCTATTCTGTTAAGAAAACCATGTGGTTTCTGTGTAGCTACAGGCTAAAGACCCATCTGCTTTAGCAGTTTATCATGTCAGTGCCAATTTGAGGCACCTGTAGTGAACGTCTGACCTGTGATGCCTCCAATAAAAGCATCTGGAAGGTGTGAGGCTGGTGTTATTGGGCTTAAAACTTGAAGAAGTTTACTTTTTCATTTTTTTACATTTCAATCTGCAGGAATCTGTCCTTATACCAGCTTGCCAGTAACTTCATCATCAGGGTAGGTTCTTTTCCAAATTCTTCAGGTACGTTGCCAAGAACAAAGAATACAGACTTCTAGGTTGTGGTTCCACATTTATGGAATGTCATAGTCAGTAGCATCACTCGGGGCGTGCAGGGGGTACAGACTGCACTGGGTGATACCACCGAAGGGAAGTGACACCATAGAAGGGGAGATGACACCCAATGAGTACTCCCCACCTCCCTGCCGCATGCCACAATGCGCAGCAGGGAGGGAGAGGGCCTGGCACGCCCCCAGTCCCTGTCCCTCATGGCTTTACTATGAAGTATAGCTGTGTGAGGCAGGGAGTTGGAAGCAGGCCCTTTTGGCTTCGCCCTGAAGCCCCTCACCCAATGCCCTGCCATTGAAGCCCCACACCACTACTCCCACCCCCAAAGCCCCAAACCCTGCATCAGGTAACACCGTGGTGTGGGACGCTTCTGGTCACAGTCATGAGATAGTGGTCCAATCAAACTCTTTCTATTTGTCAAGATATTTTAACTGGTTGCTTTTGTCTTTTCTGTTGTATTTGCTAAATTGCGTGTCTCTATCATGAATGACAATATCATTTTACAAGTCAATTTAACCATTAATTTTGGAGCACACCAATTTTGGAACACTTGACCTCTGCATCATTATGCTGTGTGCCTATTGCTAAGGACAAGTGAGAGGAGAATGACATTCATTGGTCTCTTTTTCCCCCCAACCCCACTCCATCCCCCATCTCCCTTGTTTTAATAGTAGGGAAAATCATTACACCACCTCCAGAGTTGGTGCAAAAATCCCTTGGGTTGGAGAGCTAGCCTGGCTCTGGATCCTATCAATCCCTTTATTCATAAAACAGGCAGCTCAGAGCCAACTACCTCCTTCTCTCTCACCATCACCATCTTTTTCTTCTCTTCTTCATCTTATGTTTCTTCTCTTCTCACTGTCACTAATACTTCTTCCTTGTCCTCTTCCTACCACATAACTGATGCAGGTTACTGGATCTCAGCCTACATTTGAAGAGTGTTTTTTTGCTGAGAGTAAATAACATGCTCCAACAAAGCAGTCTCTGTCTTTTTCCTCTTTATTAATGCTTCAAGGATTTTCCTGTAATGATGTATGCCATACAGGATGGCAAAATTAGCCATCAGCTCAACATTTGTAATGCCAATCATCACTCACTGAAACAGCCCTCATTTAAAAATCAAAAGACTATATTGTTCATGTATGTGATTCAGAGAATTTGCCATTTTATTTCTGTTACACTGGACATATGGCTGAGTGAATATTGATTAGAAAACTGAAGCTGTGTATTTGTTACAATCGGCAAATTATTTCTCTTATATTCATTCTCTCTTTCTCTGTCTTGTCTGAGCCATAACACGTGTCATTAAGTTAAATAATGACAAAGGCCAAATCAGAAAGCAAGGTCTGTGTTAGAAGTATGCTACCTGATTGTTACTCACAGCTGTTCCAGATTCATTGGCTAGAGCAGATTTACAGCTATTACAGGAAAATTGTGCTAATAAAAAGCATCCTGCCAGAAATTAAAGAGACTTGTGTGGACAATTTAAGCAATTGGATGTTGTCGCTTGCTGTACAAGAGTATTCTTTCAATTTTTTTGGCTCTTATTTTCATTCATTGACATCAAAGTCCAACGATTTATTACTCTGGCCAAAGACAGATGTGAAAGCAATTGTGAAGTGTAATTACAAAAGTTTATGGAAGATTGTGCTATTTATTGCTTCTCCAGTAAACAGTTTAAAAGGGAGAGTTGGGTGTTATTGTAACTTTTCAAACAAATTCTGAGAAGAATGAGAATAATTCATTTCTTTGGATTTCAAAATCTTGATTCCTTATGCCAACCACTTCTGGATTCAGTAATGATGGTTCAGTGTAATATGAATCACTCTCACTCTTAAGCACTTCTGCCCTCCCCCATCCTCCGCCTTGTGATATATTTATGAAACCAAAAACTTTCTCTTTCTGTTTCAGTTAACTGCTATTAATGTCTGAACCTTACACTATAGTTACCTATCTACAGTTTATTGGGGAAGATCCAATTTTGTAAACCAGCTGTGAAGTTAGACATTTCTTCTAGACAGGCAATGTTCACATGGAAGAAAAGAAATGTTCTGGCACTGACCTGTTTAGATTATGCATAGGCCAAAACAGGCAAATCACAGATCCAATCCATGCTCCAAGGTGATTCTCTGGAGTAAAAAGAATCTCTGTCTACTCTGAATGAGGTTGAAAACTCCAGAGAGTTCCCGGTGCATGCAGACTATTTGCTGCTGCAGGAACAGGTGAAGTATTGGCAGGTGGGTGCTAACACATACTGCATTTTAGACCATGGTCAGGTCTGGATGGAAAGGTATACCAACATTGTTGCCGATCTCGGCCTATTGTGGGTACCAGTTGTGTTGACAGTTCATCCTTCCTGTAGATCCAGAAGTCACAAAGGTAAGCCAGGTTTTCCCGTCAGTGCGGACATGGTCTTAATTATTAATAAGCCCATTTTTCTGGAAATGAAACTGTAGTTATTTTTAAATGGGCAAGAAAGCTTCCTATCTCCTCCTTGTACCTATTTTAGAGGGTGAGGCTAACGAGCCCAAGGCTGACATGCTAAATAATAAATCATAAGTCATTGTTGCATTCAAATGGAGCTGCATAATTATATTTTCACAATCAGATGACTATAGTAAATACTATTTGGTATTATAATAAGCAAGCCCTGCAGGGTCTTATGAATATACCCTCCTGCCTTCAAAATGGTAATAGGATGTTTGGAAGATTTCACTTCTGTTTTACACTATTCTACATACGTTTGAATGATCTCCAAACCTGGCTAAACTGCTTATATATTAGCTATGGAGATTATCCCATTGCAAAAAAAGTGACTCATCCCTGCCGTTTTCAGGTTGATTAAGGGATGCAGTTGGATATTATCGCAGGGGAAATGCTGCCGATACTGCCGCCTGACTGCATCCTTCCTGTGATGTCCAGCCAGGACTGTTTGGAAATCTTCCCCTGCATTTTCTTTCATATTAGTTCAGGCCATAATATGTTTTAGTGTAGAAAATGTTCATTGTATTAGTTGTGGGAGGAGCTGTAGGATCCCCTGCATTTTTTCCAGGTTTGGTTTGCCCCTTCCCAGCATGCTCTGTTTTAGCTAAAGACTTTTAGTTTGGGTCAGTCTTTGCTGTGAGCTTGCAGAGAGCTGTCTTTTGGTGGCAAACAGGCCCAGGCAGCCGGAAAGGGCATTTCTTACACATTAGCCATATTAGTTACCAGGAACAAGTTAGCCATTTTAGTTACCAGAAACAAGTCAGCAAAATTAGTTACCTATAGCAAGTCAAAGAATTCAGGAGCTGAAAGACCCTGCACCAGCTCCATTGAGTGAGGAGATCAAACCAAGATCAAATCCAGAGAGATGACACCCTGAAGATTGCTGAAACTCAAACTGTAAAGTATCTTTTATCTAGAGCTGGGGAGGAGAAAACTCTTTATTTTTGTTCTTTAAATTAAACTTCCCCCTTTTTGAACTTTACATTCAGTATCAGAGCCTTTTTGGGTAAAAGAGTTTGATCTCACCAGGGTACTGGCGTTGCACACCCAAATCTGCCACCATCTTTAGTTGAGTGTGTCTTCACACCTCTGAAAACCCAGCTACAAGCCATGCTTAGCTGGCTGATTTGCAAAGTTGGGAGTTTCCCATCTTTGTAAATTGGCCAGCTGAGTGTGTCTTGTAATCGGGTTTTAGGCGGGATGCAGTCAGGCGGCAGCATTTTCTCTGCAATAATATCTGACTGCATCCCATAATTGACTTGAAAATGGCAGGGGTAAGTTATTTATTTTTGTAATGGGATAATCTCCTATGCCTAGTAGAAACAATCCACATTCCAAACTATGGCCTGTTACAGACAGCCAAAATAAAGCTGCTTCGAGTCACAGTGAAGGTATGGTGTTTCAATGATGCATGCGTCCTAAGAGTCCAGAAGTCGCACCAAAGCCACGCTCCAGAGTGGAGCATGGCTTTGGTGTGGCTTCTGGACTCTTAGGACGCATGCATCATTGAAACACCATACCTCCAAAGTGACTCGAAGCAGCTTTATTTTGGCTGTCTGTAACAGGCCATAGTTTTTGAAACCAGCCTGCTTTCAGTAGCCATAGTCAAGACCAGCCACATCTTAGGGTTAGATGTCTTTAAGTTGTGGCAACTGGTGGGTTCCATGCTAATGGGTTTTCATGGAAACTTCCAAGGTGCTGCACCTATTTTGATAATAGGGTTGAACAGCTTGGAAAGCTCTTGTAAATTTCAAACTAAAACTTGGAGGAATTTCACCACCATATTGAAACATGTGTGGTTCCCCACCCCTAGCTCTGTAGACTGAGGGATTGGAGGTCCTTTGGCATTTGTCAGCTAATCTGTATTCTGTTTGAGGACCGACATATGCCACATGTCAATGCCTGAGCACACTGTTTTCATTACATTACATAACATGTAAGGCATCATTCAATCATTACATTATTATTTCTTAGATTGTATGCCACAGGCAGGTTTACTCTTATATATTTATTGTTTTTATGTACAGTGCTGTGCAAATCTACAGCGCTATATAAATAATAATAATAATAGTTACAAGATATGGCAAGTAAGATTTCGCTCCTTCATAAGGACTAAGCCGTTATCTCTGCATCTCTGTGGCAGGCTTCTCTATAGTAAACACACAGAGGAACAGTATCATCTGAAACAATATAAAAACCATTTATCCATTTATATAATCTCAACTGTCAGAGGAACTATATATCTGTAAACAACAATCTGTGAACACACAAGCATTCAAGGGTTAATATCCTTGAACACTGCTATAGCTATAAATCTTTGTTACAAAGCTGTAAACATCTTTAAGAGGCATCCATTACAATCATTATGGGAAATAGATCTATTTTAGCATGGCCTCATTGTTTCTCCTACCAGTAGTATCTATCAGCATGTCTGGGCAGTTTATCAGAAAGAGCATGGCTTGGAGGCTACACTGCAGCCTTCTCTTCATATGGTGCAGACTGCCATTTAAGCACTGTGCCACCAGGGCTCTTTTGCATCTATATGTACATAACGAGATACCTTGGAGATAGGACCCAAATCAAAACACAAAATTTGTTTCTGTTTCATATACACCTTATAGCCTAAGGGTAATTTATACACAAGATTTTTTAATAATTTCATGTATGAAACAAAGGCGCTGTATAGACGGGCCCTATCAGGTGCCATCGTTATGCACGAGGGGCGGTACTTCCAGACGCACCTTGCCCCTTGCATGTAATGAGGGCGTAAAAATGGTGGCACCCTGTACATACGGACGCCACCATTTTGATGTGACAGATGCCTAGCGCCGTAATGGCGCCACAGAAAGAACCCACTTTTTGTGGGTTCTTTTTGTTGCGTGAGGGAGCCACCCGGTTTGTCCACTGCGGCTCCCTCGTGCAACAAACGAGGCCAGCGGGAGACCGCCCTTTTGGGCAGTCTGTATCCCGCCAAAGTTTGTGTAGAATGAAGCATCAGAAAGCAAAGGTGTAACTATCTCAGCCTCCCATGAAAAATGTTGTAGATTTTGGAATTCTGGAAAACAAACCAAGGAAAGGTAGGTCTTGGATTTTGGATGCTTTTCTTCTGATTGCATCAGCCCAGGAAGTTATTGTCAGTCAAATCTGCTTAACATTCTCTTATCTTGAGTAGGTGTTGCCCAGAATTAGCTTGTCTTTTTTCCCTCGAATCTCTCTCTCTCTCTCTCTCTCTCTCTCTCTCACACACACACACACACACACACACACACTTAATACACATAGCTTTTTGCATTATATCTTAGACCTTATATTTTATTCATCTCCTGAACTCATTATTTATGTTTTGGGTGCTTCAGTTTATCAAATTTTAACCTGAATCAGTGCTTAGCCTGTAACAATACTGACTTTTGAACCTATTTCTCTTATCTATCCCTCTTTAGAAACACTTGCAACTTCAAACTGCTTGGCTTTCGTGACACGACTTATTCAGAGATGGTTTGCCTTTGCCTCCTTTTGAGGCTAAAAGAGTGTGACTTGCATAGGGTCACCCAGTGGGTTTCCAAGTCCAGGTGAGGATTTGGACTCTGGTCTCCCACTGCCCTAAACATTAATACCACTACACCACACTGCTTTCTTGATTACTATATGTTCAATAAATTTCCCCTTTTGGAGATCTGTGTGAATGAGGTTTTGAGTCCAATTTTACTGATGTACTATTTGCCAAACGTACAAGATCCCTAATAGACATGTGTACTCAGAACACGTGCAAATTCATTCTATGTTAGAGCACACCTGGTAATACTGGTTAGATCTAATGCTAAATTATGGTTAAACTAAAAAGATAATGTGAGTTTCTCTTCTTATTCATCATGGTCATGCTGGAGACAGAGAAGTGAGAAGGTATCATATAAGCCCAAGGCAACTTTTTCTCATAATACTAAACCATGCACGAGGGTTTATTATTACCGAATCTGATAACTGTAAGGTTCTGAAGGGATGATTCAAGAGTTATAGCTTCTAATAAGCTTATCATTCCCTCAAGGAGTTCTTCCTTTTGGAAAGTCATTGAGATTTCTTTATGAAAAACAGTGGTGGATATCTTCCTGAAATATAAAGTATGTTAGTAGCAGAAATAATGTTAGTAACAGGAATCCTATGCCAGTTTTTACTTATGTATCCAAAGCAATTAAAACTACAATAAAATACAGAATTAAAACATCTTTAAAATTAATTTGGGAGAATTCTTAATAGGAATTCACAGTCAGTAACCATGCAGAGGCCTAGTCTCAAGCATTAAACCTGGCAAATTTTGAACTCAGGAATCAAGCAAATATTTTTTAGACAATTTCAATCCTGTAGTACTTTCCTTATATATTTCCATTTCATTTCATCCATATAGAGAGAAACAAATTTCATATTTTGGTGAGAAAGCACCGGAGGGTTGGTTTGGTTTGTTGTCTAACATTTTTTTTATTTTAAAAAATTCTATACTACAAAACTATATAGGAATACAAAGTACAAAGGAAAAAATCATATAGGCAAAACATCTGACTACAAACACAACTAAATCTACAAAAATAAAAAAGGGGATGGTAATAGAAACTTACAGCTTTTCAACTAATGGTTATACATGATATTATATCATATGATATAATATGTAACTTCTTCTATCATCAGTCTCTTAATTTAAATTTCTGCTGTTTAAATTTTCTACTAATTTTCAAATCCAACTATAGAACATTTCCCCTGTCATATATGTGAGAAGAAGATACCAGCACTCTGTAGTGGTTTGACACTGGGCTATGACTCCAGAGACCAAGGTTCGAATCCCCTCTCAGCCATGAAACCCACTGTGTGATTCTGGGCAATAATATACCCCCTCTGAAGAAACTTGCCAAGAAAACCCTATGATAATTTGCCTTAGGGTTGCCATAACCAGGGATGTAGCCGGGGGGAGGGGGAATCTGGGGGGCCGGGCCCCCCCCCCTCCCATTAGAAAAATGAATGGGGTGTGCTGCTGCGCCCCCCCCCCCAACCCCCTTTTAAAGGGGGGACTTTGGCTGGGCCCCCCCCCCCTTCCTAAAATCCTAGCTACGTCCCTGCCATAACTCACAAAGTCTTTTCCTTCTATTTCTGCACATACAGAAGTCTTGCAGTCTTGATCATATATAGTACAATTCTCCCATACTTAGTCTTGATTTAGTCATCTAACAGTCTCAGTAAAAATGAAGCTCAGGTGTAAAAAATGGAGTTTTATCTTGTTTATTTGTTTTGAATGGAATACAGAAGAAAGGAAAAATGGGACTATTTTCCATTCCTAGTTAGACATGAAGGAACATCCACATGCATAAACCACCTTATTCTCCTTATTTATATGCAGATTGGAGCACCATCTGGCCAAAATGCAGCCCTTCTGAGTTCCACTTATGAGAGAAAAATAAGTACCTATTAAAACAAAGAATTAATTATGCTTAACTGTGACTGAATCAAGGTCCTTGCTTGCAATATGGGGAGGAGGCCTTGGTTCATAATCACATTAAATAAGACTCTATAACGTTCCTCCCCCTGACATAAACACATTTTCTGATTAAGGCCTTTGCATGGATATAATTTGAACAGTTAGAGAATACTGGGACTAAATGGCACAGTAGAGAGAGAATTAATACTGCAAAACAGATGTTCAACAAGTCTCTATCTAACTCTCATTTTTGATGCAGCAATCAAGAATTCACAACCGGCATGCAGATTTATGTATGACACAATCCCAGTTGTGCACAAAAACAACTCTTTAATTGCACATGTTACTCAACAGCATCATTATGTATCGAAGGACAGCTGCTTCATTTCCTTGCTGCATCGTTTTCTTGTTTAGCATCATTTGTTTAGGAATGTACCCGCATATTGTCAGACACTGTGCAAGGAGGATTTTCATTGTTGCAACTATGCAATCATAACCATGAATTTGAGGCAAAGACCTCCTCCCAGCGCTGTTTAGGAGTTTCATAAAGAAAGTGACTAGCTATATTGGAATAGATAAAATGGGGACATGTATGTGAAGCAGGCTAATGGTTACTCCAACTCAGACATCAGAAGAGCTGCCAGACCCAGAAATAATCCACAAGAGTGAAGATAAACAACTACCCAAAGGGAAGGTATTTTTTGCCATACATCAAAGGAGTCACAGACAGAATAGGGAAACTGATGAGGAAACACAACCTCCAAATGATCTTCAGACCGACCAAGAAAATCCAACAAATGCTGTGCTCAGCGAAGAACAGGGGAGACCCTCTCACAACCGCAGGAGTCTACCACACTGTGCAGCTGTGGACAAGTCTACATAGGGACCACCAAACACAATGTTCGAACATAAATCAAGGAACATGTGAGACACTGCAGACTGGGCCAGCCAAAATGCTATTTGAAAACACTGAAATTCTGGACCACGGCAACAACTATCAGGTCAGCATGCACAGGGAGGCCATTGAAATCCACAAGCACCTGGACAATTTCAACAGAAAAGAAACCCTGAAAGGAAGAAAAAAAGTTGGCTACCAGTGCTGAAAAATACCAAAATCAAGATGCAACACATGCAAATGAACACTACCCAGGATCGGGGGGTTTCCTTGCAGACAACGGATTGCTGATAAAATAGACACACATATTCTCCCACTCTGAGGCCTTGCCATTCAGTTTCAGACCAACACACAGATTAACATGTAAATTACTTCCTCCCAGCCAAAAACCACACAGTGTGTGTGTATTCACACCCCACTCACTTCCATGCCACCACCCTCTGCAGATGCCAACCACAGATGCATGAGAGATTAGGTGAATGGGGTGAGGCTCAGTAAGAGGAGAAAGGAGGGGGTCCAGAGATTTTTAAAAATTAAATTAAAATTAAAATCATTTTATTGCTTTAAATTTTTCTTTAAAAACAGCACATTTTACCAAATTTTCACTTTAACCACATGAAACTATGCCTATGTAAATACATTTAGACTGTGTGTTTGATGATACTGTATAATTCAAAGGTGTAATTTTAATTTTGCTAGTTGTTTATGTCACAACCATTACCATTAGATTTGGTGATATATGGAAATTACGATATATGAGTAACATTAGTACAAAAAAAACATTATTAAGGATTCTATATAGTTTGGTTATGGGAGGAGGGCAATCATGGTGGGGGTGACACCATGAGTTACCGCCAGCAGGTGACACCAGCCCTAGTGACACTACTGTTTCCCTGCTATAGTTATTCATAAACCTGTAGTACTCTTTGTGCATCCACACTGTAGAAATAATGCAGCTTGGCACCACTTTAACTCCATCCTGTAGAATCCTTCAATTGGTAGTTTTTTAAGGCACCAATATTCTTTGGCAGAGAAGGCTAAAGACCTTGGAAAACTATAAATCCCAAGATTTCATAGGATGGAACTACACCACATAAAGTGGTGTCAAACTGCATTATTTCTACAGTGTAGATGCACCCTTGGATTCCTCACATGAATCCATGACATCAGGACCTGGTGACTTCTACATACGGAATTTGTGAATTGGCTCTAGAACATTAGTGTTGATCATCTCTGTTTGACATATCTTTCAGTGGGCCCTTCTTGAAAACAATGGTTCAAGTTTGAATAATTCCACAGAGATGAAGGATGCCATTGAGAGAATGGGGTCTCTCTTTAGTCTCTTCCTTCTACTTCAGTCTTACTGCCTCCTTGGACTGATTTTGCTCCTGATAATGTGCCTGCAATATTTTTTAATCAAAAATGTTTGCAGTTTGCTCTTATACCTATAGCAATTTGCTAAATTAATTCATGACAAAGCTTTTGTGACACTTGTTCAGAAAACAATGGATGATAAACAGATTTTAAATCCCAGTGAAGATAAGACATTGGCATTGCTTTTTTTTAAAATCATTCTCTTTCATCAGCAATCCAACACTGCCATCTATCAGGCTTCATTAATATTAAAATGTCCTGGAAATTGAAATGCAAAGTCTGTTTGGTAATTCTTGAAATGCTTTCAGCATAATTTTCCAAAAGAAAAAGAATCATAATAAGGGAAATATCAGCAAAAAGCCATTCGCAGTCTTAAATCTCATGAAGCTGTGTTTTTGTGACATAGGAACAGTACATTCCAAAATGTTTTAATGATACCCGCTATGACTCTGTTAACAGCATGTTTCATTCTTTTCAGCAGAAACCAGCAGTCTTACAAGAGTATTTCTGCTTGTTATGAAACACTGGCTGCACTGCTTTTCTCCAGGTAAATCCCTCCTCTTCTTATTAAGCTAACATCCAAGATGTGACTTTTTTTAAGGTAAATCCTTCTGTATATGATTATAAAAACAGCTGACAGCGAACCATTAAAAGCAACACAGAGTGAATCATTTTAATTATCCTTAACTGTTTTATGAGAGCCATTGACATAGGAGAACCATTTCAAAATCTCAGACTCACAGTGTCAGTAGTTTTGGCAAAAAGAATTGACTTGGGACTTTATCACATGTGGCTTTTAAAACACCATAAAAGTTTGATAATAATGCCATGGGCGATATCTAATGCACAGCACTGTCTCCCTCTCATCGCTGCCTTGTCTTTGAAGTGTAGTTAGCCCACACCTTGCCACTGACAGGAAAAAAAACCCATCAATATGATCCCAATAGTGCTGGTACAGCATTAGTCCTCAGGTGCGGTAGTTACTCTCATGGCAGTTCTGGGATTGTGCAGTCATGTGGTGTCAGTGTCTCTGATTCTTCCCCTTCCCACCCCCTTTGCTATTTCAGAACAGCCTTCTCTCTCTCTCTCTGGGTGGTTTTTTTTTTTTCATTCTTTCTTTCTTTTTGCTAAACCGTATTAGCATAACTCCGAAATTGCAATAAAACCCAAAATACACACACAAACAAAAAGGACACTGGATAGGGCATAGGACAAGGCGGTGAGGTTAAGAACGAGGGCAGAAGAGAGTACAAGAGGCCATCAACAGCCTGGTTGCACTAGTGGAGGAAGGTGCAGTGGAGGGCATAGGACTAGTGGAGGGTTGTAGGGCTAGTGGAGGTGCATAGGGCTTAGGACAGGGAGATGGAGTTAAGGACAAGGGTTTAAGAGACCACAAGGAGCCAGCAACAGCCTAGTTGCACTAATAGAGGGAGGTACAGTGGAGGGACATAGGGCGTAGGGCGTAGGGCTAGTACAGGGATGTAGGGCATAGGACAGTAAAGGATGAGGGCTGAAAATAGCACGAGAGGCCAGCAATAGCCCAGTCACACTAGTGATGGGACGTCCAGTGGAAGACAAAGGGCATAGGACTAGGGGAGGGATGTAGGCTAGTGGAGGGACGTAGGGCATAGGATATGGAAATGGGATTAAGGATGAGGACTGAAAAAACCACAAGAGGCTAGCAATAGCCGGGTCATGCTAGTGGAGGGAGGTGCAGTAAGGAATGCTCCCAAACTGATATGTATGCACTTCCCTTCATTAATGCAGCTGTGGCAAGAACAGAGGTGATGTGATAAACCCCTTGATGTCTTCCCCTTCCCAGCTTGTACTCTTTGCAATTAAAGGACCAGGTCAAAGTATTCAGTCCAAGCCATTGATTTCCACTCTTATTTTTATTGTTATTCCTTTCTGCAAATGGTGAGTTGTGACCCTATTCCTGAAAGATTCAATACTGGGAGCTGCTGCAGTAGGACCAAAAGTGGATTCAACACCCTATAGCAATGATAACCAAGCCACCAGTCATACCTTTTCCCAGCATCTCCAACTTGTGTGTGTGTGTGTGAGATGGTTTTAATTAATAAAATATTTAAATCTATAAAAATATAATTTACAAAAAGATAAAAACAAAAAAGGGGCAACCACACTTTTGAGAGTGCACTAATCCTCTAAAACAAAGTTGCTTTGTCATGTAAAACAACTGGTTTTAGCTCCCCCCCTCGTGTATGTGTGTGTGTGTGTGTGTTGTGTTAAAAATCAGATGTGATTTTTAAAAAAAATTGCATGGGCTGGCCTCTAACTTCTGGGTCCCGAGAACATATCCACTCCTGATTTAAAAAGAAAGAACTATAGTTCAGTCATAGCATGAAGATGTCCCTGACCTAATCCCTAGCATCTTCATTCAAAAAGATCAGATATCTCTTGTTTCTAGAATATATATATACACACTTTTTCCAGTCATAATTGATCAAACTGGTTTAAACTGGTAAATAGTCTCATTTGCTATAGGTCTCACTTGCAAAAGGTACAAAAGCCCTACTAAATATAAATCGATACTCAATCCATCAGTAATGAAAACTAATGGATAGATGGTTAAGAATTCTTGTCCTCAGCCTGCATTTAAACTGGAGGTAGAGAGGAAAGGCATTGGCTCTGAGATAGCCTTCCTTCATTATATTTCCAGTGGCATGAGGTGAGAAGCATACTGAGTAAAACATATGCAACATTTGGTCTGGAGAAAACCAGAACTGGGAAGAATAACTGTAAAGTTGTACCATTCTCAGTGAGATGTAGCCTGAGCTGAACAAACTGCACCTTGGTGTATCGGTCATAACAGATAACTTATTTAGACAATTTTCATTGCATTCATCAATTTTTTTCTGGCGAATTACCACAAAGGTAATTTGATGCTAGTTATTGAATAAATACTTTCAACAAATGGCAACAAACTGTTGCAGTCTCTAAAACAGTTGAGTCAATGGAAGATAGAGCAAATAAACAAAGAATTGGGGAATACTGTTCTAAATACAATTGCTAGTTCCAACTAGAGTAAACCCACTGATTCCATAGGATCTTGGAAAGTCAATGTTTCTGTATATTCCATGTTGGATCACGCCCACAAGTTGGTTCAGTGTCTAGAGATTATTCTTTGTTTCTATTAAAATCCGGCTCAAATCGCCTTCACCTAGGAAGCCAAAGATTCCAGTTTGGATGCCTGACTAGTATTAATAAGTTTTCAAATTAAAAGAAGTACAGAGAAATGACACTAGTTACCTTTTACGCCTATACTGACCACCCTATTGTCCAGGTCTAGATGTATCATAGGAAATATTTGCCCTTAGTACTTACAGTTAATACTATCCAGTGCATAGGGCCCCATCTTTATTTTCCAAAAGGGTAGCATTTGAGAGTGTTGCAGAACTGTAGTTCCAGAGGCAATGCCTAGGAGACATTACAATGAAATCTCCAAATAGCAGATGGCAGTAGGAGGGCCAAATGCAGTGTTTGATGGAGGCCCTGTGATTTCTTACTGCAGAGAGTGAGGTGGTAGCAAATGGGGTGTGTTGCAATAAGTACTCTAACCAGAAGATGGCACTGAGAGGACTTCTGGTATTCCTCTTGATCTTTGCTCTCCCAGCCAACAGGAATTGCTAAATAGGAATTTCTACACAGAGAGATAAATTGCACTATTGGTTATTTATGTCAGTACAGGTTGAGTCTCCCTTATCCAGAATTCCAAAATCCAAAATATACGCAAAAAGGAAAAAAAATAGTGTTTTGTGTAAATTAGCGGGCAAAACTTTTTTCATGGGTGGCTGAGATAGTGACCCTTTGCTTTCTGATGGTTCAGTGTACACAAACTTTGTTTTATGCACAAACGAATTTTAAAATGTTGTAGAAAATTACCTTCGGGCTATGTGTACAGGGTGCATATGAAACATAAATGGATTCTGTGTTTAGACTAGAGTCCCATCTTAAAGGTATCTTATTATGTATGCATATGGAAATACAGGTATTCCAAAATCCCAAACACTTCTGGTCCCAAGCATTTCAGAGAAGGGACACTCAACCTGCAGTGATTCAGAATAGGATACCTATAGCAGAAGAACAGCTCAGTTGTTCACTTTTCTCCACAGTGAGAAGGGAGGATGAAAGGCTTAGACGTGAGAGCTGGCTTACAGCAAAGTCTGTAAACTATGTTTTTCCTATATTAATCTTATTAATATTAATTTTATGAACACAGAGAATTCTCTGGCTCCGTGGGAGGATCAGAAACCTTTAGGAAGGATGTTTTCTGAACAATACCGCCCAATATAGAGAACAGTTTAGAAGCACTGAAACAATGCTTTGACCTGAAAGAAACCCAGCATCAAAAGACAAGAACAAAATGCAATTCATATTGTTTGTTCTTTTCCTGTTGTTCTTGTGTTTAACTCCTTCGATTTGATTGCATGAAATTACTCAGGAAACTTTGAAAACCACTCAAAGCGTTTCTTTCCAAAGGGAAGGCATCACCTTGCTGTCATTTCATCTTTCCTCTACTCTGCTTCTGGAGTTTAAAGCCAGGGTTGCCACTTACTCCAGCTTTCACAGCCTCTTTTTGCCCAGATCCACAGCCCAAGAGCCACTTCTCCAAGGGCCACTTGTACTTAAGATGAACAGCAAAGAGCAGGATACGACATACAGCACTCTTACTGAGCGTGACTGAATAAAAAACCCAAGCATCCCAAGTACCATTTTCTTCCTTAATTTATTCTAATAGTTATGTAAAACTTATGGCACAGCTTTACTGAATGTGCAAATTGGGGTGTGTGGTGGGGGTTTTCTGTCACAATCTGCACTAGCTGTTTCCACCATCTTTTCTATACAGTTTTACAGATGGGTCTATTCTAGTTATAATTACAGTAACAGTTAGGCCAATGAGACCTTATTTGGCAAGAAACATCATATTTGATCTCATTTGACCATGCAATGAGCCTTCCAGTCAAAAACAGAGGTTGAAGGAAAATGGCAAGAATGAAACACAACAGAATTCTACATGTCATATCCTTTATTTCATATTTATTGTGAAATAAATTGCCTTTTAATCAGTGGTTAATATAAGAGTTTCCCCGGCACCATTGCCTCACTGCCCTTGAAATCTTGCATAACCTCCTCATATGGCTCATTCTCTCATTTTTCATTCATATACTTCCCATATGGATAGACCAGTGTCAAGAATAGGGTACCTTCATCCAAAAATAGGGTTTCAAAGCCAGATTCAGACTTGCCTATTTCTGTGTGAAGGTGTAGCATAGTTCTGGGTGCTCAACAACATTGGGGAGCAGGGTTTACATACGTGTTCACAGCCTGGCATCCAGTTTTAGCCCTACACATGATCAGGCAAATGTCTGACTTGACTTGTCATGTCTCCATTCTATGACAATCTGGGATTTGTAGTTTGGTGATGTATTTAGAAATCTCTGCTAGAGAGTTCGACTGCACTCCCTTGAAATATAGCACTAGAGCATTCTGGGGGAAATTCTAAATCCCTCATCAAACTACAAATCCCAAGATTTGTTAGATAGAGACAAACCAGTTGAAGTGGTATGAAATTGTGCTAACTATGCATTCTATGAAGCAAGAAAGGGCTGTGTGGCAATCCAAGAGTCAAACTACACTATCCTAGCATTATGGGGCTGCTGTCAAAAACATATCCCCATGCTGAATTTACCCCCACTCATCTGTAATGTTACTATGTGGTATGAAAATACTCCCATCTGGGCAGCCAATAAGATAGAGAGGTGATGGAAAACATACAAATTGCAGTTAAGAGATCAGATAATAAGTGCTATTCTATTAGCATTACTACATTATAGAGGGGACTGGGGGAGAACCTGCGATGCAGAAACCACTTTCTCCATTAGCTTTGCAGTTCCAGTTAAGCTGTATTGCCATTTTCAATGCAGCAGTAGTTTAGTCAAAACACTGCAGTGTCTACAGACAGCAATGGTTTACAAAATAACTTTGGTTGAGATCTGGGGAGGTGTTATCCAAAATGTTACTTTGCCAAGCTCCAAGAGACAGCTATCTCATTTGGACACTGCTCCTCCAAAAGATGAGACTGTATGGGCTTAAAATGAGGAATATAACCTCAGCTCAATCATCATCACATCAGTCCCTAAAATGGATTCTGCAGCAGCAGTCCCTAAAATGGAATGGTTTATTTTAAAATAATAATACTAATCTAAGCAAGAGACACTGTTTCCTCAGCCCATGCCAACAAACCCAAATATGCAGCATCAAAAGCGCTAGCATTATCATGCAGCAGTTCTCTTGTTTATAGCTGAGCACATTGACATTCAATAAACAGCACTGCATAAAATTTCATTTCCCTGTAGGGAAAATTTAAACTTACTTTATTATTCCTTTGGAATATTTTAAATGAGGCAAAAATGAAGATAAACTGCAGTTGACCTTAGGCATGATAAACACCATTAAGGAGTGCGCTCCACTAGGCCCATCTGTTGCTTATGAGGCCAGCTATTCATTAACCTTATTAGTGCCAGCCCCTATAGTCCTGAATTGACATTTCCCTGGTTAATATGGGAGACCCATTTCCAGGCACACGTCGGAAAGGTTGATTAAAGAATTTGAAATAATTATAGTGGATAAGAGCAATGGCTAGTCTGTTTATTTACTATATATTAAAAAGTAACAGCTGAGAAATTCCAGGACCATTGGTTTCCAGTGGACATGAAGTTTTGCAAATATTCAGATTTGCTTTTCCTGCAACCCTGCTCTTTCTAATCAAATCAGTAAAAAGAAGGAAAGGAAATAACAAAAAAAAGCAAGCTTCTTAGCCTCAGCAATCATCCTTCCCTGTTGCAGCAATATAAATCCTACTGGTACGCTATCTGATTTTGTACAAGGTTTACTGATGAGCCAAAAAAGAAAAAAGACCCCGCAAATTTATTCACCCCACTGCTGTGCCCAGCAGCTAGAAATGATGCGACTATATAAAAATAGATTAGGCAAGTTAACCCTTTTGCAATGAAAGCAAAGTTAGTGGAATATCTTCGTCCTTCAGTCCAAATTGATGCCAAAACATCTGCCTAAACACCACCTTACATGGAAATGTTGCATGTAGGTAGAGAGGCAAGATTGCTTCATTTCCCTGGTTATTCATGATATTTACTGTGTGAATTAAATGTTCTAGATTTCCTGAGATAGCATATGCAAACTCATCAGATAAGCCAGATTTTGGGGGAAGAGGTAAGAGATTCAGTGTTTTCAGAGGAGACATCTTTGCAGAATCACTAATAAAAAAGAAGATTCCAGAGGGAGTTTTAAAGTCATTTATCTTGAATCGGAGCTCTGTGCAGTGGGGGTTAAACAAGGTCATTTTTATTGACCTAAAACCTAGTTAAATGTTTGAAACATGAGGTGCTGCAGTGCTTTGGAGATAATTGACCAAAATTGATGTTTTGTGAGGGGGGAAATGCATCAGCATGGCAAAAAGGGAGATCTGACCCTGCTCCACAAAGCTGCAGATAGACATGTAAAGCTTGTATGGGGCATATGCAGCATCAGCACAGCAACTGAGCCTTGCAGCTATCCCCTTACCTTACCAAGGGGACCAAGACAGTTTTGGAAGCTCAAATCTGGATTGTGGCACCACACTTTCTTAGGGTTAAATCACTAAAAACCAGTGCCCTGTTCAATATATCCCTCTTGGAAGCCACCACTAGCTCACTAATACAGAGGGCTCCAAAAATCTCTGCTAATACAGCTGGAAGAAAAAGGAATACTTCATATGGGCTTGCACAAATCAATTCCCATTGCTTACCCAAATCCACAAAAATTGCTGGTGTCAAGGGGATTCTTTGCCATTCTCCCTAGCCCATCCCTACAATGCTTTTGGTGATGAGCCTTTAAATAGCCTCCCTCTCACCCATATATGTCATCTCACTTGGCCCTATGGGCCAAGCACACAGTCCCCCTGGCCTCCTCTTATGGAGACCAACAAATCATCCCTCCCTCACAGCACCATTCACCATGTGGCTTGGGGACCAAGATGCAAAATTAGACAAGGGTCTCTCACACCTTTACTAGTTTTATAAAAGAAGGAACCTTAGCATGCATAGCTTGTCCTATAGTGTACATCTGCTGAAATATTTTCTTCTATACAAATGGTAGACATGGAAGGACCCTGGATAATTTGTTATCTGCTAAAGCCAAAGTAAACCAAAGTCATTGTGACTATAATAGAAAACTATTAAGAAATGAACCATCAAAAAACATCAGCAATGTACTTGCATTTAGTTCAGTCCCAGCCAATGGTGACCATGTCAGAGGGGTGATGAATCCACTCTGCATTTTAGTTTGAACTTTAAAAGAGTTGTCCAAGGTGCTGAACCTGTTTTGCCATAAAAGCAGCACCTTGTATAATTCTTTTAAAGTTAACACTAAAATTACCCCACTCAGATGGATGTCACCAAGCCCACGTGCACCCTCATAGTTCCTAGATATGGGAAAGATAAATTGCTTCCATAATACACTGGGCTCTTTTGTATATGGCCACTCGGAGCTCTTCAGTGACTCTAGATGCAGGTTTTACCACACCATCACACTGCCTTGTTCACTGAATTTTACGTGGGCCTTGTATGTTGTCCACTCTCTACTCAAAACTTCCCATGTTGTTTCACTGCTTCTTCTATTTTTGTTAAAGGAAGAAAACCCATTAAGGAGGGTTGAAAAACAGAAAAGCTGTACAATGCCTTCAGATTGCTAGTGTGAGCACTCTTCCATCTGGAATTGCTGCAGGGAATTGTGTAAGTTGTCTCATTCATTTCAACAGATCAAACACATATATAAAACTGGGGTTAGGAGGGGAAGTTAGATTTGTACTCATTTTCCTCAGAGAGCTACACTGGGATTTTTTTGCCCTATCTGAGTCTCAGAACCAAATTAGGAAGCTCATTTTTCTCCCACTCTTCAGCACAAAGGATTATAGGGCATGTTCTATTGCTGCTCACCATTTGGGGGAGTTCATCAGATGCAGTTGGTCGTTCGGAGAAGAAACTGAAAGCAGCTGCTCCCTGCTGCAGCACATTTTTGTAAAAGGTTCATGCACACAGACCTATGGACATCAGTGCTGATATATTTGCATCTACCTATCATCTCTTTCCTATAGTGTGAAACACAGCCATTGCTGTTACTCTATGCTTTTGTTGTGGTCCAGCTAGACTTTGTATAGTCACTTTTGACAGAGTAGCTGTAAGATGTCTTAAGAGAGAAAGAAACACTCCTCCCAGGTTTGTTCCCTTCACCCATCCATTTTCTTTTCATAACTCAGGAAATCTGAGCTTCACGTTCACTGTGACACTCCTGCTTAAAGACATTTTATTCCAAATAACATTATTTTTACAGAAAGGGGCAAGGCCCAATCAGCAATGTAAAAAGGGGGTTTAACCAGAAAGTGGCACTTATTCAGTTGTTCCCCTATTCCCCCAATCTTGTCCCCTACATCTGAACCATGGGAATATAGAATACGATTTGAATTCCAAGGCCAGGTAGCAAAATAAAATCCTGTATGAAGTCTAAAGTAAATGGAATGAGAATACAGTATTCTCTGAGTAAATCTGGAAGCAGTTTTGGTTTAATAAAGTAATCTTAATTTCATAACAACTGCCTTCATAAATTCACTCTACCATGAGAAATGCCCAAGTTGTATTTTCCCTAAGCTAAAAAAAGACATCCTATAATCAGGAGTAATTGTAATATACCTAAGCAGCACATGAGACAGATACCAAAAAAAGACTTTCTATCTGAAAGTAGGGGGGGAAGCATCTGGGAGAGTATATGCTACTTAAGTCTGGCAGAAACAGAGGAGATAGAGTGTCAAGGTTTTGAATGCACCAGGAGTGGTATCGCTGATAGCTAAAAGCAACCCAATAACAACTGCAGAGCCTGGCTTGTGAACTAAGTTATGTAAATTGAAGAATGCCCTTACTGTCAGCAGGTATATTATTTCGAAGAAGACAGACAACTGTGTTAATCTCCCTTTGGCTTAATCCTCGTCTCTGCACAAATCATCATGTCGACAATTTAAACAGATTTAGATGTGACTGAAATCAAGAACAGGAGATCGTCTCAGGATGCTGGGTGGGGGTCGGGGGAGTTGATGCAGGCCTCCAAGAGGTAATTTTGTTTGTGGGGAAAGAATTGGAGGGGGAGAAAGAGTGAGTGAATCTAACAAATCTAACAAAGCAACCCTCTGGCCCAGCCCTGAGGATCAAATCCAATTCTACCAAGATACACATTAAGCCCTGTCGATCATGGCTTTGCCCTTGAAAAGATGAATCATGATGAGCTTCACCTCATTTTGCTTGTCTCTGGAGAGAAAAGAGAAAGTTGGCTTTTTAAAAAAGAGCAAGAGAAAGAAAAGGGCTTTTACTAATGCTTTGCAATGAATGTGCTTATTGACTCCATCTTCAGATTTGGGGGCATGTGTTAAATCTTTTTAAAAGTACTGTCTGCCCTTTAAGTAACATGAAATTACTTAAATAACAGAAATTAGCTACTAACTGGAGAGCTGGAGTCATGGTGTGTACATTAAGTGGCCTGATAGAATTATTATCTCTTAAATGTGTGGGTTTTGGATTAATCTAAAGGGATCAGTTCTACCCTTAGGTTGTAACAAAATGTCACAGCACATAATGCCCCTTTTCAATTGATACATCAAGAGGTCCAGCAGAACCAACAGGGATACACTGCTACTGTGCATCAAGGTGACCAAGGCAGTTTTGGAAGCTCGTCTGCACTGCAGAAATAATGCCTTTTGAATTGTTTTAACTGCCATTACATGATACTATGGAATCCTGGGGTTTGTTGTTTTTTGAGCTATTTAGCCATCTCTGTCAGAGAGCTTTGGTGCTACAACAAACTACAAATCCCAGGATTCCACAGGATGGAGCCAAGCAGTTAAAGATTTGTCAAACTGCATTCTTTCTGCAGTGCAGCCTCTGCCCCACAACCAGGTTTGAAGCCAGGCTGAAATATTTGCCACATTTGCGGCCTTGACTTTTGCAGATTTGATTATTTGCAGTTTGGATTAATATGTTCTCTCTAGGAATCTCTAAGTCCTCCAGAGCAATTCTACTGGAAGTTGACCATAGGGTTGTGCTGGAGAACCTAGAAGTACCTAAAGAAAATACTTCTCTAGGCATTTGTAGGCCCTCCAGCATGATTCTGTGATCAGTTTCTGGCAGATGTTGACCATAGAGTTGCTCTAGATTGCCCCTAGAGACTGCTAGAGAGGTGTTCTTTCAGGTAAAAAGAACAGGGTTTTTTTATTGGTGTTTTTCCCCACATTTACCCCTAACCCCAGCAAATGTGGAGGGACCAGTGTAGATCTAGGTAATCTCTTTAGAGTTTCACCACTAAGAGAGTTTCCATAAATCTCAGAACAGCTGCAGGATGAGTAGCAATAAAAGCAAAAGTGGATTTGCCTCCTCACTCCTGTCAGCAAATCCACAACCGTCCCATGTAACTATATGCTTTGATGGTGCTGAACTAGGAACTTCCACATCTTTACCACTTCTTTATGATACTGCCTCAGCAGTACAGATATTGGACAACCATGGAGGTTGGTGACTCCAGTGAATCTGCTCCAGATTTTAATCCAGATTTTAAAGAAGCTACCCCAGGACTAATCTGCACTGCAGAAATAATACAAGTTGATATTGCCATGGCTCAATGGTATGGAATCCTGGAATTTATAGTTTTGTGAGATATTTAGCCTTCTTTGTCAGAGATGCCACAATTACAGTTCCCAGGATTCCATAGGATGGAGTAATGGCAGTTTAAGTGCATTGGGGTTGAGGATCCAGGGTTTGTCTTGTAAGGTGTAATTCTGCTTGAAATTTCGTTTCCTCCCAGCACAAACATTAATTCTTATCAGTTCACTGATGCTTAGATATTGTAGATTAGCCCTGGATGAGAGAACATTCCTGTTTAGTGAAATCTTCCTGGGAGCCTGTCTTGAAGTTTTGCAAAAAAGAAAGTAAACTGTTGAATCAATTACAATCACAAATGCTCAGGACTCTTATCTGATTAAATTAGCATTTGTAACACTATACCTAAGATAGCCAACAATCATCTTCAGCATAATCTTAATTATAAATGGAATTATCATGACTGAGGTGGTCCGCAAGATCACAGTTTGCAGCTTGGTGCCTTGGAAGAAACCAAGACGATTAATTAGTTGTTTGTCAGACACTTTGAAGTTGAAAGATGCTAAGAACTATTACCATTATGATGAGATAACAACACTAACATTTCCCAGACACAGATTAAAATTTTAAAAGTAATTCAGGAAACTGAGGAGAATATGTTTATTTACATTCCATCACAACGAATGCTTTCTAGGATGGAGAATGAAGAGCAGAGAAGGAAAAGGAATCCAGTCCTACCCATGTACAAGGGAAGGCTGGCTTTCCCTTTGGCTCTTGAGAAGGACAGGATGGAAGAGGCCCGTCTTGTGTCTACATTTTCATACAAAGGCAGGTCAACCACAAATAAAAAAGTCAGTCCGCTACCATTTTTATAAGGCTTGGGTAGACAGTCCTCCTTTGTACCAGCCAATGATACCACAACCCTTCCTTCCATCCCTGAGATATGCTGTATAGAATGAACCAATTTTTGGACCTGATTGTAGCATCTATTGCTGCAAGTTTAATACAGAGACTAGAGTGCTGGAGCCTTTTCACACTACACAATGATAGTTCTATTTTTCTATTTCAACTGTCCTGGGTCCATCATATACAATCTTGGGGTTTGTGGGATCATAATGCTATACTTGAGTGTGTCAAATGCTCCTTAGACTGGGGATTGAGAGATCCATAGGCCAGTCACACACTCTCAGGCAGCTATAGGGTTGTTGTGAGGACAAAGTGGAAAGGGAAAAATCCCTTAACACCAGTACTTAGAAGGAAAAATGGGATCTACAGTGGGCCCTTGGTATCTGCTTGGGTTTGTTTCCAAGACTCACACACACACCCAGTCCCATGGATACCAAAATCTGTGGGTGCTCAGATCCCATTAAATATAATGGCATAATGAAATTGTATTCCATATATAAAATAACAAGATCTAGGTTTGCTTTCTGGAATTTGAATTTTTCATTAATATTTTCAAGTTCTGGATGGTTGATTCTTACAGTTGTAAACTGCTTAGAGACTGCTTAGGCAGTATGAATGGTATAGAAATAAAGCTGCTATTGCTAAAGAACCAGTGGATATGGAGGGCTGACTGTAAATTATTGTTGTGCACCTCCAAGTTGTTTCAGACTTATGGTGGCCCTACAGCAACCCTATCACAGGATTTTCTTGGCAAGATTTACTCAGAGAGGGTTTGCCCTTGCCTTCCTCTGTAGCTATGAGAGTGTGACTTGCCCAAAGTCAGCCACTGGATTTCCATGGCCAAACAGGGATGTGTACCCTGGTCTCCAGAGTCATCCTCCAATGCTCATACCACTACACCATGCTGGCTCTCTAGCAGGATATAAATACAGCCAATAAATAAATAAGCCTTTGCCGGAGGCATCATTCTAAACTGACATGCAATGCTACTTTTAATCATATTTTTCGAGCTGGGTAGCTCCTCCCTGGTTCATGTTGGATTGGCTCAGAAAAGCACAGCTATGACCTCCTCAGAAATGAGTGATATTCAATTTTATTTTGAAATCCAAGCTCAGAAATTTGCTTTTTCCTGTGAAATATCCTAAGTCATTCTTCTCACCCATTCTCATTTTTTCACCAATTTCCTTTCACCCGTACTGCTCCACAGAATATCAGATGGGAATAAAGTAAGAGTGGGACGAGGAAGGAAGCATGCCAGGTAAAGCAAGAAAGGAAGCAATAGCAATAGTAAGTACATTTCTATACCATTTATCAGTGCACTTAAGCACTCCTTAAGTGGTTTACAAAGTGTAAGCTAATTGCCCCCAACAACCTGGGTACTCATTTTAGTGACCTCGGAAGGATGCAAGCCTGAGTTGAGCTTGAGCCCCTGGGCTGGTATTGAACTCTGGGGGCAACAATACCTTCTCATTAATGGTTGGAGCCTAGGTACACTTGTTTTTGTTTTATAACTCCCAAGATCCCACTGCCAACATGACCTTTAGCTGGGTGATTCTGGAAGTTTTACTTCAAAAAGTAATTTATCCAATTCAGTCATTGGTGACAATTTCCTGGTTATGAATTCATATTCTTCCCACTTCAATGATGTTTGAGTAAATACTAAGATATGATAATCTACACACTGCAGAGAGGAAGGAAAGGGGGAGAAAGAGAGAGAAAGCATACTCTACCTCAGTGGTTCCCAAATTTTGATCTTCCAGGTGTTTTGAACTCCCAGAAGCTCCAGCCAGCTTGACCAACAGTCAGGAATTCTGTCTGCTCTCATTGAATTTAACTTTTCTTTTTACATTGGCTCTTTTTTATTTTCTTGGTTTTCTCCTCAATTTCCTTGGTCCCTCAGAAGTAGAGAGTTGTGATGAAAATACATGGATGGTGCAATGCTCTTGTTAAAGTTGCACATCAAATGACCCAAATCCTATTGTGAGTCTTGACTAGAGCAGATGCATTAAAGGGAGTCCCCTAACTTCTCCCTTTAATGTCTTTGCCATTGTTGTGTGCCTTCAAGTCATTTCCAATTTATGGAAAACATATCAGAGGTTTTGTAGGCAAGATTTGTTCAGAGTGGGTTTGCCATTGTCTTCCTCTGAGGAAAAAAAATGATTTGCCCAAGTTAATTTCTATGGCTAAACAGGAATTATCCCAGAGTCCATGTGACTGTACTCCCTGGTGGATTTCATGTCAGGAGAGGTGGGCGAAGCTACCCTGGGTTTCAGTCTGAATTTGAATGAGTTTTCCAAGATGTTGGCATCTGTTCTCCAGCAAGGTACAACCCCTTGGATGGCTCCTTTAAATTCAGACTTATATCTAGACTGCCACTGAATGCCACATGAAATAAATAAAAATATGCAATAAATATGCCTGATATGAACAAGACTGTTTATCTCAAGCCAAGGCTACAATGCATTTGCAACAAAGCAAGATTTGAGCTGACTCAGAATCAAACTTTGCATCAGAACTGTCATGCATATACTGCCTTATCTTGTTACAGAGATTTTTTGGAAGTCTGTTTTCCTCTCGCCCCTTTTTGCCATCAAATTCTCTTATGCAATGTTAAACATAAGTGGGAAGCTAAACAGAGGCAGTGGGGTGTATTTGCTGATATTAAACCTCATAGGTAATTTGCTATTATTAGCATTCGTTCCCATAGGCCAGCTGTATACCTTCATGTAAGTGAAACTGCATGATACCTGCAATACAATTTATTATGCCTTAGGCTTCCTTTGCTTAATTTTCTATGAAAATGTCAATTGCTAAGTAACCACCATTCACAGCACTGTTTAAAAAATAAAAAGCTGATGTACTCATATTTTTAAAGTAATATACTGGATCTGTATATGGCTTCATACAAGAAAACTCTAGAGTAGTGTGCAGTGGTACAGTCCTCTTTGCTTTCATTTATACTTACACTGCATCAGACCAATGATCCATGTTGCTTAATCATGTCTATTCTAGCTGATAATTTATCACCAAGATCTTCACCAGACAGCTTTCCCCAGATCTTTCGACAGTTTGTATCTGACATTTTTAGATGTACCCATAAAATATATAAGGGGGTATAGGACTTCCAGACCTTTTGCAATATTGATGAATCACTACTCCCATCATATAATACCACTAGTCACACTATATAGGGCTGTCATGAACTGGAATTCAACTACATCAGGGGTATGGCAGCAGCAGGATGCTGGATTCCCTGGAGTGATACTCTACTCTCCATCCACATCCATACCCCAGAAGATCCATGGAGGTGACTCCATGAGTTGCCATGCTGGATGACACGACCCGAGTGATGCCACTGCATATATTTTGTATGTTAACGTATTTAATGTTACAGTACACTGATCCAGATGGAAGATTGGTTACAGTTCTTTGCTGCATGTACAGAAAGAAAACAAAATAGAAGCTCCTTCCTTTGGTACGCCTTGTAAAAGTATGTTAACCAATTAAATATTAATCATATGACTCCACATTCATTGTTTAATTGGTTGAATTAGATATATTTAATCTATAAGACTGCCTGAATTTTAAGATCTTCAAAGAAAGGTTTTTTCTCTGTCCCAGTAGCAACATAAGTGATTTGGATGAAAACAAGGGAGAGAACCTGCTTAGTGGCTGCGCTCAAATTTCTATCCTCTTCACCTCATATGGCATAAGAATCTGTTAAATGGATATGTTATGTTTTGATCCTTTTCACTTATGTTTCAACATGTTTTAAACAACTTTAGTTTCATGTTTTTCACAGGACTGTTTGTTCAGTGGTTTTGAACTTTTGATTTAATAAGTTTTAACTGTTTTAATTTGTTGTAAACTGCCTTGAGTCTCATATCAGGAGAAAGGTGATAGACACACGGCTAAGACCCTGCATCATCAGATGTAATTACAATGGTGGAGCTCCATCATCATAGTTATGTCTGACAATTTCACCCTGCAAAAAGCCTGGCAATTTCAACCTGGCAGGGTCTCAGCTGAAGGGTCTGTGAAGTGCTACAGATCAGGGCACTGGAGAATGGCATCTGTGATGTTCTCCTGGTCATGGGGTATGTCAAGAACAGGGGGTTCTCCTTTGGGATCCTTACACAACTGTTTGCCTCATGGCACCCAGCAATCAGGAGAGTGCTTCAGAATCATCTCCCAGCATCCTGATCAGCAACACTTTACAAAGTCTTCAGTTGACGTGCTGCTGTTTGGAAACAGTAGGCTTTTTGAAGGCCATGTTCTCTTGTTAATAACTGTAAATGTGTCTCTTCAGCAGTTAAGACAGAATAAGTCCAGTTTGCAATCTCATAATTTAACAAGATGCCCACCAGAGAGGAAGGGAGGGAAAAAGAGAGAGGGAGACAGTAAGATGTAGTTATATCACCAAAATATCAATATAGATGCCTTTTTGAGATTCTAAAGGGCATGCTAAAGTTCCTGTTTGAAAGGGCCTGCTTTTCTTTTTCTTTTTCTTGTTTATTTCTAGCTTGGGTTAGTCTGGACAATCACAAGCACAATTTAGTGACATCCCTACCATTCACAAAGAGTCCAGACTATCCAGACTGGCTCTATATAGATATAATTCTATATGCAATCCTCCAAATAAAATCAAGGAAAAAAGTATACCATTGTGGCCCAAGTTAGACCCAGCAATGACCCATGGTCCAAGAAGAGGGTATGACTCACAATTTGAGGGTGAGATGCTCCCTTCCATGTTTGACCATGAACTGTCTCATTAGACTCTATTCAGAGAGTACCTCCCCTTTTGGATAGCGGGCCTAGGGCAGGTTCACCAACTCCATATGTAAAGCCAGAATGGCATCTTGAAACATCATTAACGTTGTCACATGCACATTCCAGAAGTAAAAACAAATTGCAATTAGGCTATTTGATAGACCGCAGTTCCTTACATGAACAGATTTAAGTTCTCAGAAAAATGTCCTTTTCATGATCCTCCCATCCTTGGAGAGACATTTGGTGAGGATGCAAGAGAGTGCTTTTAACCTAGTTCTGGAACCCTCTGCCAAGAGTGCTTGGTTCATTTCCCTTCTGTTATTCTTCAGGCAGACCTTTGGCAAGTAAACTGGTGTAGTGTTTAAGGCGGTCAAATTGGCTCAGTGCTGCCTGAGTGTCTTTGATTGCTGCATTTTTCATCTCTATCTTTTTGTGCTATATTTTCATCAAGATTTAGTTTGTAATCCATATTTTATTACTCTTGAGGAACTTTTTTGGCAGAAAGGTAGATAATGAATCAAAGAAGGAAGGAAGGAAAAAGTATAAGCAATTGGGCCCCTAAGTAAATAAGATCCTTGTATTATTAAAAATGGTCAGAACTTGAGCAGATAATTCTATGAATTTAGCCAACTTAAGCTAGCCTTCACAATCTTAGTAATGATGAGAACTGAACAATTGTTGTTGTTGTTCATGGAAAACAAAGGAATCTGGTTAGATATGTAGATACTCTGTTATCAAGTAACTCTTTAAAAAAGGACAGGGTGTGTATTAAAAAAAATATTCTTATGAAATGCTTTTAGTAATTTCAGATATCTATTACAATCAAATATGTTACCCATATGACATTTCTGGAGAAGTATGAAAAGTATACACCAAAAAATATATGGGGGCATTTTCTTTAAAATATGCAAACATATGCACACAAACTTTTTTCCCTTTTTTAGTTTAAGAATTTGAAACTAAGTAGAATGATAGACTGGAAGTCTTAATTTATTAATGTTGCACAGAGCATAGAAATGTAAATGCACCATCTCTGTTCATGCAACCTAATTATTTGGTGGCAGGGTGGCACTTCTGGCTTTTCACTCAGTATTGCCTCCCTATCTAGACACTCATGGGTTAGCTTGTCCTTGTCCTGTGAAGAAGGATGCATTCTACCAGCTATTCATACAGAAGCTTCTGCATATTCTGAACCCTGCCACAATCAGCTTTTCCAATTATGTCACCTTCACTTGAACAACTATGAACCTAAACAGGTTTGGCCAGGGACGTAGCCAAGGGGGGGTTCTTGGGGTCCGGATCCCCCCTTCTATTAGAAAAATGAATGGTGTGTGCTGCTGCGCCGCCGCACCCAAGCCCCATTATAATGGTGGCACTTAGTCTGGACCCCCCCCCCCCTCCTGAAATCCTAGCTACACTGGTTTGGATTAAGCATTAACCATAATGTGGAAAATGCCTCAGGTAGCAAATGCTGGGGGTTACCAGTGGCAGCTATTCCATCTGAGTCCAGTGGTGTCCTTGCACTCAAAGAAGACAGAAATATATATTCCACCTGGCCTATTCTGCACATGTTTCTTGCTCTCAGGGATGGTGGAAGATAGCCACTGCTGAAGTTAAATTTAACTGCTAACTTCTGAACATGGAACAGAGTTGTTGCAATCTTGTCCTTTGCGCACACATCTTGAGAGGACTCCAAGAAATGTCTTCCACAAAGCCTTCTTTGCATGGTGTCTAGAGATAGAGCTGGGTGGGATGCCTGACACTGTGAGGCCCCATTCCCACTCACCCATTTGCCCTGGATGGAACTGGGCAGATCCTGGTCCCCCCATCTCGAATCTCCCCGGAAACATGTGCCCACTATAATTTACCTCAACTGGGGTAATTTATCCCTCTGAAGTTCACATTTGTGGTGCCGGTTTAAAATGAAGGTTCCTTTGCTGTCAATCAAATTCACTTCCGCTTTTGTCAAAGGTGACATATCCTACAACCATTGGCCAACCGAATGGGTGCTTTCCCCCCTCCTTTTTTTAAAAAAAACTGGCAGCAGTGTGCTCATATTATTCTGCCAAATTAAAAAAAAAAAACCTCCAGGTGTGTGTGTGTGTGTGTTGTATGAATTTGGGTCATTACAGATTATGGCAACCCTAAAACGACCCCATCCTGGGGTTTTCTTGGCAAGATTGGTTCTGAGGAGATTTGCCATTGCCTTTCCCCTGAGGCTGAGAGAGTGTGACTCCCCCAAAGTCAGGGGTTTCCACAGCCTTCCTTCTGAATGCCAACCTCTTGCTTTCCCTTCGCTTGCAGCCCAGCATTTCCTCCTCTTTGGAACCTCTTCCCTTCCCTTCCCTTCAAGCTCAATGCCAAAGCTCTTGCATCCCCCAAAGTCATGGGTTTCCACAGCCTCCCATCCTCTAGCTTCCCCTTCACTTCCAGCCAAATGCTACAGCCCTTGTCTTCCCCCATGCCATGCCATCCCATTCCTATCACAATAATGATAATGATAATGATAATAATTCCTCACCCCAGAATGCCATCCTCTTGCTTTGTTTTCCCTCCTTGCAACCCCAGAATGCACACATATACATATGTAGCAAAAGCATTCACAGATTGTATCAATTTGCCAAATTGAAAGGGAAACATTTGTAACATTCGCATATTACACAAAAAATAATAATTTTTGAAAAAGCCTCCTGCAAAGTGAGGTGCCATGCCAGGAGCAAGCAAATGAAAGGGAAATATAGCACAAGCAGACACTTTCTATCAATATGTACCAACCTGTAGAAAAAGTATTTGCATAGTCTGTCAAAAATAAAAATACCAAAAGAGAGAGAGAGAGAGAGCTGCCTGTGAGAGGGAGGCATGTTCCGCCCTCCGTCCTCCCTCTGACCTAATCCCTCCCCTGAACTTGATCCAATCATGACCAGGGCGAAGTTCATACAGTGGTACCCCGGGATACGAATTGACCGCGTTACGAAATTTCCGGGTTACGAAAAAGTTAGATTGGAAAAAACTGTTCCGGGTTACGATGTTTTTTTCGGGTTACGAATTTTTTTTTCGGTGCGAAATTCAAACGCGCGGCTTTCCAGCGCTAACGGAAAGCCCTTTTCGGGTTGCGAAATTATTCGGGTTACGAACGGAGCGGCGGAACGAATTAAATTCGTAACCCGAGGGAGCACTGTATTTGCTCGGACCCGGTTTTTCTCAAAAGATACAAGTAAAACTCCACTTGCAAAAAACCCGCACCAAGGGGCATTTGCCCCTGAAAAGGTGTGAAAGCCTCGATTTCGCTTGTGGAAGAATTGGAGCCAATATGAACTTCCCATGGTTAATCCGGTTTCTGAACTGGGGTAAAAGGTAGTCTGAATGGCCCCTGAGGCTGGGTCAAAAAGAGGTCTTTCTGCTCCCCAATAGTCATGATGCCCCTTCATGCACAGGAATAGGCCAATATCTTGCTCTGGTTGTATGTAAACCAAACATTCATTATATTGCTATCTTTACATTGCAGCACTTCTTTCCACAATGGCGCTTCAGCTTATTTTTGTAATCAACATGTCTGATTCCCAGCAAGTGTAAACCTAGATTATTAATTTGGATAGAGACAGTTTCAGACGCTAAAGAAAACTCAATAGATGGAAAATGGATTGTTTTCCTTCAGTGATTATTTAATTCCACAGATCAGGGAGTTGCCATGGGCACAGAGAGATCCTCCCCTGAGATGCTCAGAGCTTTGGTATTTGTCAAGTGGGTTGCAGAACTGCTCATCCAAGACTAATAAACAACCTGATTAACATTACGTGGACTCTTGCCTGCTTCTAGGAGGGAAAATCTGTCCAAACTTTCATAGACTTCACTTTATCATATTCTTTCTTCATTGTACAGGGAACAGGTCCTTTTCCCCTCTAGAGCATTTTCCAGAACAGCCAATGGGTCAAAGACATTGAGGCCACATTATGAACCTGTTATAGCAGGTTCATGCCATTTTGTCTTGGCTCCATCCTGTAGAATCCTGAGAATTGTATTTTGCTGGAGTACTTTCCTGCTAGAGAGTTCTAGTGTTGTGATTCGAGAGAGTAGACTATTGCCCTCCCGCAGAGAATCCTAAGTACCACACTGTAGTGAGGAGGAGGAGCAAAGGAGGAGCCCAAGGGTACAAGAGGAGAAGGAGAAAGGTGTTTGGTGTGGAGGGAATGTGGTGGAAGAAGAGGATGGGGAGTTGCGGTCGGAGAAGGGAAAGGAGAGGTGCAGCGGAATTTGGTGAGAGACGGGAGGCCGGCAGTATTGCAGAACCGGTCTGGGGGAAGGCGGAAGGGGCCTCATGAGGAGGTACGCCTGAGAGATGCCTGGGAAGAGGGATTTCCCCTTTGAGATAGCAGAAGAGGGGGCCCTAGGCAAGAAGGACACGCTAGAGGGCGAATGGTGGGATGCCAAAGGGGAGAGGTGGCAGCTGAGACTCAAGCCTCCTGAACGAGCAGAACTGGAGTTGGAACCCTGGGGAGAAAACGCCAGAGGGCGGTCGCCATCTTCACAACAAGCCCCGGAAGAAAGTGCTTGAGGAAGGAGCGTGGACTCTGTGCACTGTGTTTAGTTGGACTTTAAGTTGGTTAAGAGAATGGGAAGGGACTTGTTGCACTTGAGACGTTACTATTAAAAGTTTTGTTGCACTGCAAACTACTTGTGAGACTGTTGCTGAGCGTCAGCCATAAGGGCTCAATTACCACGTGGGTCACTAAATATGCAGCAAGCAAACACAGCCCTGCCCACACACACACATTTCCTTAAGACTGAGCCACAAAAGTTTGGTACTACTTTACTGTATCTGTGTAGTTTAGATACACTCTGGAAGTCTGGCCATTGTGAGAAATACATGTCTTTTGCAATGAAGCTGGGCTGTTGTAAGGGAGGCTTTTGAAGTGATGTGTACCATTCTTTCTTTTACTGATGCATTTTAATGCTTAGTTATCATTCTTAGTCACAAGTACCATTCTTTGGAGAAAAGGTGGTGTATAAATCCAACTAATCAATTCATCAGTACATCCATCCATAATTTTATTTATATCCTAGTCTAGAACTTGCCTGCCGAGGCAACAGGATACTCCCTAAGAGCTATCAGGAATCTATCCAAATCCATAGGCCTCCTGGGGCAGAACATCTTAATTGGTCCCCAGATTAAATCAGGTTAAAATAATTTACAATGATTTAAAATGAGCTACATGTTTTGATTCATGTAAAATCACGATCTTTCCATTCTCATTGCTCCCAATTTCGCATATAATAGATCCCAAATTGTTACCATCCAGAACTGTAATACAAGTTGAGGCTCCTTTAACCAAAATATTGGGACCATGTTTTTAGATTTGAGGTTTTACCTTGTACATATATCCCAAAGGTAACTTTATACACAGCATTTTAAAGAATTTTGTGCATAAAACAAAGTTTGTGC
Organism: Sceloporus undulatus; assembly: GCF_019175285.1. NCBI lineage: Eukaryota > Metazoa > Chordata > Lepidosauria > Squamata > Phrynosomatidae > Sceloporus > Sceloporus undulatus. The sequence continues at coordinate 77,458,338 of NC_056526.1, read as the reverse complement.
ACATTGAACCACCAGAAAGCAAAGAAGTTACTATCTCAATTTTGGACAACTTTAGATTTTGTAATATTTCAGAATTCCAGATAAGTGAACTTTGGATAAGAGAGACTCAACCTGTACATTCTTATCAAAAGCAAAGATAAATAAAACCTAACTCTGTGTAAGGTTTAAGGAAGAGCTAAGGGCCCTTTGCCATCAGCTGGGACTAGGGGAGTCAGTTTGATTCTCCTTCTTAATTATTTGAGGCCTGCTGCCATCAATGCTTTCACTAGCTTCAACTTACAACCCAAATGAACGCAGACTAATGTGAATGGTCTGGTTTCTTTTTTGTGTGGACGGTACAACTAAAATATATTAAATTGCAGACTTAGGAGAGGGCTCCCAAGTCTACGAACTATCAATGTTGGAACTCTAGCTCTTCTAGAAATTATATCAGTACTACTCCACTTTAACTATCATGGCTCCGTCTTACAGATTCCTGGGATGTATAGTTTAGGGAGCATCTTAGAATTCTCTGCTAGAGAGTTGTAGCAGTGCAATAATTTAGGGGACAGTACTAGATATGCCTAGCAGAAGCTCACACATACCTCCCCTCCATTTACAGATCCCAGGATTCCATGGGATGGAACGAACACAATTAGAGTGGAATCAAATTGCTTTAATTGTGCAATGTGGATACACCCTTGCTTCCTATAAACAAGGCATTATTGCTACAAAATGCACAGAGGAGTCACATGAATATGTGTTTGGGACATTGTATCTAAAGCAAACATATTCTGATAGTAGAACATTCTTGCTGTCTCTCTCTCTCAAAAAACTGGAACTCCATTTAAATTTTCTCTATTGAAATTTGCCTTTGTGATAAATAGAATTTCAATAATAGGCTTATCTGAACTATTGAAGCATGAAAGGCAGAAGCTCCTGCTAATCACAGACTAACAATCGGGACTCTTGCCTCTTACGAGCCAGTGCTTCTAATAAACTGTAGAGTATTTAAAAGGAAACTGCCAGGCTTATTTCTGTGCTGCTTAAAGGGTCACTTGACATCTGTCAAAGCTTTCCAAAGCACCAAACAGGAAAGCAAAACATCCCTTTCCTATTTGAAAACTTCTCCTCCTCACCCCTTTCAGTCCTCATAAATTCAAACAAAACCAAGCAGGCAATTGCCCTGAAATCACACATATACACACCCAGCATCATTGAGTTGCATGGAAAATACAGAGCTCAGGGATCTTAATTTAGGTTATGGGGGAGTTCCTAGGTGAAGCTCGGGAAGGTTTATCATCTCTTTGGCAGAGCCTGTTCCCTGTTAAGGACATGAGACTCAAACAGCTTCTGCTGCATGCTATTGCTTTCAGACCTGAGAGACTCAGAATGTATGATAACCTGTCATGCCTTCTAAAGCAGAATAAGTGCTTGATGAGAAGAGGGACAGTATCCCCTTTTTTCATTCAAATTTTGCTTGCACATAGTCAGCTGTATTCAACACATCAATATTTCCAGTCCAGGGATAATCAGGAATAACAAAGAATCTCATTTATTGCATTAGCTGAAGAACATGCTTCATAACAATCAGCAGCTCAACTGGAGACAGTGTGTATCTGTGTGTGACCCCAGTCCAGGGGCTAATATTAAATATCTCACCATGGACCCAATCCAGAGACAAATAGGTACTTTGACAACCCATTTGGGCTGCAGTGGGACACCCAGCTACATTCGGTAATGTTGATTTCAATGATGTGCCCCAATGTTCCTTGGAGGCATGCCCCACACAGTTCAAGAGAGTAACTTCTTGAATAAGAGTGTATGGGATTGTGGTCTTAAGTGCACAGCGCAGTCCAATGCATGTGTACTCAGAAGTAAGCCCTGATGAGTTCAAAATGTGGACTGGTGTATCCTAGTTCATAGGTTACTAGAAACTGAAGACTCCATCAGTCTGGTATGATGGTATAATTGTAAAGAAAGGGAGTGTTATGGAGGCTTCCCTCAATATTGACCCATAGGTTATGGATAATGGTGTAGTGTGTTTTGTTTATATTCAGCAAAGCATAGACTGTAATGTAAAAGTATCTACAAAACATTCCTTTTCTGTTAATATAGGATCTAATACTTACCAGTTCCTGTTTTGTTTAAATGGGGGACATGAAATCTTCTCCTGATACTTTACAGCTGTTGTTTTTAAAATTACCCTAGAGCCAGTGGTGTCTGCATGGGCCAGGATACCCATGGGGAAAGTCCTATTACTCATTTCTAGCTCGCTTCACAGCTTCCCTATAAACTTGTTTCCTTTTTCCCATGAGCTTTTATTGAAATTGAAGTCTTCAGATTTGGGGATGGTGATTGTTCCATAAAAGACAGGAGTACATGTGTGTACACACAGACAGATACACACACACTCACACACACACACACACACTGAACCTCACCCATACAATTTTAATGGAATTTTCTTCCCATTAGAACATCAGCAATTTCTTTTCTACCACACTGAATGAAAATTGTTTTAAAATGCTGAAGTAACTGTTGCTCAATATTCATCCTCCACTCACCCACACAGCATAACCTCAATGGATGGTGACATTGACCAGTGGCAGCTAATGGCAACCATGTCAGCAGGGCAGTTAATTTGCTTTGGGTTTTAATTTGGCCTTTAAAGGAGCAATCCAGTGTGCTGATCCTATTTGGGTGATAGGTTTGTACATAGGATAGTTCCTTTATAAGAGGGGTGGGGAAAGTGTAGTCCTTAGGCCCCTCTTTGGCAGCACCCAAAGTCATCTATCAGTCCCCTAAGAGGCCTGAATTTCCCCAAACTTTTTATTTAAAAATTGGTGCAGTTTTCAGATTAAAATCATCCCCAAACCATATCTGAAACCACACCATGCATGCAAACAAACAAAATAACCCCACATCCAGCCCTCAAACCTCCTCAGAACCGTGTTGATGTTGTTGTGTGCCTTCAAGTCATTTCCAACCTTTGGCGACCCTAGGGCAAATCTATCATGGGGTTTCCTGAGGCTGAGAGCATGTGACTCTCCCAACGTTTTTATGGCTGAGCACGGAATTGAACTGTGGTCTCCAGGATCCTAGTCCAATGGTCAAACCACTATACCACGCCGTCTCTCTGAGGACCATTTACACCCTCTCAGGTGTTTTCTTTCCCCTCCATTTCATTTCCAAAATGGTGACATGAAATGATGCATTGAGGATCTGCAATGAAGAAGTGTAAAGTTGCCCCTGGCCTCTGCGCAGTTGGCCACCTCTACTTTAAAGTTTGCATTAAAACTTGGCATGGATTCATCACCCTCACAGGACTGGCATACCTGACACACCCAGACAAATCTACCTAAGAGAATGGAGCAGTTTGGGGTCCAGCAAATTCAAAGCCAGCTCTTCCTTACTTCATCCGTCAAATTCCCCATTTTGAGCCCTTCTACCTGATACCACCAGTGGGAAATGCTCCTTTCCAGAGCAGTGTGTGACTTTAGCTCCCCTTCAGTCAGCAACATTTGAGGAATAGGATTACACTGTGATACCATCTAAAATGTTCTTATTCCCTGATGGTCTCCTGAAAAGAAACAGGACATTTCCATTTCCATGAGTCCAACAAATTGCAACTTTTCTATCATTTGAGACTCCATTCAAGAGAGGGGGGCATTTCCATCTTTTAATTCCCATGATCTCAAGTTCATTTACTTTCACATTATCCACAGAGAAAGAGGAATGTATTTTAATATTCAACCTCACTACGAGCAGTTGATTATCTGAACCAAGTTTCATATCCACAGGTTAAAAAAACTTAAAAGGCTGCTCATTGCTGCTGTACTACGTTCCTTTCTAATATAAAATTAAAATATTCTCTACCATTTGGGCCTTTGCCCCTTTAATATAATTAGATCATATGTGGTTGTAAGCTTTAGATCAAACTATTAATCTTTGTGTCATTTGAAGATCTCATTCCTACAAATGCAGCATCTTCATTATATAATCCTAATGAGTAATATAATTCTGACTCACTAGGACCAGTTCCAGTATTAAAATATCATTTTTCATCTGTGAAAGTCTGTAGCTCAGTCACTCAGATGCAATCTTACATAAATGTATTTTTCTGTGTGTATTCAAATTCTTTAAAAATAGTGCATTCCATAAAGAATTATTAGTTCAGTATTCTGCATATTGGTTATACCCACAATAACCTCTCATTTTATTTGATCTTGTTCTTTTGTGTTTTCTAACTATTTATCCTCTGTTTATTGTAATCTCCCTGTCTTCCTTTGTCTTACTGGAGGTTTTAAAGAACTGAGCTCTTAAGTTCTTTCCTCTTCATCTCTCCTTGATAAGCTGAAACACTCAAGTTTGCTTCGATGTATTGTCTGTGTGACCTAATCTTCTATTCTAAACACATATTTCAAGTGTTTACTTTTTCACTTTTCTATTCAGTTGCACCCAACCATGCCTATGCTCCATTGTTCTGCTTACTAATTTTTAATTTCAATACACATTAGCATCTTGCTGTTAAGCTGTCAAACATTTCCTCGTGGTGGTAATAATAGTAATATTACCATCAGAACTGAAATTTGAAGTTTATTTCACTGTAGTAATAGTGTGTCTTTGTATTTTATATGCTAGACTGCAATCCTGGGCATATGACCCTGGCACAAGTTCCACTGAATTCAATAGAGCTTACCTCTGAGTAGAACATATAGAATCGCATTGACAGATAAACCCACACATCAAGAGTTCATTGATTCTCAAGATATTACTATTAGAACTGGCCAGAACACTCCAGGAGCAGCCTAGGGTATCCCGGCCGCACAGCTACTCTGACCTGCCCCTGTTACCTTGGCTTTCATTTCCACGCCATGGCAACTATCTGCATGGGCATCCCACTGGGCCACCCACCCAGTGCATCTGTCGCTTACATGGATTACTCATTTCTGAGGTCAGAACAAGGCACTCTGAGACAGGCACATGCTGGGCACCTTGTTCTTACCTCAGAATGGGTGACCCATGACAGCAGTGGATGTGCCAGTTGGATCTGTAGGATGCCAATGCAGGCAGCCACCATGGCATAGAAATGGGGGGCTCTAGATCTTCCCAAAAGATCTGGAGCAACAGGTAAATTTGTAAAATTCATGCTAACCTTGTTATGCCTTGCTTCTGGTGTGAGACATGCTGGACATCCACCAGACTGCCCACACCAGAACCTGGGTTTCAGCCATGCATCATCCAAACAGACGTATGTCAGAACAGGGGAGGGGAAACAGGACATTTGGCCCATGCAGACAAGACCTCAGTGCCCTGTAATTTAGTAAGAGGATCCAGTCACTCTATTACTGGTCAATGCCGGAAAAAGGTCCAATTCAGCACAGCATGACCACACAAAGAGAAGTTGGCTCAAGGAACAGTCCATGACATTTTGTTGACTGATGTGAAAGGCAAGATGGCACTCCCTCCTTAATCCACATATAAAAGCTAACTGGACTAGCCATTGAACTGACAATAAAACAAAGCCCCCCACAACACCTGAGGACTGTTTCCACCTAAAGTAGTTACCTCACCCTGTCTAATGGTAGGGCCAACCCTAGTGGTTTCTGTGGCAGAATTTAGACCATAACATAAGGTCCTACATCAGAATACCCCTAAGTGCTTTGTACCCACAGAACATTAGTCCAATGGAAAATTGGAGCAAAGAAAGGGGGGTGGCTGAGTACTTTTCCTCCCCAAGATAATATATCAGACACCAAAATGTAGAACAGAATCAAATGATATAGGACCCTTCTACATATTTCTCACTGGCAAATCTCTGACACAATGTAGATATTGAGTGAGATGCTGATCATTGGCTAATGCTTTTGGGAGATCTCATCTGACTACAGCAACCTTCAACTGCCTGTGCAGTTTTAGAGCTGTGCTAGACTAAATTAATTATCTTCAACATCAAACGGTGTGCAGAAACCTATTCATTAAGCATTTTTCTTTTTCTTCTTTTGTAAAGTGGCTCCTGGCTTTATTAGCATAGAGTCTCGCTTTAATTGGGTACTAATGATGGTGCATTTCCACAGAAATTTTCACTGTAGTTATCTTGGGGCAAGTAAACATCTAAATAGGGCTAGAAACTCAGGTTAACAGAATCATTATTAAAAGGATACACAATTACAATGTCAGGCACTTCCTTAAATCAACCTTGGGGGCTTTGCATTTCAGAATATCTCAGAACAAGAACAAAGCAATTAACACATGCTTACTTTGTTTTTAATGAAACACAAGTGCTTTGCTATGACTTTCTTGCGCCGACCTCTAAAAACCATGTTCCAAATTTCACTGTGATGCATTATTTATTTCTAGCGACACAGGGCTTCATTATTTTTGTTTTTATTTTGCAGAAAAAGCTGTATTGAGGAAGACCAGCGAATACAATCCACTTTTAAGTGCTCGGTGCCGAGAGAACAGTGGCCTTCCACCAAGGTTGATAAACAAGTTTCTTAACATATTTAATTAAGGACAGCACAAGACACCTCTGGAAGGCAATTTTCTTGGTGACTTGGACAAGCACTTAGCAGTGATTTAAAGTGCCACTGAATTTTGATTTTATGCTAAAAGATTCTGGGACATAAAGGCTGGAGAGAAAGAAAAAAACATGATTCTGTCAACATACTATGTCTATATACTTCATACTATACTGTTTGTTTAACTGGCATGGATTTTCCTCAACTATCCCTGGGAACTGCAATGTTTCAAAGCCTGGTTCACATAATTTTGATTTGAAGGTTTGCTGTTGTTATGTGCCTTCAAGTCAATTCTGACTTATGGCAAGCCATAAGATGCTACTTATATTCAAAGAAGACTGTGGCTTGTTAAATATTTGGAACAGAGTGATGCCACAACAAACAACAATTCCCAGAATTCCATAGCATTGAGCCATGGCAGTTAAAGAGATTATTTCCTCCACAGTAGATGAAGCCATGAAACATTTGTTCTGCATAATAAAAAGACAAACAAATGTGGCTGGAACGGCTCATATACAGGCATACCTCAGTTAACAAAGCCCCTTTTAGAAAGCCTCTTTATGTCTGCCTAGGTCTCTGTCTAGCTGCAAGGTTTTTTAGCAGCATCAGTATTAGGAGGACTGGGAAGAAAGGCTGGAGAAAGCTTGAGCTGGGAAAGAATGTATTCTCCCTGTCAGTCCTACCATAGCTTTGCATGCCTGCCTACAACAGGCAAGGTAAAGAGCAGTTGTCTCCAGAATCCCTTACTTCACATACATGAACAGCAAAACAGAGGGGGAAAGAGACAGAAGGTATGCTAATATGTTGTTGTATTTGTAAAGAAAGCATAGAACTATACATTTGACCACCAAAATGGAAATTATAAGATGTGGAGGCAAGCAAAAGGAAAATAAATAATCAATGGATCTAACTTGGAAGAAGATATCAGGTGATCTCTAGAAATTTTCAATTCTTTTTGTTTACTTATGCAAAGCTTATCTGACATGATTGTTTAATTTCACCTGGGCCTATTGTTAGTTTTGAATTAAAAGTATGAATGTATTGAACTGCTCTTCCTTTTTGTGGTGTACGAAGCCATCCCTGTTCTTTCTGTGTCATTTCTAACTCTGATACTCAGTTTTCTGGTATCAAATCTTTTGCTAATGAAATATTGCTGTAGAATGCATCTACCTTGTTAACTGAAGAGTAGGTTGTATACTTAATCCCAGTAATGGCACAGTTTGGCACAGGAAGAAATGGACTAGTGGCATGGACTACCTGAGAAAGTGTTGGACTTCCTTTCATTGGAGGCTTTTAAACTAAGGTTGGATGTGGGATATGTACTGTATTTTTATTTTAAGTAATTACTTTCTAAATTTACACATATACCTATGAGTTAGCACAGCAATTCCCAGCCTTTGACCCTCCAAATATTTTTCACTTGAACTCCTGAAATCTCTCATCACTTATCAAACTGGGCAAGGCTTCAGAATACTGAGGTCCCAAACCTCTGGAGATTTTCAAATTTTCCACCTGTAGTAGACAATGACATTTGGGGGTCCAAATTTGGGGGATCACTGAACTAGCATGTGCACACTTTTGATTCAAATCTGTGCCATTTTTCTCCTCTTTTTGATGATCCACATCTTCTTTTCTGGTGATGGGTCACTCAATGCTGTATCCATGAAGCACATAAAAATGGCATAAAGTATTCTCTGATGTGGCTTCACAGCATCTATTATTCCAGGGCTGGGGAGCATGCAGCTCTCCAGATATTATTGGACTTCAGCTCCCATCAGTCTTAGCCATCATAGGCAATGGGGAAGGATGATGGGAGCTGCAGTCCAACAAAAAAAATCCTGACAGGTCTTGCATTACTCTGTGGCATACTGCTTACATTCTTACAAAATGAGCAGATTATCAGTGAACTTATTGATAACCAGTTGATTGATCAGTTGATTGATAATCAGTTCACCTGTAATGAAATACTGAATTATGTGTGGAAAATCATGTACATTTCATATAGACTCACCTCCTTTCATTGTTGGAAATGCACTTGAAGAAGACTTGTATTGAATAAAAGTCTAGTAAAGAATGTGGCGAGAAAAGCAGAAAATCCAAAACTGACAATAAGCTTGGAATAATATAAACAACAGCCTACAAATTCCAAGCTCTCCTCCCCTTCCCCCTTTCCCCAAAGGCAGCAACCAGGTAGCTAAACACAGGATTTCTGTGGTCTGCCAATCCAAGGATGCCATCTAGTGGATTTTGTCTTTGCAGCTTGTAAGGAGGATGCCATTCAAAGCCTTTTCTCCCATCTATATAAATTCCATTGTGGATTGCAGTCAGCAAGATTTAGGATTGGGACAGGTGGACACACCCTTTTAAATGAATCTTGAAGAAAGGTGTTTGGACGTTAGGTACTCCTCAAACATTAAAGAAATCATTATAGACCTTACATCTCTTTCCCCCCCACCCTCACATTAATAAAACCGCTAATAAACGTTTTACAGCTATGATCATTCCCAGTCATAAGGAGCATTTTTATTGTTCAATTTAATTTAATGGTTTGTAAATTTACACATTAAAAATGAAATTAAATCTTTTTAAGGAACAGGCAAGGGGATGGGAGAAATCTGTTCTCTCAATAGTCAAGAGAGTGATTCTGAAAAATGAACAAACTGGTCCAACAGAGTATCAATGTAGTTGTATGAAATGCAATCATATATTTTATTTTACTATCAGTGTAATCCTCGTGTAATTCTGAGCACAGTTTGGTGGGAATTACTCCCATGTAAATGCAGATGTGATTGCAGCCTCAGTGGTTAGCCTGAAAAATCAGGGTTATAGGCATAACTCATGGGAAGTGCTCTTTCCTGCAAGCCCTTCTGCAGTGAGAAATAGGTTCCTAGGGAAAACTGAATGCAAAATTTCCCTGCACAATACGGAAATGCGTTGTTCCTATTCATTTCATTGCACAGAAGCACTTGCAAGAAATTGTGCTCCCAGTTTTTGTGCTTGGAGCAGGCATGTGAATAGGCTGCTCTGGACAGGACCAAGCTTCGAGGCCACCAGCCAACAAAGATAACTCAAAAGAGCAAAAGGAGAGAAACACTATGGCCATGGTTTTGAATGCCCTTGCATGCAGAGAAACCAGGGCTTCACTGCTTCTGTCTTCTCTGCCACCTCTTTACATAGAGGTAATAGAGCCATGAAAGGCATTCCACAATTCACAACATGAAGAATGTGAACATGCATAGAACACTAGCTGAAGTCATAACAAAGCAAAAGAAGTCAACTCAGAATAAATGTAGTTTGCAATAGTTTGCAAAAATATACAGTAGCCCATTATGGTAAGCAATCTCTAATTGCTGACTAAACAGATAAGCTGCTGTAAGATGTGCTCTGATGGCTGGCAAATCTGGAACAGTCTTGACAATTATCTGTAGCTTCTTTTTTTTTAAAAAAAAATGCCTACAGCTGCCCCTGGTAGCTAAGGAGTCATGCTCAGAAAATCATTTCAAAATGGCTGCAACCACACTACAGAAATAAAGCTGTTTGCTACCACTTTAACTTCCATGGCTCAATGCTATGGAATTCTGGGATTTGTAGTTTGGTGGGGCACCAGAGCTCTGACAAAGAAAGCTAAATATTTCATGAAACTACAAAACCCAGAATTCTATAGCACTGAGTCATGGCATTTTTGCCACATGGCTAGAGGGGGGAGGAGCCTACCTGCAAAAGATATTCTCCCCAGCCCAGTTTAAATATCTGAAGGGATGTCATGGAGGGAGCAAGCTTGTTTTCTGGTGCTCCAGAGACTAGGACCCAGAACAATGGATGCAAGCTCCAGGAAAAGAGATTCCACCTCAACATTAGGAAGAACTTCCTGACAGTAAGGGCTGTTCGACAGTGGAACAAACTCCTTCCTTAGAGGTCTTTAAACAGAGGCTGGATGGCCATCTGTCAGGGATGCTTTGATTAAGAGTTCCTGCATGGCAGAATGGGGTTAGACTGGATGGCCCTTGGGGTCTCTTCCAACTCTATGATTCTATGATCTTTACTACATACAGATTGAAACAACATGCAGGCATCTGATTAACATCTCCAATTGTTTTTTTTTTTTCTCCTGTTTGGTTTGTAACATCTTGCCTGGTGAGGAAGCCCATGGAGCTTCAAAAGCTTGCAACAAGTATATTGTGCATTTCGGTTGGCCACTAAAGGTATCACTGATGCATTTTTGTTTGGATTTGTTAAATGGCCAACACAGTTACCCCTGCATATTGAGTCATCGCAGTTAAAGTGGTGTCAAACTGCTCCAGTTCTGCAGTGCCAGTGCGGATACATCCAATATACACTGTGCCACTTTCAAATGGTATATGAGTGCACCTCAAAGATTGCACAGTCCAGTATGGTATCATTTTTACCACACCAAAAAAAGCATAAATAACAATGATAGGAATTTATTGAAATTCTAAAAATGTTCAGAATTTTGCCACTTGCAAAAACAGTAGGATTCATGCATGTAGGATATTTCACTGTTTGTGATAGCAAACCTGCCACTGAATACCATGTTTGTAACAATGGCCTGTTGCAGAGGTGTAGCGTTTGGGCTACCTGAGGCTCTTGGGTGTCTACTGTGAGGTTGAGGTCCCCCCAAAATCCAGCTGGAGTAACACTTTAAATACATACAAATCTATTGTTTCATGGGGTTTCCCCATCCCCCCCCCCCCCCCCCCCCCCCCCCCCGATGCAAGTTATGATGCGACTGCACAAAAAAAAAATGGGCAGATGCAATCTTTCAAACTCTGGAGCATGCCCATCCCTGGTGTATGGCCACTCATTAGTGTAGATGCAAATGCAAGCCCTCCCTGGGCAAACCTGCCCCCAGATACCCCTTGGGGAAGTCACAGGCTATCAACCTTAGAGGATGGCAAAAGCAAGTCCTCCCTGGGCAAACCTGCCCCCAGATACCCCTTGGGGAAGTCACAGGCTCTCAACTTTAGAGGATGGCAAAGGCAAGCCCTCTCTGGGCAAACCTGACCCCAGATACCCCTTGGGGAGGTCACAGGTTCTCAATCTTAGAGGATGGCAAGGGTAATCCTTTTTCTTTGTGCGGTGTATGTTTTATGACTTTGCTCTTGTGTTGTACACACACACACACACACACACACACACACACACACAAGAGCCAGCGAAAGGGCAGCCAGCCATGGAAGCAGGAGCCAGGCATGCTCCCATCATTCCTAAGAGGCACTATTCCCTTCTCTTCCTCCTCCTTCTCCTCAAGCAACTCCCCTTTCCAGAAGCTACGTTGTCCTTCAAAAAGGCTTCTTAAATATGGCCCCTACAGGCAGTGCCATTTTATCTTCTAACTCTGAAATAGTACTTTCTTTCTTATCTAACCTTTTTTCCAGAGAAACAATGGCCTGTTGCAGATGGGCATGAAAATACGCGCAGAGCGCGTACTAGGGTTAGAAAGGGGCGGTGCTTCTGCACCTCCCTAACCCTAGTGCACGCTCTGCGCGCACAAAATGGCAGCAGCCATTCCACACGGCCACCACGAGGATGTCACAACCGCGCCGCCTCTATACAGGGCGGCACGGATGTGACGTCCTCGCTCCGCGCCAGGGCGCATAATGCGCCCTTTCCGCGGAGCAGGAAGGAGCTCCGTTTCGGAGCTCCTTCCTGGTTTGGTCTGCTGGGCACAGCCTTCAGACGGCTGCGCCCAGCAGACCAAAGGAGAAAGGGGCCAAGCGGCCCCTTTCTCCTCCTCCCCGCCGCCGCGGGGTGTCCTTAGGGCTTGAAGCCCCAGGGACACCCCTTTTCAGGCTGCGGGGAAAGGGCCTTTTGCCGCTTCCCTGCAGCCCGAAAAGCGGCGGATCGGGGCCTCAGCGGCTGCCGCTCTGGACATTGAGGCCCCGATACAGCGGGGAAAGGAGCAGGTGCAGCCCGCCCCAAAGAGGCGGTCTGTAAGCCGCCAATCTTTTCTTTTTTTCCCTTCCATAACGCTTCATAATGTCTGATTTTCTGACTCCAACTCATTTATTTTTCTTTGAAGTGTATTGGCTACTTCCTCCTGTCTCTTAGATCTCTCTTGATCTCCTAACAACTTATGGTACTTTTTAAATAGCCGCATGTGTCGGTTTAAATCATTCCCAATAAGACAATCTATTGGGAATGAATCATATATTGCAAATTTCCATTGCAACTCATGGCCTGGGAAGGAGATATTTAAACTGGCAACTGGTACTGGAAATTCGGGGCCTCCTAAACCCTTTCAAATCATTTTTTTCTTCTGGGCACAAATCCTGAGGTTGTATTAAGTGCAATTTAACTTTACACACCTCGGCCCCTGAGTCACAAAAACCCCACACCCAGGTCTTATTTATTTGTATCAATTCTTTGTGTTCATCTGTATCTAACTCTTGAGGTAAATTTGTTACAAATTAACAAGGTCTCAGAGAAGGAACCCTTTCAGCGTCAGTTACTGTTCCAACTGTCGTTTGTGTGGCAACTGCCACCTCATTTTCTTTTCTGTGGCAACATCCCTGTATTGCTGGCCCAACCAATCTCACACAACAAGCTGATTTTATACAGTATTTGATTTTGACTCTTCTTTATATATATTTGGACAACTATATCTGAGCTGTCCTAGTTTTCCACATTCATAACATTTTTTTTAGTTGAGTTTTGACTGTTCTTTAAGCCAACTGTTATTTTTATCGACATCAGGGTCATATTCCCTCACAACCCAACACTTTTTCTCTCAGTTTCAGGTGTTTTCTTTGGCTGCCAAGGTTGGAAATGTTCACCATTGTTATTCCTCTATTTTGAGGTATGCCAGATTTTGGGATTTCTTTTTTCATGTTCTGGAGATTTTCTCTCTGTCCTTGCCATTTTTGTCTCATCCTCTCTGATTAAGGCCAATGTATCTATTATCTTGGCCGCTTCAGCTACGGTTTTAGGCTGTCAGTCCTGAACCAGCCACCTATATTCCTGGAGAATTATGTTATAAAACTGTTCCAGGCCTATAAGACTTTGCAACTCGTCCTTTCTTGTTATTTTAGACCCCTGAATCCAACTTTTTAACAAATAAACCAATCTGCATCCCATCTGGGTATATGTTTCAACACCTTTTCTTTTAATTTCATAAAGTTCTCTTCTGTGATGCTCTGGAGTTAATCCAAATCTCTCTTTTACCATATCTTTAAACAGATTGTAATTTTGGGACTCAGCTGGCCTCATTTCTGCATAAATTTCTGTCAGACCACCACTAATTTGTGATCTCACAAAACTCATCCTTTCTTCTTGTATGTTTAATTCTTCACAAATTCCCTCAAAGTTGGTAAAGAAGGACTCAATATTGTCCCCTTTATAATATCATGGAAACCATTTCATGTCAATCTGAGGTATTCTGTCTACCTCAGCCATCATCTGAGTTTGAGGGATTCCCTGTTCTAAACTCCTCATCCGAAGCTGATGATCCATTTCTCTCTTAAACACCTCTCATTTTCTCGTTCTTTTATTTTATATTCGATCTCCTTTTCAATTCCAGCGAGTTCTATTCTTTTTTATTATTTTCCAAATATCTACACTCTCTTGAGGTTCAGAAATTGCTGTGTCAACACTAGTCACCATTTCTTCTCCGACTTCCTCCTCCACCATTTCTGGCTCTATTGGAGGTTTAACTTTTGTAGAAGGCATTGTTGATAGTATTTCCTTACAATTACCACAAACTTTTACCTCAGGAAATACTCTTATTTTACTATGCCTCAACTGAGTAAAAAAAAAAATCCACTTGGATTTAAAGTCAGACTGGTGATTCCCTACGTTACCACGAATTTTTACCTCAAGAACCGGATCTCAACTATGCATAGAGCGAGGCTCTACTTGCCCCTCAAATCAGATTAGTGATTCCTTACATTTATCACTGACGTTTACCTCAGGAATCACAAAGTGTGCTTTTTCTTGTTGTATTAGTCCAGGGTTGGCAACCTCCAGCCTGCGGGCCGGATGCAGCCCGCGGATGCCTTTGAGGCAGCCCCCGGCTGCTCCTGCCACCAACGACGACGATGACAGTTGCGGCTTTTTGCCGTTCTGGGCCCTGCCATTTTTTGTCCAAAATGGCGGTGAAATCTCGTGCGACCATCCTGGAGGTCGCGCGAGATTTTGCCGCCATTTTGGGCAAAAAATGGCAGCGAAATCTCGCATGCCCTCAGGGAAGGTGACGTGAGATTTCACTGCCATTTCCCCCCCCCCCCCCCCCCGAGGGGGGCCCCGCCCGGGCAGCAGGCCTCTGGCGTCAGGAGCCAGCAAAGAGGGGGAGGCCTCCAGCCGGCTCTTTCCTGGCCTCTGACAGGGCCTGGGGCCCCATCAGGGGCCAGCAAAGAGGAGGTGGCCTGGCCCCTGGGGGTGGAAGCTCCAACTCCAGAGGTAGGAGCTCCGCCCCTGAGGGTGGAGGCTCCACCCTGGCACGTGGCCCCACCCCCGGGGGGTGGAAGCTCCACCCCCTGGCTTCGGCCCCCCAGTTGTCTGAGGGACAGCAACCCGGACCCCAGCTCAAAAAGGTTGCCTACCCCTGTATTAGTCTCTTACCAATACCCAGTACGTTTACCTCAGAGACTAGTCCTATCTAGGGTTGTCAATTTTCCAGTGATCTCCTACAAATTATCCTTTTTGTTTTTACCTCAGAGATCACTCCTCTGAATCTAACACCTAGATTTTAAACTGTAGGTTTTTCTTTCTTCCAGTTTAAACCTACTATCAGGTATCTGGTATTTCCACTCAGACCCATTAACTTCAGCACACCTCCGGCTACCAGATTTTTCGTATCCCGGCGCTGCCCACCAATTTATGTGAACCAACAACCTTTCTATTGTGGCAGGCGCTTGGGAATTTTGTTATCACACCGCTGCCACTAAATTTATGTGCTACGTTCTACATCACAATCTACTCCTATTTTAGTCTATAATATACAAAGTAGCGTGTGTTTGTGTTTTGAACACTCAGGCCAAGCAGTTTTTTTTAAACAATAATAACTGTTTATTTGACCAAAGCAGAATAGATGGGTAGAGCAAAGTCATAATGTCACCCTCCTCTGTAACTAACTGGGGGCTTCTGTGCAAACTGTTTTGGAATCACAATCTCATGTAGTGCCATATGAATAGTGTTTATCAACTGCATGGCTAATTTATAGTGCACAAACTGCTAGAATGTTAACATATGTAATTATCTTGTTTCAGGATCTTCTGTAAAGGAAAAGTCAGTTTCCAGGAGCCTGTTAGGACAAGAAACTCTCCTTTCCAGGAGCTACGCAGTTCTGAACAAAGCATTCCTAAATATTCTCATGGACCCTGCAGTAAAAGCCCTAATAATCTGAAGGCTAAAGGAACCAAAGAATATATAGAGAAAACAACTCTGATTCCAGACTAGACGCAGTGCTGATTATACAACAAGAAGGAAGCATATTAATTTAAGAATCCACCCTGGTGACACTTCAAGCCACACTGAGAGTCGTCTCAACTATTTGAAAAATACACAACAGGTCCCTGAAATATATATTATAGGGAACAGTATTTTTAATCAAAAAGTTAATATAAATTCAGTAGTATTAAAAAACAACAATTTAGAAGTGATAGGAATTAGTGCTTTGACCAAAAAAAGGCACGCGCATTCCCCTCACAGTCAAAGAAAACGTCTGATAAATCATAATCATAAAATTACCAGAACTAACATGGAAGAGGGCAGTAAGAAAAATCTTCATATGCCATGGCCAAATGTATCTTAGCAATCCTGCTAGCCATTCTCTTCCGTTGCAACAGACAGAGTCGCCCCATAGCAGCTCCCCTTTCCAGAAGCTACGTTGTCCTTCAAAAGGCCTTCTTAAATATGGCCCCTACAGGCAGTGCCAGTAGTCTGAAGGATCAAAGTTCCCAAGAACATATAAAGAGGACAACATTAATTCCTGACCTGATACAAAACAGTGCTGCTTATACTATACCAAAAAGCATCTCAATTTCGGAAGCCATCCTTCGGACACTTCAAGACTAGCAGAAATATTATCAAGAATTTGAAAGACAGCAGTCAAGGCTCTGAAATAAATATTGTAGAAAACAGCATTCCAAATCAGGAAGTTAATATAAATAAAATCATCTTTAAAAACAACAAGATTGAAGTGATGAAACTGAGTGATTTGTCCAAAAAAACAGCAGAGCTGCCAGTCACCCTCAAAAGAAAGCATCAGCTAATGTATAATGTTAAAAAGACAAGAGAGAGGACAGAGGACAGTAAGACAACTTCTGACATGAATGGTGAAAATATTTTCCCCCCAGTTGTATATTACTGTAAATGTTACTAATTGTATTTGGAGTTAAATAGCAGCAGTAAAATATATTTGCAGTAATTTTCTAGTAAATCTTGACTTCTGGTATGTGAGGTACAGATTTTTTATTTTTTTTAGTATCAAAATACCAAAACAAATTAATCAGGGCAAAACAAGTGAAGCAGCAATTTCCAATTTATTAATTACAATCTTGCAAGAAGGGGTATCTCAGGCAAGGAGGCACAAATCTTATTAAACCACATTGGTGATTGTTCTCTAATTTTAATTATTGAATTTTCAAGGTTATCTTTGTTTGGGAATTTATGTGTATAATATCTTTTAGTTGTTGTTCATACAATCATAAAATAGTAGAGCTAGAAGAGACCCCAAGGGTCATCCAGTCCAACCCCGCCTTCTGCCATGCAGGGACTTATAATCAAAGCACTACCAACATATGGCCATCCAGCCTCTGTTTAAAATCTCCCAAAGAAGGTATTTTGTTATAGAAAACAAAAGTGACAAACAGTAACAAAGATACAGATAAAAATATCTTGCCCCCTTAATTCTAGAACCCAAAATAATTAATGATTAAAAAAACACCCATTTGAAAACATTTTTGTTTTGGGTATGACATCTCCATGGAGATATACAGTATATAAAATTGTTATCTTTGTTCGTTTGTCTGTTTTTGTCTTCCAAAGTGTATATTTTATATCCTTAAAACCGAGTACAGAGTCTCTGCTCCTTTGTCTTGTATTTTATCCAAACAGGAAATGTCACATATATAAAACCTTTAAATTATACCATCCATATAAGTATCACACAATTTATATCAATATGTTGTCCTTCTATAAAGATTGCATCTCTTCACTAGCGGCTTGCACCCACTTTTCAGAATCTGTCTTTGGCAATCCCTTGATCTTTTTCCAGTCAGAGAGTTTTGGAATCCCTTCCTCTGTGGCTTGATAAGAGAATCTGTCAGGTGGCACACCTTTATTGGAGCGTTCTGACCGTCTCACCTGGACTTGGATACCTGGCTCCGCTTCTTGCGTGCCATCCGGTTCCTCATCATTAGGCTGGTCCACTGCAGATGTAGCCCCTTCTGGATGCAAGACTCTTGGAGGATGAAAGGACTCCACATATTCTGGTTGCTGGTGGGAGTCTTCTTCCCTTGCAAATAAATCTGGATAGACATCTTGGTTTGGATTAGATTTAGGCTGTGGTCTTTCATCAACATAAACAGCACTTGTTAATTTTATTGTGTGTCCATCTGAATTGAGAATTCTGTAACCATTTCTAGCATAACCAACAAAAATTCCCTCTTCACTTCTGCAGTCAAGTTCGCCTCTTTTCTGTTGGGGAATGTAGGTATATGCTTTGCTTCAAAAAACCTTCAGATGGTTCAGTTTAGGCTTAACTCCATGCCATAACTGAAATGGGGTCACATCTCTGGATTTAGTTGGAAGTCGGTTACACAGGTATGTGGCAGACTTAATGGCTTCAGACCAATAGCGTTTAGGCATATTGGCCTCCAAAAGCATGTGCCATCTCCTTGAGAGTTCTGTTCATTCTCTCTGCCACACCATTCTGTTCTGGGGAATAAACCTGTGTGGTCTGATGTTCAATGACATGTTCTTTAAAAATTTCATCAAATTCAGCATTGACAAATTCTGTTCCATTGTCTGTGCGCAGACTCTTTGGTTTGTAGCCAAATTTATTAGAGATGCGATTAAAGTACTCTTTGAATTTTTGAAAAGCTTGACTCTTCTCTCTGAGAAGGTAAATGCA
Organism: Sceloporus undulatus; assembly: GCF_019175285.1. Taxonomy (NCBI): domain Eukaryota; kingdom Metazoa; phylum Chordata; class Lepidosauria; order Squamata; family Phrynosomatidae; genus Sceloporus; species Sceloporus undulatus. Next base: position 77,439,744 of record NC_056526.1, on the reverse strand, counting down.
TGTATACCTGCTGAAATCATCAATAATAGTCATAAAGTAAGAGTTTCCACCTGCAGACTTTTGACTTATTGGCCCGCAAAGATCAACATGTAGAAGATCCAGAGGCTTGGTGGATTGTCTCTCAGTAACTGGGGGGTGTGGAGCTCTAGTGGCCTTTGCTTTCAAGCATTCTACACACTTTTCATTGTTGGAGCATGCTTTGAACTTAGTCTATTGCAAGCTCTTGATTGACCAGTCTCTTAATATTTTCCACACTTCTGTGAGCAAATCTGCGATGCCATAAGTTTGAACAGTCCTTGTGATTACATTGAGTCACGCTGTTTACAGATGAATGCAAAATCTGCATTTGGTAATAGCCATGAGATCTCAAATCTGCTCTAAAAATCAAATTTTTGTCATGAAAACCAAAGCAGATTTGCTTTCTGAAAGTGACTCGGTTGCCTCTTGATGTTGTGGTTTGCACACTATAAAAAGAGGCTTCTAAATCTGGAACATAGTAGGCATCAGGGATTTGTAAGGTCCCTATCCTGTCAGGACCAAGTTTTGTTTGCAAAATAACAGTCCCTTTTCCCTGAGCAAAAACTTCTTGACCATTGGCAAGATAAACAAGAAAAGTCACATTTGTATCAAAATCCACAAACCATTCTTTGTTATTGAAATAATGCGGTTGAGCTAATTCTTTGTCTGTCACTTTTGCATCATAGTTACCTTCCACCAAATTCTGTCTATTTTGAAATTCAATAATTTGAGCAATAGCATCTTGCAAGGGAACATCTCCTTTAACTTGCAGAGCGTTGATTATTGGAGAATAATATTTTGGAAGGCTAGCCAAAAATAGTCCATGTTTTGCATGTTCTGTGAGATTCCCCAGGTGATGTTACTCCAGACAAAGCTGTCATAAAGCCATTGATATGCTGATTCAAAAATCGAGGATGAGACAACTTTGTGTTAACAAGTTTTATCATGAGAGCTGTTTGATTAGAAGTACTTGGAGAATCAAATACTTTCTGCAGTTTATCCCATATTTCTTTTGCATTGGTCAAACCTTGAATATGGTAAGCTATGCTGGGATCAACAGATAAGCAGATATAGGCAGCAGCTCTTTCTGCATTTTCATCAAATCGTTGTTGCTGTTTTCCTGCTTCTGTGGGTCTCTGCCCATTCACTGCTTTAAATAAGCCCATTGTAGTCAAGTACATTTGCATTTTCCATGACCACGTTTTATAATTTGAGCCAGTTAATATTTCAGTGGTCATTGTGAGATTAGGATTAGCAGAAGCCATTTTTATTGTTTCAGTAGTAAAGACTTTGTTGCAGCCACAAAGAGAAGCACGTTTAAAAACAAAATATGTTCTGGGGCCTCATAACCCAAAAATGTAGGGGAATTCAAGTTTCCTAAGGCTTCAGCCCTTGGTAAGGAAACAAAAATATCAAAACTATCAAAGCCAAGCCTGTGAGGGTCTCGCTTGTAAATCAGCAGAGCAGCAGAAACGGTCTTTTGTCTTAAGATGCTTCTATAAGAACTGAGGCTGACACATGATATGTGGTAGACTACATGATATGTGGTAAACTTGTGAGAAGATATTTCTGATCTTTGACCGAGCGAAGCATTTCCTAGATATTCTTTAGTATAGATGTTAAGTATCTGTTAATATCGGAGTATCTGTTAATATATTTCATTATTTATAAATATGACCAAATTCTGTGTCTCATTCTTTTAGTAACATAGTATCTAACCGAAAAGGAAATACAACTAATTCTGGATGCCATTCTCGGCTTCATTTGGGTCGTAATAGCTGCATTATTCTTGTACTGTATCTACATTCGTCCTGTACAGAAGAATCAGCAGTAAGTATCTGTTTAATGAACACTTCTCCTTCATGTTACCTTTTACATGGCTTCCAATCTGAAATGAGGTTACAGTAATTTTGTATTATAATTATTTCAAACCATACACAAATAATAGTACAATGGACCCTTGTTATATGCTGAGTATATATGGCTTAACTTGCTGGTGTGATGTCTTACTGCTCCATGATTCTGTTTATCTGAACTCTGTGTTTAACCCCTACATTTGCATAGCTTCATTCTTCCCAAACACTACTGCAACATCCTACACTTACAATAAACCTGGGTCCTTCCTATTACTGTAGGGCAGTGGTTCTCAACCTTTGGGCCTCCAGATGTTTTAGACTTCAATTCCCAGCAGTCCCCGTCAGTATGCTCATTGTTCAGGAAGTCTGGGAGTTGAAGTCTCAAATATCTAGAGGACCAAGGGTTGAGAACCACTGCTGTAGGGGAAGGGAAGATTTGGCCCTCCAGATGTTTGGCCCTCAGCTCCCAGGAGCCACAGGCAGAATGACTAATGGTAAGAGGAGTTTTCATCCAAAGCTGATCAGGCGTCCCTATAATTCCATGTAAGTGGATTGGTCCTTGGTTTTATTCTCTCTCTCATTCTCCACCCACCTGTGCTTGTGTGTGTGTGTGTGTGTGTGTTTGCCATGGCATTTCCAAAACGCCTGTTCTAAAATTGGATCTTCTTCCTTTGGTCTGCTCTCGTGGGCTTGGAAACTTTCCCTGGCAATCAGAGCTTCACAACAGAAGGGCACATCTGGAGGATACAGGTTCATTATGCAGAAGTCTGTCTGAGACATACTCCCTGCTCTGTCATCTGCTATCAAGAAGTCTATTTTATCTGCAAGATAAAAGCCAGGAGTGTTGTTTCATGTTTCCCAAGCTCCGTCAGCTTGTGCAGCTTCTTCTTTGTACAATTAATACACCGCTCTCAATGAGACCTCAAACTGCCACATTTGTTTTAGGATCCAGGAGCAACTGACGAAAGCAGCCCTTAATCACTATTGACAATATATTGGAGGTTACAGGGAAGGTGACACACGTGCTATTTTCAAGTCTTTCCACTTGCAACATGCCTGAGCAGCAAATGAACAACAAGAAGAAGCACAACTCACTGGTACAAAAGAGTTACTTCTGCAGCAAACAGGGTACAGCAACCTGGTTTGTTATGAGCCATATTGAATGTGGGGGAAAGAAAATAATAAAAGTTCAATTATTGAGAAACAAGCAGCATTTTTTTTCAGCTATGACTCCCAGATTCCTCCAGCATGGCCAGTCCAAAAAATGAGGGACTTTTTCAGGTTTCAGTATCAACAGAACTGCATTGAGAAATGTTGCACAGACCATCTGCTTACATAGAAATTGACAGCATTAGCACTCTGGTAAATTTTTCTCCTTTCAAAATTCACTTCATCACATAATGGTAATGACTGTCCTCATTCAAGAAGTTGGGCCACAAGAATATCTCTCTAAATTGTAGCATGCCCCCAATAACTCCTCGCATATATATAGGCCTCAAGTCATAAGTGACCCTCAAGACTGTTTTTGTAATGATTGACCCATCCAGACCGATTCCGAATGGCCTTTCCTGGAAAAGACCAGGGCCCTTTCACTGTACAGACTTGTACTGCTATGATTCCAGTGTTACTGCCACGGCAACATCCTATGGAATCCAGGGGTCTACCATTTAAGGAGGGGCACTTAGAAATCACAGCACTTCAGAGCTTCACCAAACTATAATCCCTACATGGTTGATCGCAACCATGACAGTTCAAATGGAATCATAGTGCTATAATTGGGTTGTATGAAAGGTCCCAAGGTGTGATAATTCATCTTTTGAATAAATCTTCCACTGATAAACAAACAAAAGCCAGATTTCACAAAATCAGAAGTGAATTTGAATCCACTTTAATTATTTCTTTGTTTTCTTTGTTCATACCCTCCAATTGTATGAATTTGGCAGGGACAATCCCAATGATTCTTCTGTTATCCCACTTTTTCCTGCCACTTTTAAAATGTTCCAGTTTCTCTCTTCTTCTCCCATTTCCCCCTTTGTCCTCAGCTTACTTCAGTTGCTGCAAAATGAATTCAAAGCAGAAAAGCACTTTGCATTTCCTTAACTCAGGACAGGAACAGGAGAAATCTTAACCTTCCCAGTACACTCATGCAAAATCAAAAATCAAACATCTCCTTCTTCATTAATAACTTTTGCCATCTTGACCACACTCTGATGTTGCTTGACTATACATGTTGCTTGTTTGACAGCATTTTTTTTGTAGTGCCTGCAAGCTCCAGACTCCAGAGTGTTTATTAGCATACCCAATGTACCCTGTGTTATGTTTGGGGTTTTCATATTTTCATATCTGGAGCCAGGTATGTTCTTAAGAGGTCACGATTACCTTTGGAACACAGGAGAATTTCCCATGGGAAGGATATGTAGACTTGAAGACATATGAAGGACCCAGGTAATACCAAGATAAAAGCTGAATGGTTTTGTTGATCATTCTGTCCTTCCCCAGGCTTTCCACACATCCCCTCACACTAGAAACAAAAAGGTGAAGGCAGTAAACCAATACGTCCGACCTCCCTCCTGCTGCATTCCCAGCCAGCTTCTTTATCCATCTATCCTGGGATTTGTTAGCACTGGGGTACAACTCTGTCCACACACAGAAGACTGCCAATCAGGAAGACAGACACACTGCTGAGTCTGCAAGTAGTTCACAACTGCTAAAGTTCTTCTGAAGAGGATTTTAATCTTAGTTGCAGCAAATATTTACAATCACGATACAGCAATATTTATACAAACCAGCATAATGCTCTGCCATCAACCTACATCCACATCACCACACTGTGTGCTGGAGCATTCATCCTTATATATACAAACACAGCTAGGAATCTGATCCAACCCCCTGCTAGTGTTTCATCAACTTCCTCTCATGTAGCCACAGTGACAGTGCAGTTTTGAAATGCTATGACTCATCTCCATGCTCAAGTTGCATCAGCTTCCTCTGAGTCAGCATTGCCTCTTTAGCCCATTCCATGCATCTGAGACATTTTACACAGCCTGGGGAAAAATATACTGACAGGGTTGTCCTAAATCTACTGTTTTGTCACTCTGAAGTTAAAACTGTCAGCCGTTCCAGAATCCCATTGTCAATTCCCTGGAAAGACCATCAAATCTTTTTTACATTGTAAGATAATACCTAGAACCCTTTGAGGGTAGGATCTTAGATATAAATATCAATCTCAAACCTAACCCTCATATGTGCACAAAGAGACTCATCTACACACTCTGTCTCCCTCAGATCTTTTCTAAGCCACATCCCACTTTCCATGGTCACCTCTCCATGACAGGTAGATATTACACCTGTCTACACTCCTGAAGCTCCACTATCATATGTTTGATTGCACTTCTGCATATTTCTAAATAAAAATAATCTTATTCACCCAAACTTGGAGTTCTCAGTTAATACTAATTAAATAGGTGGAAATGATCCTCAAGTTACCCAGCGCCTCACAAGCTTCCTTGAGCTAAGCAATTTCCCTTAACATTTAAAACAGAAGCTGACACAGTTGATGGAACTCCCCC
>NC_056526.1:77423951-77431301 GCF_019175285.1 Sceloporus undulatus | reverse complement strand
AAACAAACCTGGGGCCCTTTCTATTACTGTACTGGAAGGGAAGATTTGGCCCTCCAGATGTTTGACCCTTAGCTCCCAGGAGCCACAGCCAGAATGACTAATGGTAAGAGGAGTTTTCGTCCAAAGCTGCTGGCAGGCAACAGTTACCCAGTTCTGCTGAGATAGATTCCATTTTCTCTCCACCAAGCCAAATGACCTGGCAACCAATTTGCTTTTGTGATCTATCCATCTGTTCTATAACAGCATCAGTGAAAATGTACTTTACAGACTAACACAGGAGAGAGGGGAGTGAGTGAGAGCAAAGACCCATCCCTTTTTAGATTTGTAATGGTATTGCAGGTAAATGACCCAAGAAGTCTTGCAGCTATACACCTGCAAATGTAAATCTAACATGTATGGATGAAGAACATGACCCATCCTTATTTATTTTTCCCCTCCAGCTTGTCCATGTGCTAGGGATGTGCACGTCACTAACATCTTTTTTTCATGGTCTTCCTCTTTTTCCTATATCCCCACCAGGTCTCTGCTTAGTTTAATTGTCACTGGTCTTTTATGAGTAGGAATCCAGGCCTTTATTTTTTGGTTCTTTTTTTAATGTGTATTTTGTATTATTTTCCCCCTCCAAAAAATGTATGAAATGCCTGGATATATTCCCCCGTGAACTTAAAGTGTGTTTTGTATAATGGCAAAATGTGCATACTTTTCCATGCACTCTCCAAATAGATTTTTCTTCACACCTATTGTAGTCGTCATTAGGATTCCAGTGTACAAATATTGCCCAGCCTTCAGATTCTGAAAAGGTTGGACTGGGACAATCCGGTTGAAACTCAGTCTAGAAACATTCCTTGCACATTTCTAATATGAATAGGGGGTGGAGGAAATAGAAACTCAGGTTTTGGGCTGTGACAGAAAGAAAAAGAGAAGCTAGTTTTGAGCTCTGTGGTATAGGTATCACTTTCTGGACACTGGACATAGGCAGGGCTGGATTATCAATGGTTTGGTTGGTGCAACTGTTCCAGGCCCCTCATTGAGGAAGAGTCCAGTGAATGAAAAATACAGTTTTCTTCCACGCTTCCAGAGCTGTTCCCTGAATCTCCGATTGCATCTATTCTCATCAACATTTTTTGTGCTACTTTAGTAGCTGAGTACAAATACATGCCATAGCAAGTGTTGATCTCACTGAAGGCCCAGGGCTGAAAATGCACACACACATAAAGATATCTGAGTTGCCATTTACTGTGCTGTATGCATTTCATCATTTATGCATTCATTCATTTAATTTATTTATTTATATGGCACTTTCCCTAAAATAGATCACACATATTCACTAAGAGGAGTCCTATTTTTGGAACTGTTACAGGCCCCCAAGCATTTTAATTGGGTCTGGAAAGGAGGACAGTGGCTTTGGCTATCTGACAGAGTCTTAAAATGTGCCTCCACCTATGCTAAATCAGCATGTATATTTGTCAATAAAGTTGAGAATGAAAAACACCTTTATGTTTCTAGTCATAACACTTTCTAAAGGGAGCTGAACTGAAATATGTTTTGTTCTGCCTTTTCCTTGTGAAATTGGGGCACATTTAATGACATATGTGGGTGCCCTTTGGCTGAATCCATTCTGGAGACCTTGTAAATGTGAGACCTTTATAAATAATTGTGCTGAAAGCACTTTGAGCTTCATATGAATAACCAAATAATTAAAAGCTTTCCATTCCATTTCTTAGTCCAAGTTCCTTCATTTTTAAACACAAGCTCCTGGAGTCCCCATTCAGTCTGAGAAAATATTTATTTATTAATTATTTACTTTATGTATTTTGGTATTACTTCCCCAAAGCCCATAAGGGCTCTCAAGGAGACGAATGAATAAAAACCATACAAAGATAAACACATTTTAAAAATACACATTAAAATACATTTTAAAAACTTCTTCAGAACAGTCTAAAAACTATCCTAGAATCTAGTTTTGAAACAGTTAAAATAGCAGTTTAGACACTGAAGGCCATGCGGTACAGCACCGTTTTGGCTGCCTGCCGGAAGCTTAAAAAAGAATAGGGCAGCCTAATTTCCTTGGGTAAGGAGTTCCACAGTTGAGGTGCTGCTGTAGAAAAAGCCTGCTTTCCGTGCCAAAGATCCCATCATTTTGTCTGAAATGCATGTCAGGTATTTTTGGTAAAGATACACCATGATTCTCAACAATGAGCCAGGCCACCTGTCCAGAGTTAAAGAGGAATTCCTCCAGGTCTTGTTTCTGGCCAGAAGGCAGCCTTTACCACCTGTCTCCACATATGTTTAAGAGTACTTTGGGGACTAGAACCATGCCATCTTCATGTCCTTTCAAATTTAGTCTAACAAACTGCATGTGTGCCAAAACAAACAAAAAAAACCTGACCATTTAGTATTGCACATTTTTTAAAAAAAGAGAATAGACTTTAGTGTTTATGGGGCAGTGAGAGGAGGATCCAGAGCAAGACAGAACAAAGAATCTCTTCCAAGGTATCCAGTAATGTAAAATTTGCCTCTTAATTATATTAAGAGGAATTTAATATAGGAACTGACTGCAGTGGGCTAGTAATGGTGGCGTGCTGTCTTGTTCATTTTTTCATGTTTTAATTCTGTAGATTAAATGCATTTTAAAGTAACATATATATGTATGCGTATGCATCTGTATTGCTAATGTTTTTTGTATGCATTTTAATTTATATTGGCTTTAATGTTTTGAAAGGCACATTGAGCTGCAGCATTGTAATAGGATAAGTCATAAACAACTTTAAGGCACACAACAACAACAAAATTGGGGGAAAGATAGGATAGTTGTGTGCCTACAAGCCATTTCCAGCTTATGGTAACTTTAAGGTGACCCCAAAAACCTGAGTCAACATATCTCTGGGTGAATGTAAGTACTGTATTTTCACTCATATAAATATATATGTTGATAGAATTCAAAGATATAGTCTGTAGAATTAGTACATAGAGAGATCCTGCAGCACCTCCGAGACTCTCAGGGGCTTTCTATACAGCCCTTTGGGACGTCCGGAGGACGTCCCATTTTAAAAAAGGGGCGTCTCTTATAGACGCCCCTGTGCCTAGTACGGACTCCGTCCGTACAAGATGGCGCCGGCCCTTCTACATGGCCGGCACCATCTTTACGTACTGGACGCATAGCGTCCAGACGTGTCGCGCCGCTTCTGACGTAGCTTCTTTTTCGGTCCGCACGGGAGTCGGGCCGTGTGAAGGCTCCGGCTCCCCTGCGGACCTACTGGCGGCGGCGGTCTGTACCCCGCCTCAAAGGTGCTAAATCTCTCCCTGCACTTACATGGTAAAAAAACAAGAATTTATTCTGTCCTGGAAGCACTACTGCCCTCTTGTCCCCTCTCATTCATCCAGCCTTTAGTATGAGCACAAATAGTTATGCCTGCTGGAATTTTGTAAGTTCTTTGGCATTGTTTTCCTTTGCTTTAAATCCTTCATTAAATGCCCCTAAGTTTTATCATTGACTCATCCACAGGTCCTATCAAAATCCATAATTCTGGCCCCAAAACCTGCCCTCAACTTATATATGAAGTCGACTTATAGTCCAGTATATATGGTATTTATTCTAAGTGCTGAATTATATAACTATCATGTAACTAACGTGCTTGTGTGTGTGTGTGTGTGTGTGTGTGTGTGTGTGTGTGTGTGTATGATTTAACTTGAGGCTGAGAGAGTGTTCCTAAAATGGCCAACAAAGCTTGTAGAACAAAATGGCCATCAATACTTGTGTAGAACAAATGCGTGGAACTATTGATGTGCTTTGACTTGAAGCTAGGGTTGTCACGTCTCCCTTTTACCCGGGACTTGAATGTTTTTTGGCCCTAGGAAATGTCCCTGCCCGGTTTTGATTAATTGTCCCAGGTCCAGGCTGAGCGAGCTCTCCCTCTGCTCAGCCGCAGGCCTGCAGCTGCTTTCTCCCGGCTGTTTGTTGAGAAAGCTCCTCCTCCTCTGGGCTTAGCCAATGGGGATGGAGGAAAGCTGAAACTCCACTCCCTGAAGCCTCTCCCATTCCTCCCACTGTTGGCAGGAGCAAAGCTAGTGACTCTGGGCCCCAGCTCAGCTAGGCTTCTCAGGCAGGCAGGCAAGCTCATGGCTGAGGGTGGGGAGGAACTCCATCGCTTGCTGGCCAGGCTCCTCTGAAGGGGGTGCAGCAGGGAAGGAGGAGGGGAGAGAGAGAGGCCAGCCTCCTTCCATTTCTTCCTCAAGTACTCCAAGTTCTTCTTTGTCTCCTTCTACATCTTGAGGAGGAGGAGGAGGAAGAGAAGGGAAGGGTGCCTCTGAGGAATGATGGGAGCATGCCCGGCTCCTGCTTCCATGGCTGGCTACCCTCTCGCTGGCTTGTGTGTGTGTGTGTGTGTACAACACACGAGCAAAGTCATAAAACATACACAAAGAAAAAGGATTACCCTTGCCATCCTCTAAGGTTGAGAGCCTGTGACCTCCCCAAGGGGTATCTGGGGGCAGGTTTGCCCAGAGAAGGCTTGCCTTTGCCATCCTCTAAGGTTGAGAGCCTGTGACTTCCCCAAGGGGTATCTGGAGGCAGGTTTTGTTAAGGGTTAAAAGCTAACTAACACAAAATGTTTAGATGTGTGGTGACCATGAGCAATCAGCACCCGGAGGACGAATCTGATGAGCTACAGCTGCTGATCATAACAACAAGGTCATTCTACTGCCTGCGTTCAGGAAGCCTGAAGATGAAAATGTGTCTGTTTAGATGAGGGGACAGTTTTCTGTGTGGGACAGGAAGAGGCTGAGTTTGTAGGACCGCATGGCATTGTGTCTATATAAACTCAGGAACTTCCGGTAATTGTTGTGGGTTTTAGTGAGAGGAGTGGATTGTGAGTTCTGTATAGTAAAAGTCACGTTGGTTATTTGGTTTGCACTTTGTAAATAAAGATAAGCACTTTTGGGAGCTTGGCTTGTCTGCTTGTTAATTAGCAGAAGCCTGGCAGTCGAAGCTGGACAGTTCCCGGTGACCTGCATTCCATCATTTCTGGAAGACATCCATCCGCTGTTATCTTCGCTGAAGGCTGTGAACTACACTTCTAAAGATTCGTCAGATACTCTGCTATACTCTGACAATGGTTATGGAGCCCAGAAGTTCCAGTACCTGTCAGTGAGTTGTAGTTGTTGGTCTCCAGTAGTTGGAAGAAGCCAGCAGGTGATGAGTACTGAAAGATTTATTGCTGTTTGATGCACGCAGCAGTGAGAGCTGGGAAGAAAGCCAAAGCTGTTTAGCCATGGAGGCTGTAAAGTTTCCCAAGCTTAATGAAACCAATTACAACGTGTGGTCTTGCTATTGTCCGTCGTTCTTGATAAGAGAAGGTCTTTGGGACATGGTAAAGCATACAGCTACCACAGCGGAAGCTGAGGAAGCTGAAAAAGCCAGAGCCACAATAATGCTGACAATTGAGCCAGGAGAAATAAATCATGTCTGGGACAAGCTGACTGCAAAGGCTGTTTGGGATACTTTGAAAGATATCCATCAGTCAAATACAGCCCTGTCACACATGATCTGGTGTGCAAGGCTGTATGGATGTAAAATGCAGGATGGCCAGTCTCTGGAAGAGCATTTGAAAATTCAAGACTTGTTTTGCCAAGTGCAGAAGAGAGGTGTTGATATTGCAAAGGAGCAAAAGGCTTATATTTTGCTTGGCAGTCTCTCAAAGGACTATGAGAACATCCTCTATAGTTGCCAAGGGGTGCCTCAGCAGCAGATAACCTTGGAGCTCGTGGCAGCTCGAGTGCTGGAGGAGAGCCACAGATGCCAGTATGAGGCAGGGCTCAGAGCAACGCAGACAACCCATCCATCAGAGGCTTCACAGGAGGTGCAGCAGCCAGAAAGAGCAGCTGGTTCCTGGGTGAGAAGGTGTTTTCACTGTGGCAAGCCTGGACATTTAAAGAAGGACTGCATGAAACTTGCAGCAGCTAGGAAGCAACAGCCCAAAACTCCTGGGAACAGGAGGGATGTTGTAGCTGTGGCAAGGGAAAGTGACTGCAAAGCCCATAATGCAGCCACGGCCGATCCGATTTGGCTTTTGGACTCTGGTGCGTCTGAACATATGATTAATTCTCTGGATTTATTGAAGAACAAAATACGTTCTGTCGTGCCTACAGTGACCATGGCAGGTGGAGTGGAGAGAGAGACCAAAGACATGGGAACTGTCTTCATCCCTAGTTTTGCAAAAGACTTTTCACAGGTTTTATGTGTACAGTACCTAAATTGCAAAACTGTCTTGTGAGTGTGTCGGCACTGACAACTGACAGGTATGAGTTAAAATTTAAGGGGGACGAGTGTGTGATTTCCATGGGTGACCAGGTATGTGCAAAAGCACAAAAGAATAACAAAATCTACTACATGGTAAATGGACCTGGGTGTGCTACAGTTAGCAACATTCCTTTACATTCTAACTGTATGCATTATTTTCACCGTGTATTGGGCCATGCTAGTTTTTCAAGTTTGAAGAAACTGGGGGAAGTGTGTCCTGATTTGAAAATGCTTGATTGTATAAATCACTTAGACTGTACTGTTTGTGGGAAGGTAAAGTTGAAGGCTTACCCTGTTGCCAAACACAGCAAATGCACTACAGAAAGGCCATTTGAAATTGTGCATGCTGACTTGGCAGGTCCTATGCCAGCAAGTCTGGGTAATAGTAAGTACTTCATGGTGATTGTGGACAGACACACAAGGTATTCTTATGTTATGACCCTGAAGGAAAAAAGTGAGGCTGCAAATTCCTTCAAAGAGTGGATTAACTTGGTGGAAAGAGAGTTTCAATACAAAGTGGGGGCTTTAGTGATGGATAGAGGTGGAGAATTTCTATCTAATGACCTGCAAACTTGGTTGAGAAGTAAGGGCATATGTCACAACACCACAAATCCAGCAGTTCCTCAGGAGGACGGTTTAGCTGAAAGAAGGATTGGTGTACTAAAGCAGATGAAAGCATGCTCTTGGCTGCAGAAGCAACAGAGGGTTTATGGGGAGAAGCAGTGTTGACTGCAAATCACGTTGCAAACAGAATGTGGAATTCTGCTGTGAAGAAAACCCCATATCACATGTTGTATGGGAGGCCACCAAATCTGAAATATCTTAGAATATTTGGCCAGTATGCAAATGTGTTTATACATGCAAATTTTAGGGGGAAAGGTGATCAAAAGTGGTGCAGAGCAATGTTTGTAGGAAACAAGTACAGGTTTTATCTTGGTCATGGGGAGATCATGTTATCCAGAGGTGCCAACTTTGAAAAACATTCAGGTTGGGACAGACTCCATGCCAATCAGGAGGTGTTTCTCAGGTTGGGAAAATTAGAGACCAGTGCT
>NC_056526.1:77346074-77421927 GCF_019175285.1 Sceloporus undulatus | reverse complement strand
CAACAAATAATGATTGAAGGAAAGAAGTTATTTATTGCATCAGGCGGTGTTGTTTCTAATGGGTTCGCAAATACGGAAAGTTACTTGAAATTTTTAAACATTTCCTTGATAGATTTCTTGTAAAAATGGGATTTTTATTTTAAAGTACAGTGATTTTGGAATGTTTCTAGTTTTTTATTATGGTTTTGTATACCCCTTGAGTTGAATAAAATTCCTTTTCAAGTGATATTTTTGTATGCAGTTGGCCCTGAATGGGATGATGAGGTCAGATGCTTGACTTGATTCAGTACGTTTATGGGGGACTATTCCAAGCCTGTAATATCTTTTCTTCAAATATTTACAGACGGAGCTGTATTTGGATCTCTACAGCGCAGGTAGTTATATCACATGTGTAGAGGTGTGGCGACCACCTCCTATGCCTAAGACTTTAAGGGCAGCATTCCAAGAGCAGTTTTATGTGTAGCTGTGGAAAACAGAGGTTGCTTGTAGCCAGATCCGGTTTGGGATGTATGATGTTACAAAGGTTAGTTCCAGGGTGAGCAGAATTATTTCTGATCGGCAAAGAAATGAGGAGGTAGGGCAGTAAGTAAAGTGGGAGTGTAACCTCAGATGTAAATGGATACAAATTGGACATGGCTGGGCAGAGAACAGTCATTAGATTAAGTTGCGAAGTTACACACAGGGTTTTCTTGTGAAACACGTGTTGGTTTTCACTATCACCCCGCCTTTTATGGCGATTTCACTAATAATTAAGTGGCACTAAGTGGAATTGGAATGTCTTCATTGTGTGGTGTAATCGACATAGTAAGATCTATGTATTACATGCGTGTGCAATTTCCACTGAAGACCTATTAGAGAATGACATAGCGGTCCAGATGACAGCGAAAGTCTGATGTGGCGGTTGGTGATAGTAGGAGTGGTAGGATGCGTTAGCAATACAATTGTGGGATTCCACAGTCCCCAGAAAAACTTGGTGTTGCATATTATATACCTTGGTACAGTATTTAAGTTATCACTGAAGAGTCCAACGCAGTGCACTTATAAATAATGTAGTCATTATAAATCACATTGAAAACAAATTTGCCATTTTCATTGTTACAAATTCAGTATTCCAGTGAACATAGAAATAAAGTAGCTACAACAATCAATAGTTTGACTTTATTTTTTTTTTTTTAATATAAAAGTTATTACTGGAAACCCACCCTACGACTTTCGTTCCCTAAATGTAATGCTTTACCTCTCTGAAATAAAAATAAAGTACTAAGTCTATATACATCACATGTACCATACAAAAATGTATCCAAAGTTTCTATTGCTACCAAATTGTTCTAAAATTAAAAGTTACATAAATCCCCTCATTGAAACAAAGGTTACAAATTACAAAAAGTCAAATTACACACAACCCATCAAGTTATTTTATCCAACCATTTCCAAGACAGCTTTTCTCCCAAAGCAAATTGTCTTATGTGCCTGTATAAAAATGTATATCAATATACTTTCTTATTTATTTCTCTTTATAAAGTAAAGTAATACATTTTCTACAATAAATATAACACAGAGAGGCACATAAAATCCAGGGGAGATAGATGAGATATGGTTTTTGCAAGAAACATACTGAAGATCTTTAAGCCAGTTTTGTACAAAACAAGTAATTTTTGAAGTGATATTTTGGGCAAAAATGGAGTGTTTTTGGTGATTTTTCAAGTGATGTCCATAGCATAACCTTAGTTCTGTTGTCTCTCTCACAAAGTACCCTCCAAAATAATGTAATTTTCTTCTCTTAAAATACACATTTGTTGTTGTAAATTTACATCTTTAACTATGTGGTACTTTGTGCAAACAGTTATGATTTATGAAAAATCAAACATTCAGATGTCTTATTTAAAAGCTACAGATCACATAAAATTACATAAGCAGCACCATATCATAATATATGATTTAGCCAAACCTATCTGGTGTTATTTACTTCGAGATTCACTTAGCACCAAAAGGTGGAAGGTGGTGCTTAAGTGTTTTTTAAAACGTGGAAAGAAATGGAAATGACAATCTATCCCTTTCCCAACCAAATAAAAGAAATAAAAAAGCTACATCTAAAATCAGAATAAGTTAAGAGTTGAATATACATATATGTACAGTTTATGAACACTATCAACAAGATTTTAGTGGAAAATTTTCAAAACGGCAACACAATGATTAAAAAAATTAAATCAATATGGCAATGGTGATTCAGAAGAGCTGCGTAACAATTTAAGTGTGCAGAACTCTGCCACTGGATCAATGATTATGAAACTGTATCTTCAATACATTCTTGTAGACAAAGAGGTTAATTTGCAGGTTTCTATATAAGATATTTTAGTGCCTTGATGACTACCAACATTAGTCAATATCACTGAAGTCACTGACTGGTTCTCCATGAACTCTGCTTAGGTGATTCATAGCACGATCAAAAGCAACTCTAACAGCTTTACGAATGCTTGAGTTCCGACCTTCCATCATTTTTAATTTGTCTATTGTTTCATCAATCCCAAGTGGAATCATTTTGGATTTTGGAAGCCACTGCCTATAATTGAATAAAACAAAAAGCTTATCATGTAGCAATCTCAGTTTTAAACAAGTGAAAATAACCTCAATGTTTGATGTACTTCGTGACATATTTATTGTAACTCATGACACTTCCATTTAAAACAGTGCTCAGTATAGTTTACAATACATGGCTAGAATCGACCAATTAGAAATTCACATGGAGAAATAGTATATATAAAAAACAACGAAACACTGACAATTGATCAGAAACCACAGAGACCACAGAGTTGCACTGGAGGACCTAGAGATTTCTAGAGATGTGTTCTCTCAGGTAAAATATAGTGTTTTTGTTATTTTTCCACATTCCAAGAGTCCTGTGCCCCTAACCCCAATGAATGTGGAGGGATAAGTGTATCTAACACTTGTCGGTGTTGGTTGTGAGGCAGGAACTACGTACCAACTTCTTTTGTTGTCAAAAAATAAAACCAAGAAAAGCTTCTCATCTGATTTGGTCTGCATTTGTTCTCCAATTTTCAACACATCAAGGGGTGGCACTGGTATTGTAACACCATTGTGATGACCAGCAACACGAGGCATTTTAGGGTCAATTATCTACAAAATAATGGAGGAAAGAATTGTAAATTACTAACCTCTATTCTTAAGAACTTTGTAGTATTACTGTACTATTAATAAAACTTTTAAAATCAAAGGGTAGGATTGAGAGTTAAGTATGTTTTAAGAGACTAAAAAAACCACGAACATAGCTTAGACCCAATCCAGACATTAAGTCAACAGTGTGGGAAACAATTCTCACTTGCCTGATAAATTTGTTGAGATCCTTCTATGTCAGCGGTGGGGAAAATACAGCTTGCAGGCTACATGCAGCTGCCAGATCCCTCTTTTGTGGTCCCCAAAGACTCCTGCTAATCCGATTTT
Organism: Sceloporus undulatus; assembly: GCF_019175285.1. NCBI lineage: Eukaryota > Metazoa > Chordata > Lepidosauria > Squamata > Phrynosomatidae > Sceloporus > Sceloporus undulatus. Next base: position 77,418,468 of record NC_056526.1, on the reverse strand, counting down.
TTTAAAGTACATGTTTTGCCTAAACCCTACATAAAATCCCACCAAACACATACAAACACCTTCAAAGTCCAACACCCCCCCCCCCAGCACCCTATAGAACACCCACAATATCTCAGTTTGTGTCAATCTTTTTGAAAATGGCAGCCAGAAGTAATGGAAATTTGTTTCCCATCATCATTTTGGGAATGATATGGACAAAACCAGAAATACTTTGGAAGTTTTGGTGGAAACTGTCGGGGAGCTGTGGCCTGGGGGAGAGGGGAGTTTCAGAGTGGAAAACTGTTCCTGCCCTCCCCCGCCACAGCTGCCCATGCCTGTTTTGTATGATCAAGTCCTGTGCTGCTAGGTACCATTTTTGAAACAATCAACACTGAGCAATATTTACTTTTTAAAAAATCCAAGATAACAATTTATTATGCATTGTTTTTTGTGGGTTTTTCGGGCTATGTGGCCATGTTCCAGAAAAGTTTCTTCCTGATGTTTCGCCAGCATCTGTGGCTGGCATCTTCAGAGATTGCTTTGCCTGGAAATGCTTTGCTCTGAAGATGCCAGCCACAGATGCTGGTGAAACGCCAGGAAGAAACTTTTCTGGAACATGGCCACATAGCCTGAAAAACCCACAAAAAATTATGGATGCCGGCCATGAAAGCCTTCGACTTTACATTATTATGTATTGTTACACAATGTCAATTTAATGCTGCATGGGTTCAGTAAAACATGGGTTTACTGTTTGTTTTTAATTTTTGTACTTATTACAGGTTTGGTATCTGTGTTCAGTGAGTAAATGGCACATCCATGCAATCCTGCTATTTCAATGAATCTATTGGCAGTACCAGTACAATGCAGTGAGCTATATCTATATCTACATCATCATCATCATCCAGTAAAAATGTATTTTAAAAAACAGTTGTCAAGAGAACCTTTGATCCACATGGCACACATATGGAAAGTGATTCTGACAGCTTCAGAAGATTGCATATGATGAACTAAAATGCATTACATTGTAGGGATAGGGAACTTGTGACTCTCCAAATGCTGATATTTTAGTTCCCCTCACACCAAGACATTTGTTATACTGTAGCAATAGCCCAAAGGGCTATGCAATAATCTATGCTACTGGAATACGTGACTTTTCTATACAACTCTTACTGTAAACTACAAATGGATTCCTCTGGGCAAATGTTGACTCTTTAAATCATTTGGGTTAACACATTTATTATGGGTTTTACTGAAGAGCTGCTAACTCACCAGTGCTGGATAGGAAGGATACCCACTACATTTGGCCCAAACGACTTTTAGAGGCTCAAGAACAGAATTTGAAGCATCAGTTGAAATCCACATGCTGCTATGTCCAACTTCTAAAATCAAATAGTTTTAGAAAGCAATTAATCACAGCTAATATGTTAAGATTATGGAACTAGTGCGTAAGTGGCATGACTGCCAGTGAAAACACAACATATATAGGTGTCTTCTGAGTAGGTCATTCGCATGAAACAGTTCCTATAAGCTATGGACAAATTTTAATCTTCTCTGTCCCTCTTCTTTTTTTAATTCAATCAGCCCAAACCACATAGAAACTGTTTCAAATAATAAATTTCCATGCAGAAAGGCAATTATGTTGACACCATAAAGTGTGAAGTGGTGTAACACTACCATGCATTAATGGTTCTGTGCTTTTTTTATTCAGTAGTAATTTCTGCAAAAACTGGTAGTTCTGTTTTTCCTTTTTTTCAGTTGTGACTTTAGATACATTCGTTTACCAATTTTCACTAATCAAAGCATTTCTACAGCTTGTTTAAAAACCACCCTAACAGTAAGTACAGTTGGTTTGCATGACATATAAACATATGGCTAAAATACGGTCTTGTTTTTATTTGAGCCCTGAATGTAGATTAACATAACCATAGTTTTTTAATATGATGCAGCAGGGAACAAATTATGTCTTTTTCTGTTTTTAGGATTTGCAAGTTGATTATGAAAGACTAGAGATGCTCCAGTATACCTTTTGTTTTTAGAGAGTAATCTCATCAATTATTCCCTATGTAACACAAGTCTGCTGTGAATGGAAAATATCTCAACATTAATATTTTCACAAAGCTAGGCTGTATGTAGATTTAGTTGCACACAACCATGTTGGAGAAAGTGGACTTCTTCATCCCTTTAAAATGCTACACAGAAGTTCATAGGACACCAACAAATAGACTAGGCCAGTGATGGCAAACCTATGGCATGTGTGCCAGAGGTGGCACTCAGAGCCCTCTCTGTGGGCACCGACACCATTGCCCCAGCATAGAGTTTGCCAGAGTTTGTTACTAGAAAGCCAGAGGGACATGGCACTTTGCAATAAATAAGTGGGTTTTGGGTTGCAATTTGGGCACTCGGCCTCTAAGAGGTTCACCATCACTGGAATAGACTGTAACACACATGTCAGACATTCATCTTTGCAGGAGGCTTTTCTGTTTAATTTTCAGTGATACTATCCTTCTTCTCATCATGCTTTCCCTCTCCTCAGCATACCCCATTTGCAAGTTCTCCTGACCCTGGTGTAATGTTTTCAGAAGTCTAGAAAGGCTGCTACAGGGAAGTCCATTTCTCTCAGTCTCAATGTAAGCACCTTGTTGTAAGCAGTTAAAAAATTATATGAGATAACAAGCAATAAGCACAACTGGGGATAGGTAAGGGCAAGTCCAACTATTAGTGTGCAAGAACAAAGAGAATAACAATACTTAATGCAGAGAAAGAGAAGTCAGAAAAAGAGACCTTTCTCAAAAGATCCAGGAATTCAAAGAGAAAATTAAGCGAAGGGTAGGGATGCTCTACAATCAGAAGAGGAATATGACACACAATCAGGAAGGGATAAAAAGGTGATGACAACAATATACAAAACAGCTATATAAAATGTGAAGGATAAATGATACATGGGAAGAAGAAGAAATTTAAGAAGATGAACACCAAATTTTAGAAAGTGAAGTGTAAGCCATGCAAAAAGCAATCAGAATCCAATTTTAACTGCAATCTGCTAGCAAATATAGAAAACAAAGCAGTGGCTCACAGACTGGAAGTGATCAATACACACTCCCATACACTGAAGAAGAGACATAGATGATTATGGGTAACTACAGGACCATCACACTAACCATTTCCCATGCAGGGAAATCATGCTCTAAAATCTGCAACAAAGACTCCTACCATATATGAAGTGAGAAATCCTTGAGTTGCAAGCTGGATTTAGGAAAGGAAGAGGCATTAGGAATCATGTTGCTAACATATGAGGGATAATGGAGCAAACCAGAGAATTCCAAAAGAAAATCTACATGCGTTCTAACAGTGTTGACTACAGGAAAGCCTTTGATTGCATAGATCACAAAAGCTATGCAATGCTCTAAAAGAAATGGGAGTGTCACTACATTTGATTGTCCTGATGTGTAACCTGTATCAAGGACAAGAGGCTGCCGTTAGAACTGAATACAGAGAAACACAAATGTTCCCAGTTGGCCAAGGAGTCAGGCAAGGCTGCATACTATCATCATAGTTATTCAACCTGTGTACAGAAAATATTGTATACAGAGGCTTAGACTCAGAGCGAAGAGGAGTGAAGATGGGGAAGGAACATTAACAAAGCAGACGACACAATATTACTAGCAGAAACTAACCAAGGCCTGGAGCAATTACTGAAGGTATTTCAAGGAGGAAAGTGCCAAGGTAGGTTTAATGTTGAACATCAAGAAAACAAAAGTAATGATAATGGAAGATCTACAGGAATTCATCTTAAATAACAAGAAAACTGAAACAGTCAAAGAATTACATACTTTGGATTAAATATTGGTCAGTACAAAAACTGCAGTGGACTGGACGGCCCTTGCGGTCTCTTCCAATTCTATGACTCTATGCTTTTAAATTAAAAGAAGACTAGGATTAGGAAGGGCAGCTATTAAAAGAACTGGACAAGATCCTAAAGATAAAAACCTGAACACCAAAATGAGGATCATCCAAGCCATCCTATTCCCCATGACAAATAAGAAAGCTGATAGAAAAAAAAATTCATTTGAGATGTGTTGCTGGAGACAAGGGCTGAGGAGATTGTAGAAAGCCAAGACAAACAAATCAGCTGTATAATAGATCAAGTCCAAACTCTCCCTGGAAGTCAGGGTGACTAAACTGAGGCTGCAGTAATTTGCAGTAATTTGGCCACATCATGAGAAAACATGAATCACTGGAAAAAACAATGATGCTAGGAAAGGTAGAAGGCAGTAGAAAGAGAGGAAGACCACATGCCAGATAGACTCAATCAAAGAGGCCACAGGCCAGAACCTGTAGGAACTGAGCAGAGCAGTACAGTACAGGAGAGGGTGTCTTGCAGAAGTCTCATTCACAAAGTTATCATGAGTTGAGGTTGACTCAAGAGTAGTTAACAACAACGACTTTTAAAATGGAAATGTCTTGATGAATGGTGAAGGGGGACCATTATAAACACAGGGTGTAGTACCCCAAAGACATGAAAATAGGAGCTAAATGAAGTGAAGAGAGAGATAGATCTATTGTAATAAATGTGAGGATTGGTTGTACAGGGAATGAAATACTGATGGAGAAGTGATTTGCTATGATGATGAAAAGAGGAAATTAGATTGATTAAATTGAGAAACATCAGGAATGTGAATACCAGAGGCTAAGTGGAAAGTTTCTTTTATATATGATGGTATAATTGAGAGAGATACAAAAATGGGCAAGGCCTTCCATTCAGCAGAAGACAGCATGTATCTGAAAGTGACAAATATTGTCTTTAGAAAGCACATATCAATCCCTAGAAGTGGCATACATTTATCCCATTGTGTATATAAAAACATGCCAGTTACCAGCTGCAATTCTTGCTGCTTTTGCGTAGTTTCCATTTTCAATGCATGATATCAATTCACTTCTGTCTTCTAATGTGTGTCTTCGTATAAGCGCTGGTTTGCCTTTTCCACACTTTGGTAGGCTAAAACTACAAATATGTGATCTGTTATTACAAACCAAAACACTTTTGCTGTAGATAATCATCCTAATTCTATAAATCATTACAAACATAGCTACTTGTATGCCAGTGTTATTATCACACAGTTCTTAATAGGCTGTCCACTTGAATTTGCTAACCTATGTAATCCAGCCTGAAAAAAACACAATTCCAAGAATACAATTTCAATTCCAAGTGAGACAGATTAAAACCATTGAAGATTTCAGAATATATTGTAGATACACAACTTAAAACTATATCCGGTATGTACTCAAATTAAAACTATGGATTGGAGCCCATGCTGATTTTCCATGTGTACAAGTTTTCCTTCCATTTGTGGAAGAGATTATAGTCTAGTAGAGACTCCTGTGTGACAAAAGTAGGGGAAGTGACTTTCCAGTTTCCCCTTTATATCTATTAATGACAACTCCCACACTATTCCAGAGGATCCTCCAATCCTCCAGAATACATTTTGAGTATATGCACAGGAAAGGAAACAATTGGTAAATGTGGTCTCTACACCTTCTTCCAAATGTCTGCTTGCTGGAAATCTATGCTTAAGTTACTGTATTTTATTGTACTTTAACTCAGGCTAAGAACACCCTGTGTTTACCTTGAACTACACAACAAGCTGTTACTTGAGGATATACTAGATTCTGATGCACAACGGCGCCGAGGTTCAACTTTTCTCCCAGGAGCATCATCTGTCTCGGACTCTTTACCACCATCTCCAAAACCATTTGAAAGACCTGGTAGTTAACAGACAAAAACATCCATAATTTGAGAATGCATTTTATTCTCATGCATATCTCCACATACATTCATATACAGTGTGCCTGCATCATATGCGGACGTGCTATACGCAGATTTGAGCATATGCTCAAACCCACGTAGAGCCGCACGGGAACACGCAGGGTGGTGCATCGCATTCGAATGAATGGGGTGTGCACCCGTGCCGCCATGTGCACTTGAATGGGGCTTGAGCATACACATTTTTTGGCTTACGTGAGGGGTCTGGAACAGATCCCCCCCTCCAGTAAGCCAAGGGCACACTGTATATGTCTCAGTCTTTGTTATCAGACTGTAACATGAGAAAATAAGACAAAATATTAAATATTTAAGAGAAACATGCAAAAATGTGTCAACATCACTGAAGAAACAGGATGTCAAGTCAAAGGAATTTACAACCATTGCAAAATATCTAACAGTGTTGCTCCTAAAATAACAAATGCAGAACCAAGAGTGAAGAAATACATAAGAAAACCATGTCTGAAGAATCACATAAAAGGCAGAAAGTATAAAATCTTTAAATCTGCTTTTTTGAAAAATGGTGAAAAAAAAGAGTAATACTGTTGAAACATCTGAGCTGAGAGAATTCTTCTCCTTAACTAATCAGAAGACAAGGAAAAAAATGCTGGTAATTTTGGTTAAATCAAACACAGTCAACAGATGAGCAAAACTGTTAATATCCATTAAAGGTCTAGAAAATTTCAATGTACTGTCAGCACAAACCAATCCATATGTAGGACTCTATAGATGTAAAACACAACACGAACTAGCCCAAATAACAAAACGATCTGATACCTCTTAATTTTAACCTTTGTGTTTTATTTCAAAATTGCAGAATGGGGAGTCTAATACAATAAGAAAACAGTTGACAGATGGTTCAGATAACCACCAATCATGATTGATACTCTGTCAGTGTGAACTGTACAATTGCCCTATAGTCAACACTCTTAAGCACAGAATTACGTATATACTCGACTATAAGTTGACCTCATGTATAAGTCAAGGGCAAGTTTTGGGGGCAAAATTATGGATTTTGCTATGACCCATTGATAATTCGAGGGTAAAATTTAGGGGCATATAGTAAAGGATCGAAAGGATGAAGCAAAGCAAAACAATGTCAAAGAACTTATAAAATTCCAGCAGACATAACTCTGTGTGTTTACTCTTAAGATTATATGGATGAGAGAATAGAGGAGGTCAGTGCTTCACATACACTCTTGTTTTTCATCAGGAGATGGTGCCTTCTTTTAAATAAGATTTAAGATACAATACTTACATTGACCCATGGATAAGTCGAGTCAGTTTTTTTGGGGTCAATTTTTTAACATAAATTTCTAGACTTATACATGAATATATACAGTATGTATCTCTGGAGAGCCTTAAATGGAATATTTCACTTAAAAAATAAACCTAAAAATTATGCAGGAAATAACATTTATTAAATAAAGGCTGGTATCATTTGATGTTCAATTCATAAATTAGTAAGTCCAACAGTGTATCAACATGTTGCAATTAAAACCCAGAGAAAACCACTATTACAGGACTTGTTGCCTTTTGATACAAGAATGTTGTTATATTTGGATATGATATAGCAGTGGAGCCAAAATATTCTACCTACCCATCTATCTATTATTAGCCAGTTATTTTACTATTTGGCTGCACTTACATACCAATCATATTGCTATGTGAGGCTGACACTACCTATATTGAGGACATACTTTTTCTCATACTGGACACAGGGAAATCAATGGGAAAACAGTTTATGGCATGTTACCTGTGAAGATTTCCTGAAGCTTCCACAATTAAAACCATTCCAATCGATAAGTGTGTAAATGCCAATTCTGTGTGACAGTGCATAGTCAAAGTTGATTCCATTATTCAGAAAAGTATATGCATAAATCTTAATGAACAAATTTCTATTAGAAACAACAGTTATAGGAATAAATCTTCATATAAATTAGTTTGCCATCTTCTTGCAAAACCAACTTGAATTGGATGTGAAGAAACCACAATTGCACAGGTAACTAACAGTTTTTAAAAGTCCTAGAAACCACAATTGCACAGGTAACTAACAGTTTTTAAAAGTCCTGGCCACAATCCTAAGTAATATGCACACACATGGAAAAGGAGACAGTGAAAAAGTTTTAGCAGGCCAACATTTCTAGGAGACCAGGCTATCAGATGGTTGCAGTCTTTGACCACTATCTATCAGTACAATGAAATAAACTGATTTTTTTTTGGTTATCCATGGAACAGAAAGTAGAATATATGAGACCTAAGCTAGAGCAAGCAGTGGAGATTAAAACTTTCGTACATACTTCTACATGAACCACAAAGGGATGTGATTTTAAAATCACAGCAAGCAAATTTATTCCTTAATTTCAGTAATGTACAACTTAAATTCCCCTGAGTTGCAAAAATACATACAAAACATACAAAAAGAGTTAATAAGAATTCCATATACCATTTTGGATGGCTAATAGAATAACTATTAGCATTAATGATTTAGCAAAATCAATAGATGAGGAAGCTCTTAGAAAGTATGAACCATCAAGATTTTAAGTAATTTCACAAGGCTCAGAGACAGACATTGCTCTGTCAAGGCAATAACTAAGAATCTGTGCTCAAACTTTTCTGTATTGCAGATGTTTTATCAAATCCATCCTAAAATCTGCAGCACCTAGTTAGGCAAAACACACTCCTAGTTTGGTAGATTTCTCATTAACCTTTTGTGTTTACAGGTTCTCTTTAAATTATCCTAGATAACACTTCCTCTCAGAACATTCAAATCCTTGCTATATTACAGCCCATACAAGCTGGTGTCAGCAAGAAACCATTTATGGCATCTTTAAGATGCTCACTGCCTATGAAAGTGAGCCAAGACCTCGTTTCAAATCAACTCAGTTTCAGATACCATGTTCTACACAATCTCATGCTACATTGCACTAGTTTAAAGTGCCCTTAGACTCTAAGGCCCATTACAGACAGGCGTAAAATACATCCCCAGGACGTACTAGGGTTAGGAAAGGGCGTCCATTCCCAACGCCCTAACCCTAGTATGTTCTGGGGACATACAAAATGGCGGCACCCTATACAAATAGGCTCCGCCATGGGGACATCACCACAGTGCCGCCTCCAAACGTGGCGGCGCGTAAGTGACGTCCAAGTGCAGCGCGAGGGCGCCTGGGGTGCCCTTTCCGCATAGCTGGAAGGAGCTCCATTTCAGAGCTCCTTCTAGCTTTGCGTTGCTGGCACAGCCTTTGGACGGCTGCGCCAGTGACGCAAAGCAGAAAGGAGCCAAGTGGCCCCTTTCTCAACTTTCCCGCCGCCTGGAAAGCGGCGGATCGGGGCCTCAGAGGCTGCCGCTGTGGCAGCTGAGGCCCCAATCCGGCAGGGGAAGGGCCGGATACAGGCTGCCCCTTTGGGCGGTCTGTAATGCGCCTAAGTTATACAAGTCTTTTAAAACTATAATTAACAACCATGTTAGTACAGTACTCAAAAGTTTCAAACCTGAGAAGGAAAACTTTCTTACTGGAGAAAAGAATAACAGATGAAGTGGGAGAGAGATATACATCTACAACTGTCAATTTCATGGAAACACAATATACAGAGTAGTGAAATGGTGGGATTTCATTATTTTGAACAGAAACCTAAACACAAAACTGAAATTACACCTGATCTGCGAACACAGAGAGAATCCTGTAACATTGCCATGCAATGTTAAAATAGACCCAGGCTCACCAGATAAACATTTTGAACTAGTTTTTCAAAACAAACAAACGAACAAACAAACTTTAATGAAGTATGAAACAATATTGACATTTGAAAAATATTACTATAAATGTGAAAATGTAAACACAAGATATTGGATTAGATCCAGGTGATACTTAGATACTTAAGAGTAGATCTAGGAAACTGATAGAAATTTAATGATGACCAAAATCCCACTGATTTCAATGGTTCTACTCTTTCAGTGTCAAAGTTGGAAACACAAATGATTGAATCTAGGAAATTTGACATCTTTTTTTAAAGTAATCTATAATGTGTCTCTAATTACTTCTCTATACAGCTTTAGAACTGGGATTGATCTATCTTACCTAGATCTTTGTTGAAGGTACAGCAGACAAGTGTTTTCAATGATCAAGCAGATGGAGACACTACAAAACACCTTTTGCCACTCAGAATTTGTGTAACATCAGGTGGAAGTATAAAATCATATTTATATATTTTGAATATCAACTATAGTCCATTTCTCTTACATACTATATAGATGTTCATTTTCATAATACCTAACAAGGGCAGATATAAAAATAGTTACCATATTTGGTGCATGTGTTATGAAGTGTAAATCTTGGTCAAGGGAAGAATAGATTGGTTTGCAGAGGAATGGAGATGGAAAGGCATATTCTTAACCAATCCACCCACAAGGACCACATTTAAGGTAAGAGTTCTCGGGACTAGTAAAATTGCGACCAATCTATGTCACACAGATTGCAACATACAACTTTATAACTTACGGAGATGGGGAAATATACTGAATGAAGAGCATAGTTCATGTATATATCAAAGATTTCCTCCAACAGTATTCAAGATAGTGATTTTGTTTTAAGGATGGCTGGTGTCTCCAACATGATCCAAAACACATTACTTCAAATGTAATTGTCTTTCTGCGTTCGAAAATGAATTACATTGAATTCCAGTCCATGTTCAGGATAACAGAAAATAATTAGGATCCAAATAGATAAATATTCAGCATATTAGTTAATATGAGAACCTGGAAGACAGTGAAAAAGTAATTTAGTCCCGCTGAAAGGAACAAGAGCTTTAAATAAATAAGCCCTCCTCCCAGAAATATTCAAAGAAAGATTAGTAAAAATTACATACACTATCAATCCTACCAGTCATATTTAATGTAACATATAAAAGTGAAGACTGAAATAGTTTCCATTTTGAATCAACTGCTCATTACTGAAAGAAATGACATCAGAGAAGTTAGGGTTCTTTTAATAACGATTATGGGCTGTCTTTTTCAGAATTTTTTTCCACTGAACGAAGACTGATGAGTCTATTCTACAAATCTGAAATGCTACTTCTCTATTTAGAAATCAACATCAATAACTGTGAAGATGCCTCAACTATGCAGAAAGACATTAGCAAAGAAAGCCTCTAAAAGCCTAAGAAGGGATCGTGAAAATGGGAATGTGGATTGTGACCTACCATGTTAAGGATCATAGGAGATTACTGAATTAGTTTTCAGTGCAAAGAAATGATAAAAAGAATAATCGTTGTAGGTTTGTTTTGACTACAATATTGCTTAATATTTTTTCTAAATTTTACATCTACTATGTAGATACGTAGTTAAAGAATTTCAGAGAAAGGAGTAAATAAGCACGTTATGCAGAAAACTATAACTGGGATAACAAATAGTTTCCCAACAAAATTTTTAATGTATTTCAATGTTATTTAGAACAATATCCTTATAATCAACTATTAGTTCCTATGTTTCTAAATTATCGTTACTAATTGTAGAAGAAATGAACACTGTGGAGATTAGCTCTCCATTTCCAAGAGCAAATTCAGTTGCTTCTTCTTAAAATAATCTTACAATTTTCCTGAAAAACATTACATCTGGAAATTATATGAACAGCCTTATTTTTGTACTTTGAAGACACAGCTATAGAATAGTTTTGCTAACATTTTCTGCAACTTAAATTTTAATCATTTCCAAAGTTTTTTGCAAACACAAAATGCTGATCTCCAGTTTATGAGAAAGACTATTCATTTATTCTGCCAGCCATACACTCATATCAACTTACACAGTAAAACAGGTTTCTGTTAATACAATCATACTAAGAAGCACATTTTTTTCTGCAGACTTCAAAAGATGCATGGAAGCTAAAGATTTTGCAAGGGTTGGAATTTTAAACGTTTTTTGAATCAGCGGGAATACTTTCACATGCCTAACATATACAAGACTCCTTTAAGATTCTTGCTACAAAAAGATGAGAATACAAACACTCTGAAACTTATATCTCACCAAATGAAACAGACAGCAACTGTGCATTTTTTACAGAATCACAGCCAACAAGAGGACTACTCAAAAGTTCTTTGAACGCTGCAGCCAAGGAGGAAAATATTTAGCTACTTACTTTACTGACATTTCCCAAAGATTTAATGGATTTCAAGTTTTATGGAATTTCTAGCTGGCTTAAAATGGAGCTGTATGCAAGAGGCTTGAACAGAAACACACATAAAATAAAGAGTTTACTTCATTTTTCATTTTACTCCAGAGGTAAATAATACTTTTGAGAACTATAACCTATTGACTTATGGTGACCCCAAGAATTTAGTACGGTTTTCTTGGACAAGGAATACTCAGAAATGATTTACCAATTCCATCCTTTGAAGTAGAGGCCTGAAATGCACAGGCCAAAAGGAGTAGCTTCCGGCTGCTTTGGAGGCACAATGTGCAGATGATGCATGCCCCCAATGCAGCCAGATGCCACTCCAAGGGCACCTAAGACAGCCCAAACCCTCTGGCAAAAGGAGCAGTGAAAATCTGCTCCTTGCCAACAGCTTCTTTGGGACTGTGGTGGTGGCTGCTTTCAGAGTGAGCCATCCAGTTGCCACAGTCCTGGGCCGATCGGGGCTCAATCATGGGTGGAGCAGCCAAAGGCTGCCCCAGGACACCCTCCTGTCTTACCCCACAGTTTACAATACATGGCACAAACTTAACTTTTCTAAGCTAAAAGGTTTATAGGAGACTCCAGCTGCTGTTACACAGTTTGGTTTTGGGGTTTTGTTTTTTTTAAATTGAACTCCTATATATTTCATGCATCCCTCAGTATTTCAAGAGCTCTTTTTAAGCATAGGTGGGCTCCTGTTCTCCATGCCAGCTGGAAACAGCAACCTCTTCTCACAAGCAAGATAATTACTGGCTCAGATGAGGGCACCAGAAGTACCTAGCTGTCTCAGTGGATTATGCAACAGCACACTCCTTTTCGATTCCTCCATTTCCCCAAGATCCAATGTAACAATGCTTTTTGCCAGTGCATAATCTTGATTTTCCACCATGGTTTTCACGGGCCAACATACTGTTAATATTCAAATAACACAGTGGCAGGGAGAAAAAAATGGACAATACCAACATCATCCATGTGCGTGTGTGTGTGATGTGAAAATATATAAGCCATCTCTGTCACTCTCATAATGCTTCATTAATTATCAGGTTATAAATGGTTCTGCAGCATTTGGGGAAAAAATAGAGGTGGGGAAAGGAGAACACAACAAGTACTAAAAGGAACCGTGTTTATGTGCCTATGGCGTGAATCAGATGGGCAGGAAGGGGCGCCCAGACGCTGCTCCTGGCCTGATTGTCCCGGGACTGTGGCAACCACACATCATGCTGTGGTTCCAAATGGACTGGAAAGGAGCAGAAAACATCTGTTCTTTTTGTACCGATTTTAGGCCGCAATAGTTAGCTCCAGTGCAACCCCAGGGTGGCTTCCAGGCGCATGCATCATATAAATGCCATGCCCCCAGATTGGCAGGAAGTTACCCCCGTCTGTTTTGGGCCTATGTTATTCTTTCATTTCTCCAAAATGACAACTACAATAGCTCTGGAGAGCATTACTATCCACCAGATGATATTGTTTCCTTCCCAACCTGGGAAGTGCTGGAGGAGATGAAGGAGATAAATAGAGCAGAGAACACACAATTCTACAGTAAGAAAGGGAAGTATGCATCAGATGTTGCCTCAAACTTAAGAAAGGTACAGGGCAGGCATCCATAAATTCAGTGGACAGTTCCATCTAACAGGCAGAATACAGTCACACTGTTCCATTTTCATTGCCTTTGGGGGCCTGGTAAGAAACAACAATTCCTTCAAGTACTCTCAATATTTAATGTCTTCATATCCAACACAAATCAAAGAGCCCAACTAACCCAAGCGTTCTGATGCAAGAGGGATTGGTAGCCACAAATAATGACTTTCTATTAAATCAAGCAACAGTGTCTGATTCCTGTGACTAAACCCCTCTCCAGGTTGGCCCTGCAGTTCCAACTCTTGGACTCCTGTGACTCACCTTGCCCTCTTACCCGAAGATCCCTCCCTGGATCTGGTACTTAGGCCTCAAGGTGATCCCTATTATGGACAAGTAGTTGTCTTGATCAGTGGGTTCAGTGGTAAGCCTGACAAATCTTGTTATCAATTCATAAATGGAACAGTTAGACATAGTTACAGAAAATAAAACAAGTATAATTGTGTGATATATAACAAGTTACACAGGAAATCCCTGAACTTCTTTCTCATACACAGCTCCCAAAACTCTATTCAAATCCCCACCATGTCTCTGACTGCTCTTACCATATTCTGTATCTTCCCTACGTAACTCTTTGGCACATAAACCTCTAGTTTGTATCCCCTCCCTCCACTGCATTCCCTGAAACAAGATTGTCTGGCTTTAACCAGGCTTGCTCAGTTTCAGTCTTCACAATTCCTAATCGAAATTCATGCTCTTCCTTGAATGTGTCTCATATCCTTTTATTTCTTTTTTAAACTGAGATTGATATATATGACAATTCAGAAAATATGCAGGGGTAACTGTGTTGGCCATTTAGCAAATTCAAACAAAAATCTAACAAACAGTGATACCTTTATTGGCCAATCAAAATGCACAATATACTTGTTGCAAGCTTTTGAAGCTCCACTGGCCTCTTCATTAGGCAAGATGTTACAAACCAAACAGGAGGAAAATTGGAGATGTTAGTAAAATGCTTGAATTTTGTTGTTTCTGTCCTTAGTTAAGATGGTATGGAGAGGGTATGGGAGGGAGGCCTGCAAAATTTACCTTCCCCATACCATCTTAACTAACTTTTAAACGTACCATCCAGTAAATAAAACATGAGATATGTTTTAGTACATACTCAAATATTATTTTGCATGATTTTAATCAGTGGTCCCCAAACTGTGCCCTATAAGAGGTTTTGGACTTCAGCTACCATAAGCCTCTGCCATGTTGGCCAATAGTCTGGGATTCTGGGAGCTGCAGTCCAAAATTCCTTAAAGAGCACAGTTTGGGAACCATTGGTTTAAACAATGATGATATAACTACAAACACATTCCGTTCTTCATCAACACATTTCCATGGGAGACTGCAACAGGAAAGAAAGGGGTGGTTACACTGACACAGGACCCATAAAGAGTAAGGTCAAAATATAGCAGATCATGAAGCAGTTTGCCATATGATGCATCCCAAGGATTACAACAAGAGACAGAACACAATGGTTGGGATCCAAAGCTAGTTCCTACTGAACTCACTGAAAGTTAAATTGCTCTAGATTCAACCCATACATTCTATCAGTCCTCCCATGGAATAACCACAGTTAGAAACCGATATTTATTACAGCCTCTTCAACTGTAGCCCTGGCTACAAAAATGAGAAGATATGAAGTCAAAACAATAAATAGGACACCTGCCGCTTTTGTTGGAGTACCAAACCATTACATTAGTTGACTATGCATCACAGTTCTTTGTGTTTTGTGGGTGGTCTATAATTTTGTTTGGCTACTACTAAAAGCAGAATTCCATACACATTGTTTATGTGGTGTGAGTTAAGTTTGCACAAGTAGAACCTTTGATTACTGTGCCTTTTTGCACTTTAGAAGAGAAAATCAAAGTCACCATCTTCTTCTCTGAGAATCAATAAAGCTGCATAATACATTATATGAAATAAAGACTGTCAAGAAGTTTACACTGAAGTTCCAGGAGCTGGGGGGCTTGAAACACCCAAAAAAATCAGCAAGAGACCACAATAAAACCATATTAGGCATGAGTAAAATACAATTGTCCCTCCACATTTGTGGCTTTGACTTCTGCGGATTTAGTTATTCATAGATTTTATTAACATATTATCTCTAGGAATATCTAGGTCCTCCAGCACAATTCTATGGTCAACTTTAACCAAAAGTCGCAGTGAAGGATCTAGAGATTCCTAGAGACAATTTGGCATTTGTACCTCCTCCAGCACAATTCTATGGTCAGTGTCTGGCAGATGTTGACAACAGAGTTGCACTGAAGGACCTAGAGATTCCTAGAGAGGTGTTCTCTCAGGTAAAAACAGTGTTTTTGTTATCTGGAGTTTTTCCACATTCATGGGGGTCCTGTGCCCCAACCCCAGCGAATGTGGAGGAATAAGTGTAGTCCCTGAGAAATGTTCAAAAAGATATGCAGTTTTAAACATTTACCCAACATTCACAATTACTTAGCCAAGTTTAGAAGAGGATGTGTGTGCTACTGATTCAAGTGTTCCCTCTCCTCTCCCATACATATTGTCCTCTCTCCTTCAATTTGCTCTTAATACACTGATCTACATTAAGGATTGTCAGTGGGGACAAAACTGTCCTTGACATTAGAACTACATTTATAAATCCTGATTAGAAAGAATTTGTTTAATATTCACACAGATGCAGCACATCACTATGCCTAATCCAAATGAATTAATGATGACATAACATTCAACATAGAAGGCAATGCAGACTTCCTTCTGATCTCCAAATCATCGTTATTAATTCAGGAAAGTTAGATCTGTTAATGGCTATCGAAGGACAAAAAATTCTTGGCATGACATACAATTAAAAAGGAAAAAAAGATGGTAGTGGTGATAGGTGGGCCCTGAAGATAGAGAAGAACATGAATGTGTTACTCCAGATGGACTCATATCTGTTTTTAAATTATTAAATTTTTCAGTCAAATGAAACTGATTACACTTCATTTGAATTCAGAAATTTGAGTTTCAAGAAGCCAGTCACCTTCTCCATAACAAAATAATGCTATTACATATGTAATCATTTTCTTTCTTTCTTTTTTTTACTGTTCTGTTTATCTTATTTTGAGGTGTGCATCATTGGGCCTGAACAGATAGGCCAAAATAAAGCTGCTTTGGGTCACTTTGGAGATATGTTGTTTAAATGAAACAAGCATCTTAAGAGGCCAGAAGCTGCATCAAAGCTGCACTCTAGTCAATTTAAACAGCATACCTCCAAAGTGACCCAAAGCAGCTTTATTTTGTCCTGTCTGTTTGGGCCCATGATTTCACTTACAGTACATTCTGCCACATGTCTATTCCAAATGCCACAAATGAAGACATTCCACCTGCAGTCTAAAAACAATAACTTCATCATCACTGTTGTTGTTATGTGCCTTCTAGTTGCTTCTGATTTACGACAACCCTAAGATGAACCTGTCATGGGATTTTCTGGAGTTGAGACTGTGTGATTCACCCATTATCACCTAGTGGGTTTCCATGGCAGAGCAGAGTCTCAAATCCTGATCTCCAGAGGCATAGTCTCTCTGACTTCTGAGCAATTTCTTTTATTTCTTTTCTAACCAATTTCCTTTCTCCTAAATTTCAAGAAACTTTGTAGTATATTGTTTCAGAAAGCAAAATGTTAATCCTTCCAAAAAGAGTCTATATTTGATTTGTGAGTACATACACACTGAAAAAGTGACTCTTAAAGAAGGAAACAGATACATATATTTAATAGTCAGCTAGACTATTTTGGTTCACAAATCTTCCAGTGACCATGGATACAGAATAGTATATCTGAATCAGAGTTTATGAACATATAATCATGAACATAAATAAATAAATAAACTATCTTGAGCTAATCACTGTATTGTATATTTCATGAATTTATTTGGCATACATTCCAATAAATTTCAATCCATATATTTTAATATTTACATTTCCCATCCCAAAAAAATCATGTCTTGATAAAGAACCATTCCATACTGTAGGCATGCTTATTTCAGGGGGGAAATTTCGTAAATATTTAGAAAAAGGTCCAATAAGTTTGCTGATAGCAGTACCTCCAATATCTAGAAAACTTCCATGTGTACCAATGTGCACATCAAATCCCTGATCATGTAGAATTCAACACACACACACACACACACAAATCCCTGTACATACAGGATGTTAAAAAACACTCTTAAAATTGAAATACAGGATTGTATGCAAAGGTGCTCTTGTGCTGCTTTACATCTTACATTATGAACACCAAGTGAAAATAGTAAAATAAAGCTTAAAGATGATTTTGAGCAACTGCTACATGGAATACTTACTATAGCATGACAAATAACTTCATGCAGCTGTTTATTAATAGGGCTAACAGCTATTTTCTTTACAATATAGTGAATATGAGTATGCTTCCAAAAATGGAATGACAAAAGAATGATCTTATATCAGTCTGAGCTTCAGTTTCCCGGCTGCTTTTGAACAAACAAAAATATTATCTCATCGTCATAAGCAGTAATTTCAGCGAGATAAACAGACAGCAAACTTAAAAAAAAAGTTGTAGGAAAACTTTTCAGGAAGACCTCAACTTTTGATTTAAAGAGCAACAGATCTCCAAAAAACATCAGAGCAAAAAACATAGCCACCTGTTGGTATGAATTTAGGCAAAATGGATAAACAAGCTGGAAACAAAATTGCATCTCAAGACCCACAAATATAAAGCTGTATATTTGTGGGATCAATTGAACATGGATGTTTGTAATATTAAATAGATGGTATCCATGTCATCTTCAAAAAGAGTAGTAAAGCAAATTTTTACCTGTATCCAAACGCTTTACACGGGACTCCTCATCTACCTCAGAATCTCCACATGCACTTCTTGATCTTTTCCTGGGCTGCAGTAGTGTCTCCAACCTTGGAAGGACTACAGACAAAAAGGTTTTGGTCCCTAGCTGTGGAGAAGTTGGCTGGGTTTCAGTGTTCTTTGCAGACTTTGGGGGGCTTACACTTTTCGATTTGCAGAAGAGAATGGATGTACGTCTGTTTACATCAGTTGATGACTCAGCTACAGCAGAAACAGTCGACTCACTGAGATTATTGTCAAGTAAGTGTTCAGGAGTGTGTCCATTTATTTCTTTCTGAATGGAAGTACTATACAATTCATTGTCAAATTTTACTCTTTTGTAAAGTTTATTCTGCTCTGGATTGAGTTCTACTGGTTTGAGGGTTGGTGGCTCTGAATTAGTCTCCGGGTTTGAAGGAAGAGGTAATGCATCTGATGGTTCAAGTTTAGGGGGAGATTTATCTCCTGAAAAAATTAATAAAGTCGGGTGTTTGAAAGCTGGTAAGTTATAAGAGCTACTACATAAAACTTAGTATCAAATATGTAGCCCACAATAAGTATAACACCTCACATACATAAACTTTAAACAAACTATCCTAGTTAATGCCTGGTTTTATGTGGGAATACATTTAAGTGTGGAAATATTAGCTCTAATCTTCAACATAATATTGCACAGTAGCAGGTCCCACTAAACCACAGGACTTATTGATGCTATTGTGGAGGATAACTTAAAGAGTTCTGATTTGTGATAATATTTAAGCCACTAAAATACTGTATAATGGGAGAAGCAATAGTATTCTATGACTTAAATGTATATTGAAGTACTTACAGTTAAATAAAGGAAACTGAGTAATATATCTACCTAATTTATTAAACCATTTGTTATCGTCTTTACTTTTGCAACCTGAACTTGCATAATTAATATGGGGCTAATGAAAGTTTTGCTAAATAAGTATTATTAAGTAGCGCAAAACCATTTTTAGAGTTACAGTGGTGCCTCGGGATACGAAATGATCGGGTTACGAAATTTCCGGGATACGAAAAAGTTGGATTGGCAAAAACTGTTTCGGGTTACGAAATATTTTTTCGGGTTACGAAATTCATTTCGGCGTGAAATTCAAATGCTGCAAAGTGCAGCTATAGGCTTTCCAGTGCTAACGGAAAAGTGTTCGGGTTACGAAATTTTCGGGTTACGAAAGGAATGGCGGAACGAATTAATTTCGTAACCTGAGGCACCACTGTATGGCTAAAAGTTGCAAATCCAGCAAGCCTTGTATTGAAATCTTGATGGAGAATACATGGCAAAAATATTATCTGTGAGAAATAATAATATAATAATAATAATACTGAAAAAACACCCCAAAATCCAGTCCAGCAGTTAATGTGCATTTCTCTCACTATTTATTTCAATGCCATTTTAGGCATTCTTTACAGCCTTCATGCATGGGTTAAAATTGCCTACTATTTAGGGTAAGAAAGCCAAAGATGTTTGTTGTTAAATGCAAAAGTGTCCCTTACTCTACAGTTCACATGCAATGTCCAGGAACTCCATGCAGACTGAATAAGGACACAAAAATGACAAATATTTCCACTAAAGCATTTTGTCAGTATCTTAAACTGACAGCACTGAATGAAGGCCTGTGTGTAGGCAGCAACCCCAACAGTCCTTGATAACAGCTTGAATTTTGCATTGATTTCTGCTCTTGTACACTGCAAATAATGAACAACCCACCCACCCACCCACCCCTAAATAATCCAAACCACAATTTTGGATTTTAAGCTCATTCCTATTTTTAGTTGAGAGAAATAACATAATACCATAATGACTTAAATCCTGCTGTTTCTCCCAACCGAGTCAGAACCATTGGGTCAATACTAACTTAATAAGTCAATGCTTATGTAAGTTCCCATGACTCAATGGGTCTAAATCTAGTCCAAAACTAATAGGATTCTGCCTATAAAATTATATTTTCACACATAACTTTGATTTTTATTTTGTTTTGTACAGATTCTATATGAAATACCAATAAAATTTAATTCTTAAACCAATCTAATTTTCTTAGAATTTTTATTTAGAAAAAGAAAGTGATTTGATGACTATCAAGTGAATCAAATGACACAAACAAAAAGATATAGTGGAAGACCAAAGCAGTTGACAGTAAGGGTGCATCTACACTGTAGTCTGACACCACTTTAAGTGTCATGAATATATCCTACAAGATCCTAGGATTTGTAGTTTTGTGAGGCACCAGCACTTTTTGGCAGAGAAAGCTAAAGAACTTGTAAAACTGCAAATCCCAGGATGCCATAGGATGGAACTACAGCACTTAATGTGGTGTCAAACTGCATTATTTCAATAGTGTAGATGCACTTTAAGTAAACTCACACAAGGCAGGATGCATGTCTATTAAAAATAATTAAAAATAATAATTGTAAGCTGATCTGATAGCCTTGAGGGCTGAAGGGCAGGGTATAAATACCATAAATAAAAATAATAATAAAATAAAATAAATATTAGTGAGAGGAATGCAGGACTAACCAGACATGAACCTGAATTCTATGGACATTCTTTTTAGGAGTATTATCAAGAGTCATTCCTAGTTTTACAGGAGTGGATATAACAGCTTGAAAAGAAGTAGTGCAATTTACCTAATTATCTTCTCTTTGGTCTAGCTTTATACATTCCATTCAAATATGATATTTTAAATTGGATTACAGTTTTGGCTGCATCCACATTGCAGAAATAATCCAGGTTGAGACCATTTTATCTGCCACGGCTCAATGCTATGGAATCCTGGGATTTGTAGTTTGCTGTGGCATTAGAGCTCTCTGACTAAATATCTCATAAAACTACAAATCCTAGAATTTCATTGCATGGAGCTATGATAGTTAAAGTGGTTTCAACCTGAATTATTATGAATTCTGAAATTACTTCCAAGTGATATGAGTCATTATATGCAAATACATATGAAACAGTATACAGCAATGGTACTCAAAACGTTTTGCCTTTGGAATCATCCCCTCTCTTGCACATTCATGTATTTTCATATTTTAACATTTTATAAGGAAATAACATTGATCAAGTTAGAACAGTTTTATTTAAGTAAAATGAATATTTAACTCAAAGCATGTGTAAATTTTATACACAAAAACGTTTGGGAAGAGGAGGAGGAGGAAGGATTAGGGCATCCATGTCTCACCCTCCCACCCCCACCCACCATTTGAAAACCACTGGTATATAGCATTATAATGTATTAATTCTTAACTATATAGGAGACTATCATCTTTATGAGGTGGTTTTGGCCTCCTCATAATGGTTGTGCAGCAACCAAATTAATGGTGGGCCTTCACTGGTGAACTTTGGTGTAGTCTGGAATACAAGAAGTATGCAGAACTTGTACTGACCTTTTTTATTTCTTCTCACAGATAACCTCAACACAATCAGTTACAAACTCTATAACATCTGTCCTAATAAAGTGCTGTT
Organism: Sceloporus undulatus; assembly: GCF_019175285.1. NCBI lineage: Eukaryota > Metazoa > Chordata > Lepidosauria > Squamata > Phrynosomatidae > Sceloporus > Sceloporus undulatus. The sequence continues at coordinate 77,396,566 of NC_056526.1, read as the reverse complement.
TTTTCCTTGCTACATAATCTGTGGTTTTTATTTTCTACTTATTTCCCCCCCAATTTACTATTGGGCTATATGTGATTATGAAGCATAAGATGTTGAAAATCAATTTCAATTTTCCTTAAATTTTAATTCCCACCAATAAAAGAGAGTGCAAAGTTCCAATATTTCTGAAATTTACAATCTAGGTTTCTCTTGGGACTTCAAAAAAGGTGTAGATTCAGTTTTTAAAAAAGCTTTGGTTATGCAGTAACCCAAATTAAATTGATACTTGCCACCTTACATATAGAGCCAACACAATTTGCAGTAATCCAAAAATTTGAAAAATAAACACCAAGTAAACTTCCTCCTTTCCCCAAGTACTGTATGAATGACAAACACTACCAACTAATTAGCATTACCTTTAAATCAATGCATCTCTTACCTTCTTCTTCACCTTCTTGTTCTAATACTGCATTTTCTTCCTCAAAGCTTCCAATACCTGATTCAATCTGAGGAGGCTGATGGTGTTGCTGACTTATCCTGCTGCGGATCATGTTAATTTCCTTCTTTAAAAGCTTTGCTCGTTTGCTCCTAGAACCACTGGATTTCATTGCACAGGTGAGATCAAGCTTTTCTAACAATTCTCGTAGCTGTTCTTCCAAAGACATGTGGACTCTGTTAGCAGGATTCAATAACCTATCCACTGAAGTTAAAAGATAGAGGTTGAACAGGATTTCTTCCACAACATTAAGACAACAGCTTAAACAGTGTGGCTCAACCGCAGCACCAATACAGAGTAAATTGCAAGGGTAAGTTCCACTAATGCATAGATCAGGATTTCTCAGTAAGGACTCCCAAGATCAAATGAGTTCCATAAGAAGTTGCTGCAATTCTGTGAGGAATCATGATCAATAAATTAAACCTTTTTTTGAACTGCAGATATACTAATCTGTATGCAGAGGTTCCTTTATGCTTAAAAATTATTTCAAGGTTTCTTTCAGGGTAAACAATTTGGGAATGGCTGGCATACTGTCTTCCACTGCAACATTTAAACACTGTCATGCTAGACTAACAGGGGAGACTTAGGATAAAGGTAAAGGTTTCCCCTTGACATGAATGTTTAGTTGTAACTGAATGTGGGGGTGATGCTGTTACTAAGCCAAAGAACCAGTGATGTCCGAAGATGGCTCCGGTGGTCATGTGGCCAGCATGACTGCATGGGATACTGTTACTTTCCCACCGAGAACTGGTACCTATTTATCTACTTGCATTTGCATGCTTTCAAACTGCTTAGTTGGCAGAATCTGGGACTAGTTACAGCTCACCCTATCATGCAGCACCTGGGCTTCAAATTGCCAACCTTACAATCCCCAGAATTGGCATCTTAACCACTAAACCACAGCATCCCTAGATCTATGATGTGTTATTTTATTACCTTTAAAAGGATTAAATAACTTTACCTCTTTATTACTGTTACCACATTTTGCCAGCTTAGCATCACAGTATGGAGGGAGTTTTAGCTCTGTGGTAAAGCATGGTTTTGCATGCTTCAATTGCCAGGTTCAGTCCCTGGCATTTTCATTTCAAATGACTACTGATAGCAGGATTGGATGTGACTACCGCTCAAGAGCTACTGCTAGCCTTTATAACAAAAGAGAAGGAAGAGGGAGGGAACAAAAAAAAAAAAAAAAAAAAAAAAAAAAAATAAAAAAAAAAAAGAAAGAAAGAAAGAAAGAAAGGAAATGTGGTGGCATCTTTAGGTTTTTATTTTTGTAGGAGCTTTTTTATTTTTGTAGGAGCTTTCATGGATATAAATCCACTTCTTTCAGATGCAGTACAGAATGATACTAAGTGCTCAAATATAAAGCATTATTTACACAGTTATGGGAGTGGAATGGACTGTAACAGGATCCAGAAAGATGCAAATCTTGGTTCTTGCCCTAAATTTTCCAAGGGCTGCAAAATGTGAAAAGGGTATTTCAGTTCTATACGTTGGTCAGTCAGTGTTGATGTATGAAAGTAATAAATCCACTTACCAAAAGTCAGTTTCTCAGGAATCAAAACTCTGAGAAGATTGTTTATATTATATGTGCAGGCAAAGACTCCTGCATTAATTTATGTGGTGTACCATGAAGTTAATGTTCACAGCTCATTAGGGCCAATGGTCTGAATGACTGTGGAAGCTTCAGTGCTATAATGCTGTACTGGCACCTCCAAGGTCAAGGACTGCTGATGAATCAACTTACTTCCATCACCCAATTTCCTAATCAACATGAACTGCACATCACTGTATGGAAATTGTGCAAGCAGCTGCAATTTACCCAAATGTAAGAAGGTTGGTCAATGCTCCAAAGCAGATTGCTCAACCCTTTCTTGAAACCACTCAAATTCCGCACACTGCTCTTGTGCACTTTATTGTCTGTTGCCAAAGCCAAAATTTTCCAATTTCTTTCACACTAAGCAAGTTTTATAGCAATTCTCAAGCCTTATGTCATACTAAATAAGGCAGTGAACAGTATCTATTAAATGGGAAAAAATGCATTTTCTTTCCTAGCATTTCCTTTCCTAGTACAGAGATGTAATACACCCATTCCATGTGCAAAAAATGCCTTCTATGTGCAAAAAGAAAGAAAGAAAGAAGGAAGGAAGGAAAAAAGGAGGAAAGGAAAGGAAAAGGATGGATACATGTTGGCTGCTCCCAATTAGAGTAGTCATATTCAATCAACTGCTGAATGATGAATCAACATATAGGTGAATAGCACTGATTCAATGGTTCTACTCTAGTCAGGACTGACATGATTTGGGTCTCTGTTACTAAGAATTATGTTTATTTACATTTGGCTCAAGGAGCATAAAACGCTAAAACTTCTTCAGAGTATTTATACAGTAACAAGTATTTTCTTTGAAAAAGGATCTTATTTCTGGGATATAACACTCTGTGGGGTGCTGCCCTTTTAAAGTGTTTGGAAGTTACACCTTGTGCAAAGTAAGGTAGACAGACTCTTGCCTGTCAGGCCATATGAAGCAGCCTGAAATGTGAGATTCTTGGTGAAGGCTCTGCTGATAGGTAGCCATGTCAGGACTGTCTCTGTGTCAGCACCCAGACTGTGGAACTCGTTTGCAAGTTAAGTCAGGATGTTTTCATATCTTTCAAGTTTCCAGCACACAACTAATACTATGTTATTTCACAATGCCTTCAAACCTTAAAACCACAGGTAGCAGCTTTGAACAGAAGCTTTAGTGTGTTTTTAAATGTGTTTATTTGTCTATTTAATGTTTAAAATATTTTAAGTGCTGTAAATTGCCTCAAGGTGGCAATTGGGCTGAAAACTAATAAAGAAATCCTTTAAATAAATAATAAATGTAACCTGAATTCTATGTTCTGAGAGCCAAAGACATTCCTTTATATGTTAGTGAACTGAGGTTCAAAACACACTGCAGAAACAATCCAGTCTGAGGCTGCTTTACTGCCTTGTCTGAGTGCTAGGGAATTGTGGGAACTGTAGTTTTATGTAGCATTTAGTCTTCTCTGTCAGAGAGCTCTGGTGCCACAACAAACTGCCATTCCCAGGATCCCTAGCACTGAACCAGGGCAGTTAAAGTGGTCTCAAACTGGATTATTTCTGCAGTGTTATATTGGAGCTGAGCCAACTAATGTATTTGGCTTTCTAACTTGAAATAAGTTATGATATAACTTGGCCCACATTAAGGATACTTCTGAATTTCTCCTGGATGTAACAGGTCAGATTTATCTTGTAAAGATAACAGAAAAGTTGATTTGTTTTCAAATACCTTTCCAATACAGGTTGAGTATGCCTTAACCAAAATATTTGGGAACTGAAGTGTTTGGGATTTTTAATTATTTTATTTTTATTATTAAATATTTGCATATACACAACAAGGCATCGGAGATGGGACCTAATCCTAAACACAAATTTCATTTGTATTACATATATACCATTATGGAGAGAACACAGGCAGATGAGAATGTTGGCAACAGCTAATAGGAGCTAAGCCAGGAAAATGTTGGGGCTGCTCCCAGGAGTGAGTATAAATAGAGGGGCAAACCAGTGTTTGGGGTTATAGTTAAGAGAGTTTAAATTTACCCTGAAAGGTTTAGCAGCCAAGGAGGCTGAGGGTGACTGCTATGAGGTGCAGTTAAAAGGGGTATAGTATCCTAGTTAGGGACAACAATGGTCCAGAGTTGAAGAGAGATGTTTATTGTAGCCTAATGGGTTAAGTGCTGCTGAGGCTAAGATAGGCTGCTGTGAGGGGCAGTTGGAAGGGGTTTTTAGGTACCCAAGATAGGGACAAGGAAAATTCCTAATTAAATGGTTGTGGTAGTATCCTGCGGGAGATATAGTGCTTGGTGACTAGTGGAGTCACAGATAACCAGAAGGGTTAAAAGATACAGAAGATCAATAAAGGCTCTGTGAGAACCTAGACTGTAAAGAAACATTTATAAGGCTATAAAGAAACAATAACCAAGATGAGCAAAAGAAACTGTTAAACCATGTGACTCCTAAAGTCTAAATCGTATCCACCTTGAATGCCATCCACTAAGAACGATACTGTATTCAACCTGATTTGTAAATAAAGTCTTGAAGTGATTAAAAGAAATATATTCCAAATGCTACCAATAGAAAAGTCTTTTAGGCTTGGGACACACCAGATAGTGGGTGTGTGGTTGCCAATGAGTAATTGGTGTCAAGCTGGGGGGAAGGGAATTTGAAGACCCAGAGGGCTGGTATCTGAAGAGAGTTATAGTGTGGGGGGTGAGAACTGAATTTGAGTGTCATGTCACAAATTAGCCAGCAAACTGGTGGGATTAAAAAGATCCATTGTACTGCCATCAGAGAAAAGTTGGGTGGGTGATTTTCGCCATGACATATTGGTGGCAGCGGTGACACACAGTGAAAAGGAGTGAAAGGTTTTAAGAAATGTTGGCAATGCCGTGTTGTCACCTTCACAACCTCATACACAAAGCCTGATAGTAATTTTATACAATATTTTAAATATTTGTTTGCATAAAACAGTTTTACACTGAACCACTAGAAAACAAAGATATTATTATCTCAGCCACCCATAAAAAATGTTTTGGATTTTGCAACATTTTGGCTTTTTGTGTAAGGCTCAAGCTTTTTACCCTTGGGACCCATCTTTCTATCTGCCTGTGGCTGTCATCGTCCACCTTCCCCCACCTTGGCATAGTATATGGCTAAATTATTTAGTGTGTGTATTTCCATTTTCAGTTTCATGTATTTTATTCATCCTACTTTAACATTTTAAAAGAATATAACATTCAAATTAGAACAGTTTTATTTAAGTAAATTTAATATTTAACTCAAAATTTGTATATTTAAATATCAAAAAAGTTAGGGGGCAGGAGGAGGGATCAGGGCCCCCAAATCTTGCACACCTCTTGAGCTATTCTTGCACCCTCTCTGGAGTCCCACTCCATTATTTGAAAAACAGTTGTACAAAGGATACTCAATGGTATGTATGTATTCTTGGGGAAACTGCTTTAATGGTGGCACATCTGTGGTCTGTTTAAAAATCTCCTTTGCTAGCCTATCCATAAACCTATGCAGAAGAAACACTTTTACTGAAATCTTGCTGCATTTCAATTGTTTTTGAATGTGTAAAAGCTGAAACCACAACCCTTTCTTTTAAACAGGGCAAGGATGCTCATTATGGTACAGACAGGGATACATATCCTATTTAAGTACTCTATTATTAGTTCTGAAGTTACCAAAATTCTCTATATAAGGCAGGGTGGAACCCTGGGGATAATCAATCCACTGGAGAATGAAACAGGAAAAATTCTGCTCTCTCTGTACTAACTCATCAATCTTTATTCTATTAAATTATTTGCCTTTTTTGTCCAGCCAAGCAAACGGTAACTTCAAATGTCTGTTTTATTATACTCAACTAAAAGAATGCTACTGCCCCACGCTGCATGATCTATATGGTGTTATGGGTTTGCATTTCAAAATGTTGCTTAATTTATTGAGTGTCTCATAGGCCCAAAGCAGAAGGGCCAAATAAAGCGGCTTCTGGCTGCTTCAGGGCGTGTGCGTTTATACAACGTACACCCTTGAAACAACCAGAAGTTGCTCTAAGGCGGTCCAAAACTGCCAGAAAAAGGAGAGGAAATAAGCCGCTCCTGTCGGTGGCCCATTTGGGATTCTGGCAGTGGCTGGCTTCAGGACTGCGACGTCCAGTCACCGTAGTCCCAGAGTGATCAGGATGAGAGCGGCCTCTGGCCGCTCTTTTTGCCACATCTGCTTCACTCCTTAGACAATAAGGAGCTGTTGGGGCAGAGAGAATAGAATGCTGGAATGAATGCTGAGTGGTAGAAGTTTTGACGACCTTTACATAAGGCTGGTGAATGACAGTAGTAAGTTAAATCTGAGTACAGAGTTCAGTTAGCAGAGGGTTTGAGTAGAGTGGAGCTAGAAAAAAGAGGTTTGAGTTAGATTAGGGCTGGATTGATAAAAGGGAATTTGAGTTCAGTGAGTGTTAAAGGTCTGAGTTATAAGAGGAATAAGAGAGTGTGTGGTGTTCTAAATGTAATAATGTAATAAATCAATAATCTGCTGTGTTACATTTAACACAGTATATCTTTAAATAAATATTTGCTTTTATTTTTATATACTTTTGGCCTCCAGAAACATTATCTGAGAGTTTGGATTTCGACAAGGGGTCTGTTGTGGAAGCATTTAATATACAAGGTGTCCACTGAACACAGAAATTGCAAAAATCCTCATCGGTACTTTGAGGGCATTTACATATTCCTCATAGTGGGTATCTCACAGGTAGGACAGGAGGAAGTGCTTGCATTGTGACAAGAGGTGGGGACCAGGGAGAGCCCTCATTCATGGTAAATGAAGTGAGCACTGTGGAAGTTTTCATAGCTGATGAGATTAGGGTGACCATAACAGTGTGATAAAGGGTGGAATCCTTATATAAAAGGTGGAAACACCATATCTGGTGGCAGCATAGTTGGGTTTGAACTGAAATCTCCACAATGTGCACTCTGCTGCCACAATCAAGATCACATGTATTGGACTTTCTGCAAAAAGCACTGCAGGGTATGCCACACAGTAGAAAGCTTTAAGTACATGCAATCCTTGCAACATTCCTAAAAGTGTTTACCAAGTGCAATGGACTTCCAGACACCGATGCAGACAGGAAATTTGAAAGCACATCTATTATCTTGACAATACATGTATTGTGATAGCTCCTTACCGTCTTCCCAAGTAAAAGGTGGAGGAGGTTCAAGTTTAGGCCGTTCAGGTAAGTGCATTCCAGTTTCATTATTATATCCAATAGCCTCAGCATCTCTTCTAGCTTGTCTCAGAACAACACCTCCTTGATCTCTTAATCGCACTGCAGCTCGGTAGAATATTGTATCTTTTGCATTGTATTTCATACAGTTATCAATAATAAGGTTGAAATCTTCTTCAAACTCAATGAGATTTTTATAACCTTGGGCATCTAACCGTTTTCTCATAGTAGAAAAATCCATGGGATGTTTAATATGATCCAAATAATCAGGAACCTGAAGTATAGTTTTTAAAAAGACAATATAAAGATTTTTTTCAATTATCTGTACTTTGTATTTTATTTTGCAAGTAAGAATGGACTATAGCATATTTATACAAAGCTAATTTGTCTGATTTTTCCATAAAACACTGTTGAATCAGGAAGATCCACTTACCGTATTTTCCGGCATATAAGACGACCCTCCAACTTTTCCAGTTAAAATACTGAGTTTGGGATATACTCGTCGTATAAGACTTCCAAATAAATTTTTTTTAAAACCTCAGATTTGATTTCAATATGGTAATTTTAATTAAAATGCTTATGACAGCAGGAAAACTTGTTGTATACAAAGCCTGCTTGGATTGGACAGCTCTCCCTGCCTGCCCAGCCCTCCCTGTCTCCAAGATTTTCTTCTACTGTGCTTGTACAGCCCTTGCTGCTTTCATATGGCTGCCATATACGGAGGGGATGTGGCTGCAGCTGTTTTTGAGCTCCCCCTACTATATGCGGCTACTGCAGATTCTCCAGTCTGGCTCAGAAGTTTCAGCACCTGCCCTATAAGACAACACCCAGAGTATAAGACGACCCCTGACTTTTGAGAAGATTTTCCTGGGTTAAAAAGTAGTCTTATACACCAGAAAATACTGTAAATATGTAAAGTCTGAAATCACCTTCCATGGGAGTAAGAGCACAGAATCCCTGTGAAAGTGGAAATCCCACTACTTTGTTTTCCTGAAAGAACGCTTCCTCTAGCTATTTGTAGGTCCCTCAGAGCAATTCTATGGAAGCCGAACATAGAACATAGGAAAGAGTTCTCTCTAGGCATTTCTAGGTTCTCTAGTGAAATTCTATGGTCAACCTCTGGCAGACCTATAAATGCTTAGAGAGAACATTTGTTTTTGGTTACCTACAGGGCAGCAGCAGTCACAACAAATACAGTAATCCATGAATAATCAAATTCACAAATGCTTAACCCACAACATGGAAGAACAACTGTAATATGTTTTCTCAATAACTTGATGTTTTAATTTCCAGATCTTCTTCTTTCCATACTACTTTTAAAAGCAACATTTCATTTCCACACTACTTTTAAAAATAACTTTTTAAAAGTGAACTGAAGACAATCAAATTTCTCAAAAAAGAGAAAGTATCATGTGAATGGGAATTGTGTGGGTGTTCAAATGTCAACTTTCAACTTCCAAGCAGCTCTACCCAGCATAGCCAATGATAAGGAATGTCAGAACCTGCAATTTAACAACAGCTACAGGGCTCTGCCAGTTCCATTCCTGACCTAAACATACATTTTAGAAGGGTTTAAGGAACAATAATAAATAAACATTATTAAGAATAAACAATAGTAACAAGAAAAAGTCTATCAAGAGTTTATTATTCCAGATTAAAACCATTAAACTATATATTCATGTCAGGCAACACATGTTTATGTCCAACGTTAGACTGTTCTATGTTGATAATATCAACCATATCACAAAGATTAGGGTTCACCTCTTTAAGATTCACTGGCTGAGCAAATATACGAGCAGAATCCTTTTCCTGTAGCTGGTCCAGTACTGACCGCAGCAAAACAGTAAATGGAGTTAGCTGAAGCTCCATGACAACTTGCTCCACTTTGATCTACAACAGTAAAGTACAGCTCATTAATGAATATGACTACAGGCTACTTATCTATTATAATGCTGATACAAACCAAGGTTTAATGCAGCTATTATAATGCTGATATAAACCAAGCCTTGCATCTCAATCCTAAGCAGTTTAACTCAGAAGTAAATTTCACCAAATTAATGCGGTTTATGCCTATTTACATTTGTGCAGGACTCTGGCACTAATATGATAAAAGTACAGTGGGCCCTTGGTATCCACGGGTTCAATACAGTGGTACCCCGGGATACGAATTGATCGCGTTACGAAATTTACGGGATACGAAAAAGTTCAATTGAAAAAAACTGTTCCGGGATACGAAGGTTTTTTCGGGTTACGAATTTTTTTCGGCGCGAAATTCAAACCGCGGCTAGCGGCTTTCCAGCGCTAAAAAAAGCCTTTTCGGGTTGCGAAATTACTCGGGTTATGAACGAAGCGGCGGAATGAATTAATTTCGTAACCCGAGGGACTACTGTATCTATGGATTTCTACAACCGCAGATTGAAATGAAGAAACATTTAACTTTTTATAACTTGTGATGCCCAGGCTGAAAAGTGGTCCCAGGGCAATAGCAGGGGCTGCTGGGGCAAAACCAAGATGTATCCCTCCCTCATGGAAGTCAAACTCACCACAAAGACACAGTCAGAACTTAAACCCCTTCCTCATTCTTTCTCACCTTCACATTAAAAAGCTGCTACTAAAATTTAAACCCCATCTCATTCCGTTTCCAAGCCTCTCCCAGAAATTAAACTCCTGCCTCACTTTGGGCTGGAGCAGATGGGCAGGAAAAAGCATCCCAATTCTGTTTTTTCCTGAAAGCCGGTCAAATACCGGCTGCTCACATGGCTCACTCCCAAAGCAGGCTGAATGTGCACAGTCTGACTGCACAATGCGGTGTCAAGCCACATCGCTGGGCAATATTTTTTGTTGCCTCCCCACCATACATGTGCACCATCTCACAAACACCAGCTGGCGACCCTCAAGTACCTCCCATGTCCACCCAGATGCCATCCCATTGGATGGCTGACCCTTTGAATGTCCACACAATTGTACATGCAATGCTCCACCTGAACAGGGCATTGATGCATCAGTGTATTAGTGATACATTGGCAAAGCATGTATGGGCCCCCTTACATGCCCCCTTCACTCCATGCCCCTCTGTTAAACTGTCTGGTTTGTGTATATTGTAATTACAACCATTGGAGTTGCTGCACTTTCATTTCTTTGCTGCAGCCCCATTTATACGCAAGTATGAAGATGCACATCTTCCACGCTAAGCCGAACTATCCTGGGTTCTGTTTGCTGTGGTTTTTAGTCCTAGAGTGCAGCCTTGGTCCCGTTTCTGCCTGCTTTGAAGACATGCAACATCTAAACACCCACTTTCATAGTGGTTGGAAACCGCTTTATTTTGTCCATTTGTTCAACCCCTTTGTTTCCCACTTTGACATAAGGGCGCCTCTTAAACCCCTTTCCTGTTGATACACCTCCTTTGTCCCAGTTCTGCTGCTGCCCCTTCCTGGAGTGGATCAGTGGCAAAGGGGTTTAAATTATGGCAGAGCCTTTGTGATGGGAAAGTGGGGAGCAGCGCAGGAAAAAGGCCTTTCTGGTGCTCAGACCTTGTTGCCCAGGTAATTTTAAATGTTAAATAGTGACTTGAGCATCCAAGGTTTTTGGTATCTGTGCAGGGGGGGGGGGAGAATGGGGGCTACTGGAAAACACAAACATACAAGGATACAGAGGGCCTAGTGTACAGTGATAAAGGAGCAAAGTGCATCTGGTCATTTATAGATCAATTATAAAACTAGATGCCGATCAATACTACAGCCAAATGCAGATTGAAAAAGCTTTAGATCTGAGAAAAAAGAAGCTATACTGTATACATGAAAATGCAATGTTGTTTAAATACCTTTATGAGGTATAATTCACACATATGAACACTGAACTATCTTATGCAAAGCCATGTAGAAAGATGAGTGGACTCACATTAAAATAAATAAGTGTGCACGTATATAAAATCATCTTTGCAATGCATGATCATACAAAGATCATGTCGTTTTCCTCCATGACTTAACAATCAAAACAATTTATAGTTTTTAGTGGGCTCTCACCATCTGCAGGCTTGCCATCCACAGATATAAGTATCCCCCATGGATTTGAAGTCCTCTGAATCATATATCACATCTTGAAAGTCAATCTTATAAAGCAAGAAGCCCCCATATGTTGTTCAGCTACAACTTCCATCATCCTAGACAGAATGGTTGCACTTTATCTCTCAACATCCTAGCTAGGATAGCATGGGAGCTGCAGCCTATTATCAGCTGAAACACCAGATGTTGTCTGTCTACTGATCTTCTAAGAAAATGCCACTATTCTGAATGCTCAAAGAACAAGTTACATTTTTTCTTCAATTGAGTCATACTGATCTCCTAAGATTTTATTTCAAGTTCACTTAATATTTCAACTGAAAACTTTATTATGATTTTATACACAAACAACAAAATAAATTCTTTTGTTGTCAGAAAGCCATCATCCATGAATATATACTTCCCATTTTTTAGGAAAAAATGTTCATCCCAAATTGCTCACCCTGTTGCAAATCTACCTTCAAAGATGGCAATATGGAATTATCTGTACCTCAAAACTTAAAAATAAAGAAAATGAAAACCTTTAATGACTTCTAATCAGTCATCAGTCACATTTTCAATCACTGTTTCTGCATTTTTAAGAGAAGGGGGGGGGTTTGCAGGGCAAAAACTGATTCTTACCAGAGTTGTCCTTCCCCTGCCTATTTAAATCAGCCTTCTGTCATTAAAATCCAACCAAAGCCCAGTGACATGCATACCTGTTCTCTTTTTAATTTTTCCCGTTTCCGTATAAGCTCTATCAACAATCGCGCTCTTTCAAGATCATGGCGAAGCCTTTGCCAGTACTTCAATTTCTCTTTTAAGGCTTGTGTTTCTTCATCATCTTCCCTCTTAAGAAAGAAAAAAGGTAGTTTTATGTGTTTTTCTACTCTTATCTCCAATCTCAGCAGCTATTTTACTCTTAAATTTAATTCAAGCAAGCATTTCAAGAACAGTTTGTCAAACCAACTTGTGAACTTATTGACAATGATTTCAGATACAGGGGGGTTTTCTGGTTGCAGAACTGAATGCAGTGCTCTAGAAGGTTCTGAAAGATACACTGCACAGGTGCAGCATAGCCTATTTGTGTGAGTCATAGGGACCACAAAGAACTTGTTACACTGATTGTAGTTACCTGTGCCATACTTTATCAATTCAAATAATGAAGAATGTTAAAACTATACTTGAGTTAGGAAGGAAACATACCTGTTGAGTATTTCTTTGAGATTGCAAACTGGACTGCAGCCTTCTCAATAAAGGGACACCATTTCTGGACAGCCTTTTAAGTAACCAGTAACTGTGTACTCTTTCAACAAATTGTTTCTTCCGCTGAATAGCCACCTGATTCATAATTTTATTCAATCTACAATGTGCCAGAGGAAAATAGATACTTTTGTAACGTAGTGTTGCAAATTTTAAGTTTTGTTTAAAAAATCAGTAATAGTCTTCTTGTATCAAAAGGGTATTTTTAAATGCTGAAAAGTTGCAGGAGATAGTATCTGAAGTGTGAGCCCAGGAATGGACATACACCGTTTTTAAAAAAATATATGCCTTTGCATGGCAGACATTTACACCAGAAATGTCCTGGGGCTTCCTTCAATTTTAAAAGGTTAATCATACTCCATGGAGAGATTGTGCTAAGTGCACAAAACACGAAGTAGAACTAATGAGAATTAATTGGATTCAAGATACTATAAATAATTGCATAAATTTGACAAAGCCTATTGAGAATATCACATTCATCTGTTACCCAATAACATGAACAACACATACACATCTTTAATACATAAGTATTACTACAGCCACTGCCTTTTTTATTATTAGATTTTTGTTTGTTTATTTATTTATCATTGAAGTCATATAGTTCAGGCCTAGAAGCAACATCACAAGACTTACTAGATCACATGGCCATATATACTTGTCTTTTGAATGCCTAAAAAGAAAAGGAAAAAAGAACCAACTCTCTTCCACTAAAACACACACACACACAAAATGATGCCCAGTTTGTGCACTTGGGTTAAATAGAGACAATTCTTCATACAGAAACTAAATAATTACCGGTAGTCATTTACAATTTTGATTTAACAGTCTGTTTTACTTCTATTATTATGCCACTTATGCTAGCTTCTGTGACCTCCAAAAGATACACTTCCTTCATAGCACACTACACTAAAATATTTGAAAAACTATTAAGACATAAATAACATTCTAGTAACTGGCTACAATATTTTTGGAAAATATAACATCACAAATGAGATCTTAAACATGATACGAGCAATGACTTGCCTCACAGTTTTCTATGCATTAATGTAATATGCATTTAAATAATGCACATTACATTAGCAGTATCACTAATTTTAACAACTGATATACCAGAACAGTAGACACTATCAAGCAGCTGCATGCACCCTTCTGCATGTACACCAGGGCTTTTCTGGTCACTTCAATGCAGCCTCAAACATAGCTCCGCCACAACAGCTGCATCTTAGAAGTTGGAAGCACTCTAAAATGAAATTCAGTGCAGCATACAGTGCTGCAATCCAAAACCATGAATGATAACCCTTCCCACTTCCATGAGAGAAACACTTGTTCTAATGTATGAGGCTGTCTGCATTTGGACTACAGGTTTGTATTACACAAGTAGGTTTGTTTAAAATGTGCCCAAAGTTCAATATACCCAAAAACTTCTGAAGCTGAGGATAACTCTGATTCACAGTTCTTATATTATGTTTATATTTAATTTGCTTAATATTGTTTTGATGTGGACTTGTGCTGAAGGGTTGGGGAAAGGATTGTTTGACTTGTAATGTTCTTCAGTTTTTCTATTGATTGTCACTGTATTGATATTGCTTATTGTTATTGTCTGCTATATATGGCTGGGGGGCTGGGAAGGGATTAGTTTGTTTTTTATTGTATATCTATTGTACTTCCACTGTTGTTAGCTGCCTGGATTCCTCGTTGATTGGGTGGGATACAAATAAATTTATTATTATTATTATTATTATTATTATTATTATTATTATTAATTCACTCTAAAGATACTGAAACATGTTCAAATATCAGTTGCTGTTGCTGTTCAAGTTGCTTCTAACTTATGGCAATCCTAAGGCAAACCTACCATGGGGTTTTCTTGGCAAGATTTGTTCACAGAAAGTTTGCCACTGCCTTCACCTGAGGCTGAGAGCATGTGACTTGTCAAAGGTCACCCAGTGCATTTCATGGCTGAGCTGGGAACTGAACCCTGGTCTCCAGGGTTGTAGTCCAACCACTCAAACCACTATGCCACACCGACTCTCTCAAATATTAGTGCTAGCCATCAACCAGATGACCAGGGCAATTCAAAGTATGGGGCTGAACAGACCGCTCTTAAGGAATGGCCTTCAACTGCCTCCTTTGTCGCTGGATTGGAGCCGCAGCATCTACATGGCTCCAGTGCCATGGCCCTGATCTGGCATTTCTGCGGCACAAAAAGTGGCTCCTTTTTGCACCATGGAAAGGGTGCCCTAGCCACAGCGGCTTTTCACTGCAGTGCGTGTAACCGCTGAGCCGAAGACACAGCGTGACAACACCCATTGTCTGGTCAGGCAGCTGGCATGGAGGCAGCATCCAGGTGGCCGGTGTGCGGACGCCACGCTTCCACTCTGCCCCAAAGCTGGGTCTTTATGCCAGGGTCTGTTGAGGCCCTAAGCTTGTAAATCATTCTTCCCATCTGATATTTTAATTTTTCTAATCTAAAGAATTACTTCTCAATCTTCTGTCTGGCAGATGTTTTAGGCTTAAATCCAATCGCTAGTGCCAACTAATGTAGACCTTATAAATCACCTACTTAATGGTGAATGAACATTTCTGCAATTCCCACTGAGTTAATGAATCTACTTTCCTTGGGATTAAATTAAATTTAGGTTTTGGACTTTACCTTTTAACAAGCTAAGGCCACCATGGCGAATGGTCATGGATTCCAGGAACTGAAATACAAAGCATGTGGTAGACCAGAAGTCGAGAAGACTGATTTACCATGTACTTTATTTATTATTATGTAAGCATGTGTCTGTTTAACTTTCTACTGTTACTTTTTAAAATATCTGGAAACTTTGATTATTGTATTTTCTTCTTTAGAATATCTAAAGTGTGTAAGCTTCTGAGATCTTCTCATAAGGAAAGATGTTACAAAAAGCCAGGATGTGGAGAGTGTTGAGACAGGAGGAGGGGGCAATGCTTTTTGATACAAGTCCTTGGCCTGTTACAGACTGCCAAAATAAAGCTGCTTCGGGTCTCTTTGGAGATATGCTATTTAAATGATGCATGGGCCCTAAGAGTCTGGAGGTCGCGCCAAAGCCACACTCCATCCCTAAGCACTGGAGTGCAGCTTTGGTGCAGCTTCCGGATTCTTAGGATGCATGCATCATTGAAACATCATACCTCCAAAGAGGCCCGAAGCAGCTTTATTTTGGCAGTCTGTAACAGGCCCTTATTTCTTTTTAAGACTATCATCTTGTATTGTTCTGTACTCCAATATAAAGTGAGCCACTGCCACCCTTAAAATTTTGCTTTAAGCTTGCCCCCCCCCCAAGTAGGATGAATAAAAACTTTAAATAGCAACATTATAACATGTTTCTTAGAAATTCCAATAAAAAATCCATTCTTATCCCAGGAAACTGAAATAAAGCCTAAGTGTGGCTAATTTTTTTAAAATTTTCTTACCTTTGAGGAGGAATGCATGGTGCAGATACTGCAGGCATAACTGTACAGGGTTCAGCTGGTGCTTTCTTTGACTTTTTAGCCTTTTTCCTGATTTTTGATGTAGATCTTGTTTTGGCAGAGCCCTGTTTTCTACAGACACCATTTTTCAATTCAGGTTCTCCATAAATATTCAGAGGTCTCCGAATAGAACCTGGTGGTGTATGTACATCACAATATGCAGTCTTTTTCACTGAGAATGTTGTGCCACTGCCAGTCAGTTCTTTCACTGGCTCCATTTTCATATACAAACCAGCTTTCTGAGCACATGTAACATGGAATGCTGTGTAGCAGTTTGCTTTGTGGCACTGAATACAGGCACCAACACCTTTCTGTTTACAGAGGTAGCATGTTAACTTCCATCGGGCTGGGGGAATGTTCTTGACTCCATCTATTGGCTCAATAAAAACTGTATTGGCAAACCCAACTTCTGGAATCCAAAGAGCACACACAACATGTCCCCACCGATCATCATCAGTCTTTTTAAAGGCACCTCCTTTGTTTGGACACAGTACACAGTCTACAGGGCGTGAGCGGGATTGCAGACACTGTCTGCAAAGCCACTGGCCCTCAGGTATATATGGCACCCCATAACACTCCTGATGCACTGCTAAGTTACACACATCACAAAAAAGAATCACATTGCTGTTCTGACACTCTCCATCCATGCAAATGCAACAAACTGCATCTTCATCAATTAAAGACTGATGTTCACCCTGTTTTTGAGTCTCACAATAAGACTCTTTTTCAAAACGGTCCATAAGAAATTCAAACATATTCTGTGATACAACTGAGACTCCATCACTCTTTCGCTTCTCATTGATTATTTCTAACCATGCATAATCTTCTTCATCCATATCATATTCAACTTCATTATCAAGTTCTTCTGAAGATTTTTCAATGAATTTATAATAGGTTGGAGGCCTTCGAGGTGCAGAAGGTGGACTGTAATCAACAACATGCACTTTGGGCTCTGGAAGAGTACTTGCTGCAGATGGAATGCCATGTGAACTTGGAAGAGTTTCATTTTTCTTTTTAACTTTGCTGTTTCTATGTCTTTTTGTTCTTAGAAAGATTGGTGGCCTCTCACTATTTTCCTTATTGCTGTTGCATTCACTTAATTCTTGGGCGGTAAGATCATCTTCTAATATAATCTCCAAGGGTTCAAAGATACTGATTCTGTGTAATCGACCTTCAATTTCTATTTCTACCATTCTTTGAGCTTGTGCATAGGTCAAGGTTTCTCTAGTGGGCGAGTGTTTAATACTGCATGGAGAAGATGAGTGTCGTGCTGAAGATACTCGATGGCATCTTCCTTTCCTCCTCATTTGGTACGGATTACCTAAAGACAGAACCATCATTATTAAATGAAATGTTACCTTTTTAATAGGAAAGCAAAAACAAAAACAAAAAACTCCATGCAATTCAGTTTTAACAATTCAACCAATCTTCTTCTAAAAAGTAGAAGACACTTATAGAAGACACTTCAAAACGACATTTATGTTCATTCATAAATGTCTAAACAGTAAGCATAGTACAGTCATCTCTCTATATCTGTGAGTTAAGCATTCATGAAGCTGATTATTTGAAGATTTGATTAAAATGTTCTCTCTAAGCATTTGTAGGTCCTCCAGTGTGATTCTATAGCCAACTTCTGCTAGAATTGCACTGGAGGATCTACAAATGCCCAGGTAATAATAATAATAATAATAATAATAATAATAATAATAGTGGACCTGTATTTGTGATTTTCCCCACTTTCATGAGGCTTCTGACCCCTCTGAAAGTTGAGGGCTGACTGCATATGCATTTCTAGAAAATATTTCAAAACTATGAAGCAAACACTGCTATATACAATGCGCCCGCACCATGCACGGACACACCACACACGGCTTTAACCTTACATGGAAGGTTAAGCCGCTGGACAGTGAATGGCTTGCATGCCACGCTGAACGCAGACGCAATCCCCCATTGCAGCCAATGGGGTTTGAGTGTATGCGTTTTTCTCCATACGCAGAGGGATCCGGAACGGATCCCCGCGTATGGAGAGGGCCTGCTGTATTTTTCAAAATATATTTCATTTCAAATACCTACATTAGCACAGGTCTGCACTCTGATAATAAAGGGAAAAATCATGCATAAAAATGTAGCAAACATATGACAGCTAATAATA
Organism: Sceloporus undulatus; assembly: GCF_019175285.1. Lineage (NCBI taxonomy): Eukaryota > Metazoa > Chordata > Lepidosauria > Squamata > Phrynosomatidae > Sceloporus > Sceloporus undulatus. The sequence continues at coordinate 77,378,353 of NC_056526.1, read as the reverse complement.
CACTTTGGAAAAAACTCATGCTGTCAAGTATCTAATCTCTACAGTCCCATCAATCACCCTGTTCTTAAACTATTCTTAAAATGATTACATAGAGGCAAGATACACTCATTCAACAGTATGTCATACATATTAAAATAATTTAAGTCTAAATAGCAGTTATTATGCATTGCTTAAGAATGCTATCTCAGACATAAATAACCTGTAAATAAAACCCATGGAACACAATGGAACTAACTTGCAATTAGACTTATGCATAAGAGTACACTGCAAGTCTTGCACAAGTAATGCATATTGTCTGGAATTAAATAGGAGGAAACAAAGCTAAAAACATTTAATAATAAATGCAGAGAAGCTGGTTCACCAGTGATTAGAACAGAAAGGCTTTTTTTTTTAAATGTAGGGAATAATCCTTTTTAGAGGATGGATCTCCTTTGGGACCTCAACAGGGAAAGAATGTCTTAAGCTATTCCAATGCCTGCTGCAATCATAATAATTATTAGCCCTATCTAATAGCAGAAATATATTTCCTCTCACACTTGATTTTTATTGGTTCTGGAACCTTTTTTGGCTAAAGAGTGAAATAAGAATGTTCCAAAATGAAGAATTAATTAACATAAATGCAAGGAACACATCTATGTCCATCCATATTCCATCAAACCTACACTTTTCTTCCCCAACTACTTGAAAAATAAATTTCTGTGACAAAACATGTCAGAATGTCAGAGATAAGTAACTAAAATATGATGAAACCAATCTCCAAATTCATCCAGGTTTTCCCCCCCTGATCACTGGATTTTCAAACAATAGAGAACCTGCACCTTCAAACAACAGAAACTCCTTAACAGAACTTTACAACACAGATGAATGAGTCACTGGATATATTACTTCCTAATATATTTATATATTACATCCATCATACTCATTATGTGTTTCAAAACAACAGTCACTCTTTAATGCATGTTCAAACAGGTTTTCTACATTGAGAGATGTAATGTAGGATAGTATAAAGTGAAACAGTCATGCTCAACTTTGATCATATGCTAGTAAAAGCACTTAACATCCTTTTCTGTATCTAACAAAATACACACATCAAGACTTGTGCAAGTGTGGCACAAAAGAACATTTCCAATCTAAAACACTCCTGCAAGTCAAGAAACCCTCCAGAACAGCCTTGGATTAGACAAGGAAAGCAACAAGGGCATTAGAGGTAGCAAAACAAAGCAAAAAATGCCCTGTTGAAGAAACAGTTTATCATTCATACAAGCCTAAAACCAAACCACTGTGTGCAGTCTGTATTGGTAGACCTCTTAATTCAGTGAAATGCTTGTTCATATTTTATGTTTATATTTGTATTACAGAGGGAATAGTTTCTGTAATGAAGTTATCTTTGGCCTCATACAGGCAGGCCAAAATAAAGCTGCTTTGGGTCACTTTGGAGATATGCTGTTTAAATGATGCATGCGTCCTAAGAGTCCGGAGGCCACACCAAAGCCATGATCCAGTCCTTAGAAAGTGACCCGAAGCAGCTTTATTTTGGCCTGTCTATACAGGCCCTTTGTTATATAAGCGGAGTCTCTCTTATCTGAAATGCCTAGAACCAGAAGTGTTTTGGATTATGGAATACCTGTATTTGCAGATACACACATAAAGAGATATCTTGGAGACGGGACACAAGTGTATACACAAAATTAATTTAGGTTTTAGACTCACCTTGTACATATCCTGAAGGTAATTTTATACAATATTTTAAATAATTTTGTGTATGAAACAAAGTTGGCGTGCATTAAACCATCAAGAAAGCAAAGGTGTCACTTTCTCAGCCACCCATGAAAAAGGTTTTGGAGCATTTCAGATTTTGGAATTCCAGAAAAAGGAGAGAGTATAAACTGCTTTACCAACTATTACTGTATATAATTTAATTAAATATGCCTACTGGTACTTAATTAAACAACCTTTTCTATACATTATACAATCTATGTTATGCAAATATCCCTGGGTTTTTTTTGCCACTGAGAAGAGTAAGATTCACACTGGAGGGAAAGCAACACTTATAAGTTCTGTGTTGGGTGGTGCAAACAGACAGTGGCACAATTTATAGGTTACACAAACAAGGTATAATGAGCAAGGTTCTCAAGCCCTTAAAATAGTTCCTGGAGAACTTAGGGATGGCTTCTGAAGTACAGAGTCTTTACAAGTGATGTCCCTATATTGAGAGCCGTTAATAATAAAGGATGGTTGGTTCTGCCTTGTAAGGGGCATGCCAAACTTTTTGTAAACCTTCCTGTTTCTTTTCCCAAAATAATGTAAGCAGATACCAATGTTACTCTTGGATAAATCAGCTTTATACAAATAGTGTATTCCTTTACCCATGCTGGCTGGGGGTGATGGAAACAGTACCTGTCTAGACACCATCAAATTGGGGAAGGGTGGCTTAGGCACCCTTTCAAGTTTATCAGCCTCTACTATCATAAGATTGATTCTACTCTATAGAGAACAAAGCAAAACTGTCAACCAAGCAAATATGAAAACTAAAAATAACTACACTCTAGTGCAGGTTTCCAGACTAAAATTACACTGTAGTAATGCTGAAGGTATCAGTGCGTGTTCAGTCTCTTACAAAGAATTTTTAGGTTACAAGAATTCAAAGATTCTGCCACAATCTACCAGCACTCAGACTGTGTTCATAGTTTGTCTTCACAGTAATTCCACAAATCTAAGGAACTCTGTTCTTCAAGAAATGAAATAATTTCACCAAAGGGATTGAACGAAGTGTATTAAAACAGAATGCTGTCCAATATTACTCAAGTTCATTCATTACCTCGGGAAAGACAATGAAAGCTGATATTCCATTGAAGCACATGAACAAAAGGGTGTACATCTGTCAGTTAAGGACTGATACTAACTACCCAAGATCACATGTGCAGTCTACATTTTACCTTATTCAGAAAAGCCTACACTCCTAACAACTAATGTTAATTAATGTATTGAGTTTGCCTGTAAGTTATAAACACAAATAGCAGAATATACATTTACAAAGGGTGCACTGGGAGGGGGGCACAGTCATCCACCCCTTGCAAAAATCTGAAGGGATGTCCCTCTTACTTTCTTGTTAAAGACCTTTTGTAGCCCGAAGAAAACATATGTGCGAAGTGTTCTGAACTTTCAAAACAACGAATGGGGCAGAGAGTGAATGGAAAGGAGGAACATGAGGGCTTCAGGATGCATGTCCCCCATCTCAGATTTTCAAGAACGTATCAGTTAATTTTGTGTAAGTTCATATTCAAATATTATAATTGAGTTCCTTGATTTCTACGCATACAACAGCCACACCAGGATTACACGTGAATTGATTTTAGCCTGTAAGTTTCAGTTCTGATAACACTGTGCAAACACTATAATTTCTCAAACTCAATATAAAGCTTCACATGAACTACAAAATAAAGAATATGTATTAAAGGTACTCATATAAAAATATTTATATAAGTACGGCATGAAAGATAATTAAAAAACAATTGTTAGACACCTTTGGATACTGAGAAAGAAGAGGAGAATATCTAGAACAGTGGTCCTCAAACTGTGCTCTTTTAAGGATTTTGGACTTCACCTCTCAGAATCCCAGACTACTGGCCAGCATGGCTTCTCATCCACAATTTCTTAAAGGGCACAGTGTGGGGACCACTAGCCTAGAACTACAGTATGTGGATTTCTAGTTAGTGAAATGACAATAATTAACAGCCAGTTCATCAATTACATTCTGTATGTGTATGTGCCTTCAAGTCACCCATCAACTTATGGTGACCCTATGAAATTCATACAGCTTTGTTAGGTAAAGAAACTCAGAGATGATTTTGCCAGTTTCTTTCTCTGAAATACTGCCTACAGTACCTTGTATTCATTGGCAGTATCCCATGCAAACACTAACCAGGGCTTACCCTGCTTAGTTTCCAAAGTCAGTCAGGATCTGGTGCCTTTAAATTACAATGTTTAACTGTCAGTTTAGCAATTGCATTATACAGTCCGTCCTCTGTATTGGCGGACTTGACATCTGTGATTTAACCATTCATGAATGGCAAGCCCCTGTTTTTGTTAATGGTGTCACATGCTAGTGGGAACACATGCTCACCGTGCCACCATTTAGAAAAATGGGACTTCAGCATGTGTGGATTTTGGTATCTGCAGGTGGTGCGGGTCCAGAATGGATCCCCGCGGATATGAAGGTCTGATTGTATATACTGTTTGTGTGTGTGTGACTACTGGAGCTACATATAAATCAATATATAAACATATATATAAATCAATATAAACTACTATTTAGATCTCTCTTTGTTTTTGTTTTGTTAAGCTACAGGACTGGAATGGCATGTTAATGGTTGTCGGATTAAATTCAAAGAACCAACTACCTTGCTCAAATTAGGTTCAGTTTTTTTGAAATAAAAACTGGAAAATATGTATTTTAAAATTTAAAAATAACAACATTATAAATAAAAATGTATGGTGACCCACAACTAAAAATATATTGGTACCTTTACGGCAAGTGATGAACTTAAGTATCCTACAATGTAAGCATCTTACAGCATAATATCTTTATGTTACAACTGAGCTGAACAAGATTTATTCCCAGATAGGTATGACATGGCATTGCAGCTTTACAGTGTCAGGTTATATCTGCTCTGCAGAAATAATCCAGTTTGACATTGCTTTAACTGTCATGACTCAATGCTTGAAACTGCAGTTTTGTGAGGTAGTTTTGCTCTTTGCCTTCTGTCAAAGAACTCTGGTGTCACAACAAACTACAAATCCCAGAATTCCATAGCATTGATCTATAGCAGTAAAAGTGGATTATCTCTACAGTGCAGATACAGCCCCAGACAGCCATGAAATTCACTGGGTGACTTTGAGCAAGTCCCATGCTCTCAGCCTCAGGGGAAGGCAATGGCAAACCTCCTCTGAACAAAACTTGCCAAGAAACCCACATGATATGGTCGCTGTCAGTTGAAAGCGATTTGAAGGCACACAGCAACAACAACAGCCCTCTTGACAACCTTCTAAGACGTCTATTACTGGTCTGATTTTACAGCAACCCTCCTTCAACCAAGCTGTCAGATACATTAACAGAGCTGGCGTTATAATTTGACAGTTGCTAATTCATTCCAAAATCTTCTCCTAGATCAGACAGTAAATTGAGTTCTTGTCCAGAAGCCTAATAATCAGAATGCAATCCTTACTTAGGCTCAAACCAAGTGTTTTAGAGTTCAACAAATAGCCAAGTCTTCTTGGAAATTTTATCAGTCAGTCTAAAGAGGCAAAGATTTCTTTCATGAAGCATCCTCCAATGCGCTTGCTGTTTGATTTATGCTGCAGCCGGCTCTTCATATCCACAGATTCTGCATCCACGAATTCAACCATCTCTGGGTTGAAAATATTCCAAAGGTATAAACACTAAAAAGCAAACCTTGACTTTGCCATTTTATAAAAGGGGCACCATTTTATTATGCCACTGTATTTAATGGGACTTGAGCATCCGAACATTTTGGTATCCACGAACCAAACCCCAGCAGATGCAAAGGGCCCACTGTACTTGTCCTTCTGATGAACATACAAAATAACACACTACTGTAGACACATTTGTTACTATCTTATTTTGTTTCTCCCATAGAAGCTACTTCCTAAGTTTCATTTGTAGGCTGCTGGTGCTTATATAAATGCCAATGATCATGAACTCTAGTAATGGAAACCTAGGCATGCCAGAAATAATCCAACTTTTAGCTTCTATGGCTCAATGCTATGGAATCTTGGGAATTGTAGTTTGTTGTGGCACCAGAGCTCTCTGACAGAGTTTATCACATGAAGGAGATTGTGAGTTTATCCCGTGAAAAATCACGTAATTGAGCAGAACGATTTCACACGCCGCGCAAAACCCACGATTAAAGTAGTCACAAAGAAGCAGTCAATGCGCATCTTTTTACTTTCCGGATTTCAGCGACAATGCATTTCTGATCTCGCTTACGTGTGATAATCACCCGCGCAATTCCTCACCATTTTCGCTTTATTTGTGGGGCGCTTCAAATGCGCTTTAATCTCTCTTTAATGCCGAAATCAGGCCCAGTGTGATACAACTCCAGAGAAGGTCACATGCCTCACAAAACTACCATTCCCAGAATTCCATGCCAGTGGGCCAAGGAAGTTACAGTGGCATCAAAGTGTAGATCAGCTGTTCTCAACCTTCCCAACCCTTTCATACAATTCCTTGTGTTGTGGTGACCCTCAACCATAAAATTATTTCCGTCTCGGTTCCTAAGATCATCGGAAGCGTGCGTTTTCCGATGGTCTTAGGCAACCCCTGTGAAAGGGTCCCCAAGGGGTCGCGACCCACAAAGGTGAGAACCGCTGGTGTAGATACAGCTTAAGACCCTCACTGCATGGCTTCTCGGTTTCCCTTTAAGAGAGGCCCAGGTACGAAGACTTTGGTTTGCTGTAGGAACAAGAGTGCTGTGACACCTGTAAGAAGAACAAGTTTCTCTTAAATCACTCCCACTTCCTTCCCGCTAAGCGCTGCTGCCACACTGCAGGATTAATGCTGGTTGACACCCGCTTTAATCGCCATGGCAGGATCCTGGGAACGGCACTTTGTTGTGGCCCCAGAGGCCTCCGACAGAGAAGGCAAAATATGCTTTAAGCTCCCTTTAATACCGAAGTCAGCCCCAGTGTGATAAACTCCAGCGGAGGCTGAATGACTCACAAAACTACCACCCCCGAGACTGCAATACCCAGAATCCCACAGCAGCGAGTGAGCCATGGCAGTTGAAGCACTATTAACCTGGAGTACTATTATTAATGTAGTTTATAGCAGTATTATTGCAGCGAAGCAAACAAGCAGCCTGGGAAGTATACACTCGTCCCTCCGTATTCACTAGGGTTAGGGGTGCAAGGCCCCCTCCATGAATATGGAAAAAGCCCACAAATAATGAAAACACCACTTTTTTACCGGAGCAGACGCCTCTCTAGGAATCTCTGGGTCCTTCGGCGCAACTCTGTGGTCAACGTCCGACAGACACCGGCCATAGAAGTGCACTGGAGGAGCTACAAAGGCCTAGTAGAGCATCCTCTCCAGGAATCTCTGGGTCTTTCAGTGCAAGTTGTAGTTAAAGTTGACCATAGAGTTGCCCTGGAGGACCTAGATATTCCTAGAGAGGACATATCAATCCAAAAATGGAGGGATGAGTGCTTAACATGTCCTCTCTAGGAATCTCTAGGCTTTTGGTTGAAGTTGACCATAGAGTTGCACTGGAGGAGGACCTAGAGATTCCTAGAGAGGACATATCAATCCAAACCCGCCAATATGGAGGGCTGAGTGTGTGTGTATACTGTAATATATATATATGGGTGTGTGTGGATAGTGCTGCCACCAGGAAAGCGAAAGCGAGCGTTCCCCAGGACAGGTAACCCTCCCCCGTGACGTCACGAGCCCCTGGAGCTTCCCTGGAAGAGAACCCAGGAAGAGAGAGAGAGAGAACTGGGAGAAGCCATAATGATATAACAGGGACAAAACGAAAGGGTTAAAATGACAACAATCCCTGTCCTCCCCCATTTTAACAGAATGGTTCTGCCCAGTGGAGAGGGCCGAGATACACACACAGAAGGAAGGATACACAAAAGGAAGCAGGAGGGGGGTCCTCGCCCCTCCCGTGCACTACAACTCCTCCTCCTCCTCCTCCAGTTCCACTCCCCCCCCGCGCGCGTCAATGGTTCCTGCCCACTCCCTTCCTCTCCCCCCCAGAACCTCAGAATGGTTCCTTCCGCGCCAGGCCCGACCGCTCTCTCTCTCTCTCTCTCTCCGCTTACAATACTCGGGCCGCAAACATGGCGCCCGCCCAACACCCTCCTCCTCCTCCTCCTCCTCACCCGAGGGAGCCGCTCCGACGCGGCTGACAGGCCCTCCTTGAGCGCTGGCGGGGAGAGACGCCGCCTCGTCGTCGCCTTGGGTCCCCTGTTGTGGAGGCGGTTGGTGGGCGCCCTGGCTGCTGCTGCCGCTGCCGCTGCGGCGACGCATTCGGGGCGGGAGGAGGCGGAGCGCGTCGCGCAGACCGGGGCCGCAGTCCGGCTGCGGGCTGGGAGAGGAGGAGGAGGAGGGTCCCCCCCGGACGAGAAGCTTCCCTCGCCTTGGCTGCCTCCGCCGTCGCCGCCTCCGCCTCCCCCCCTCGGCACAAACAATGCGGCGGGGAGGAGGACGTGAGGCACCTCCCAGCCCCGAGGAGGAGGAGGAGGAGGAGGACGACGACGCCTGGCCAGGACTCCGCGCGCTCGGGGGGAGGAGCCACAGCCCCGCCCCACCCACCCGCTCCTGACGTCACTCAGCTTTCCACCAATCCCGACTCAGGATGCTTCTCGGCTAGGCCCAAGCTGCCGGTCAAGTTTGGGGATTGTTTATTGGTTGGATGGTAGGTTCCGGGACGGTCTCTTCTTGGGAGCCTCAGCGGGGGGTCTCCAAACTACTAAGAGATTATATTTTGGGGGGACTTCATCTCCCAGAAGCCTCAGCCATGTTGGGCAATAGTGTGGGATTCTGGGAGATGTAGTCCAAAGTTCCCTTAAAGGGGCACAGTTTGGGGAACCACTGTCATAGAAGACTTGATAGGAAGCTGCCATTTTAAGGACAAAGAGGGAATTTTTGTTCACTTCTGGTCCTAAAGAACATAGATGCCATGATTCTGCTGGCTCTACTGGTATTTCTGCCTCCCAAAGGGATTCCTCTCTCTCTCTCTCTCTCTTCAGGACTGAGGCCCTGAGTCAGTAGGCACTACCTTTGGCATCTCTCACAGCTGCTTTGCCTGCTAGGGCTGTAAGAGAAGGTTAAGAGGTGATATGATAGCTTTGTTTGAATACTTGAATGGATGTCATATTGAGGAGGGAGCGAGCTTGTTTTCTGCTGCTCCAGAGACTAGGACCCGGAGCAATGGATGCAAGCTCCAGGAAAAGAGATTCCACCTCAACATTAGGAGGAACTTCCTGACAGTAAGGGCTGTTCGACAGTGGAACAAACTCCTTCCTTAGAGGTCTTTAAACAGAGGCTGGATGGCCATCTGTCAGGGATGCTTTGATTGAGAGTTCCTGCATGGCAGAATGGGGTTGGACTGGATGGCCCTTGTAGTCTCTTCCAACTCTAATTTTGTGATTCTAAATCAGGGCCTGACAGGGCTCTCCTTCAAAACAGCCCAGCAGAGAGAATGAGACGACCACTGACTATCTGGGGCCAGGGGGAAGAATAATTATAATCACAGAACCGTAGGGTTGGAAGAGACAAGCGCCATCCAATCCAACCCCATTCTGCCATGCAGGAACTCTCCATCAAAGCATCCCCAACCAGCCTCTGCTTAAAGACCTCCAAGGAAGGAGACTCCACTACACTCTGAGGGAGTGTGTTCCACTGTTGAACAGCCCTTGCTGTCACGAAGTTCCTCCTAATGTTGAGGTGGAAGAAGCTGCTGGTTCTACTGCTACTTGGACCTCCGAGTGCCTTCTAAGAAGCAGAGCCCTCCCTCCAGTTCGTCTGGTGCCATCTGGCCACGGAGGGAGAGATATGGCGGGCCCAGCTCCATTGGGCCTGGCCTTGATTAAGCAGCAGAGCAAATCTCCACTCTGGGCCCAACAAACTCCAACTCACAGAATTCCAGAGCCTTGACCCAGGATGCTTAAAAGTGGTGTCAAACCAGGTTATTTCTCCAGTACGGATGCAGCCCTAGGATTCGCAGTTTGTTGTGGCAGCAGCACTCTCTTAACAGAGGTGGCTAAATGCCCTCTCAAAACTACAGTTCCCAGAATTCCTTAGCATTGAGCCAAAGCTGTGTCCAACTGGATTATTTCTTTTCTAGTATAGCTCCCAAAGCTCTTCAGTTCCAACTTGTGTCGGCCCTAGCAAAATTAGAAAAGGGTGATAGAGGTTGCAGTTCTGCATCACAAGAAGAGCCGCAGGTCACCTCTTCTGTACACATTTTAGTTCACATAGATTTTATTTATAAGGTAGGAAAAAACAGGTTGTAGACAGAGAGCAATACTGGACCTAGAACTAGTGAGACAAGCATTTTATTAGCTTAATTGTTGTACTGGATGGATTTTTATTGTAAGCCGCCTCAATCCTGGGGAGGAGGTGGGGTAAAAGTAGCTTTATTATCTATTACTACTGTTATTAACATTACCAGAACATAAATCATAACAATAAAGGCTTCAGGGGGAAGTATGAATAAGATTACATAGAATCTGGATCATGCTACAAGTACATGTACTAAATACATTAAAAACCTGGAGAGGAGGATGATGTGAAGAGATGCCAGCATAGCTAACATTCATCTATGAGATAAATAAAGGAAATAGTCAATTCCTGGACTTGTCACATGCCATTTTTTTTAAATAGATATAGTTTTATCCTCCAGCATAACTGCTGATACTGAAGATATTTCATATTTTTACAAGCATGTGCTCTGCAGCATTAATGGTGATATCTGAATGTTTCTTAAGGTTTGTGTGTACTGATTTTCCTGTACGGTCAATAGTTTGAGTGTTTGTTAGTCCCATGGCAACGAACTGTAAATAACTGGTATCTTATGAGAGTCTGGCAGACATAACTTGGAAGGACTCCTAAGCAGGATGTGGGCATGCAACTACAATGCTGTATACACAAATAGTTGGCAGTAAATCCCATTAAATTAAGGGGGGGGGGTTATCCTGTAAATTGTAGGAATAACTTTGGAGCCCACCTTATTGGTTCCTTGAAATCCCACCGTGGCATGGGGAAGAAAAAAACTTATTTGAAGATACTCATGGCAGTAACCATAAGGGGCACCAAGACTAATCTTGGTTTGTAGCTCAGGTGTGGAAAACCCTCCAGGTGTTTTCAACTTCATTTATCAGAAGCCCCAACCAGCCTGGGCAAAATAAGGAACTGTGGAACTTACATTCAATATCTGGAGATTTGCAATGATATGCTATATAATCATATGTTGACAATAAGCTGGATGGTACAAAAGCAAACAGTAACATATATATTTTAATTAAGAGACATAGCCCTGATAGTCTGGAATATCAGTATGCAAAGGGATCTTGTAGTACCTTTGAGACTGTGCGAAAGAAGTTGTAGCACGACCTTTTGTCGTGTATAGATGTGCAGCCTTCAATCTTTTGGATATGGTAGATGCAAAAACTGTTGGAGGTGCTTCCACAAAATGACTGTTATGGTTGGCAGCAGCAAACACTTAAGAATCCCTCCTATATGCGCACTATCAAATGCACTGAATCTATTTTGCAGATAGGGTCCAGCACATTAGACAGCTCCTTTTAAATGTCAGGTTTAAAACCCACAGAAGGTTTACAATTTCACTGGCCTGCAAGTCACCATTAACTGACAGCTGCCATATGAAAGATTGAAACTGAAATGACTATACACACACACACACACACACAAAATTGTTCTTTACACAGTTTTATCATCCAATAATTTTCACAAAGCCCATTACAGATGTTCTCAAATTACAATCAAATTGCATAACTATCAGGGTATAATTAATAAACATCTATCTGCTGCAAGTATTTTAAGTTCTCAGGTGGATAATATTACATCCTCCTCCTCCACAGGACTTTGTATCCCTGAGATCTTTCACACAAAAATAAAGGAGAGCTATATTTTATCTGGGTTTTAAGCCCAAAGTCAAGTAACTAGTTGAGCAACTAAGCGAAGAGAGCAAAACATTGGGGAAGACTTGTAAAAGTACTACAGCAGTTGAAAGTTTGGATTCATAATGACGATACTCAACAACCTCCTACAAAATCCCTCAGGTGCTGACTTGAGTCACCAAACCAGCAACCTTTTAATTGCATGGTTGAGCCCAATCTGATGGAACCACAATTATCAAGCCAGCATACAGATGTCATTTTAAGATGATAAATATACAGATGTTGACTAGAAATGAAATAGTTGGAGTTAGGATTCTCCAGCATGATGTAACATTCAACTAGTTCTCTCCATGCAGAAGTTTTTAGCTAAGGTGGACTGGACAGGATCTCTGTCCAAAAGTTGTTTCTAGTCAGAGCAATCAATGATATACCAAATGGGGAACTCTTAACTTGCCAAAGCCAATCCTTTAAACTAATTTACACAACAATACTTCATACTTCAGTTCCTCATACTGTTCTAAGGTTATGAAAGAGTCAGTTATATCAAAACCCATTATTTCAGCCCCGACTTATACATTATAGCCAAGCATATATGGTAAGTGTGGAAAAGATTACAGAGTATCTGTGAAAGTCAGCAAGGCACTACTTCTGTATGGTCAGTGTTGAAGTCTGAGTATTTCGTTCATTCGCAGATGGGATTTGAGAATAGCTGCATATAAGTCATACTGAGGACTCCCCAGAAGAGTTGCCAGCTGCAGCAGCACAATGAGAGCAAAGCCCAGGAGAGGCCCTTTTAAGAGATTTTGGACTTCAGCTCCCAGAAGCCTCAGCCACGTTGGCCAATAGTCTGGGATTCTGGGAGCTGAAGTCCAAAAGGCCTTAAAGGGTACAGTTTGGGGACCACTGGTCTAGGAGATCAAGCGAGATCAAAATTAGCACTGCCCCAGGTATGGAAATACAATACTTCCCAGCCTTGACCCGAAATCAGAGCGACCAGGTATTCTAACTCGCTGGTTTCCCCCAAACTGTGCTCTTTTAAAGGGATTTTGTGTGGACTTCATTTCCCAGAATCCCTGACTATTGGCCAACACGGCTGAGGCTTCTGGGAGCTGAAGTCCAAAAATATCTCTTAAAAGGCTGGGCTACAAATGTCTCAAGCAAGAGCCAAACTACTCTCCGGCGGCGGCCACCATTTTGTCGCTTTTGTTTGCCAGGCTCCACCAGGGACGATGACGATAATAGCACGCGACGGGGCGACGATGACGCGTCAGAGCGGCGCCAGCGTGTGCCAGGGGCACACGTGACCACCCCGACCGACGCAGGCACGGACAGACCCCGCCTCCCTCTGGCCGCGCTGGGATTGCGTGTCTTCCCATGCCTTGGCTGAGGCTCCTCCTCCTCTGCTGGCTGGAGAGCGTGGCGCATGCGCGGTGAGAGATAAAGCGGCCGGAGCCGGGGGTGTCCTCTTTCCGAGCGCGGCGGCGGCGGCGGGAGACAAAGCGGCTGAACAAAATGAATGGGACGGGCCCGCGCGACTCCTTCTCCCTTTAGCCGAAGCAAGGCCGAACCCAAGGCAGGGAGCAGCGCGGAGGAGTCGAGAGGTGAGGTGAAGAGGGAAGGAAAAGATCCGGCGAGGTGATTGTGGGGAGGGGGGGCGAGAAGGAGAAGAAGAGGGAGAACTCAAAGGACGGTGCTTCGACCCGCGCGGACGCATTTCAGCCTCCCGCTTGGCTGTGCTGCGGCAGTGACGCCTTAGTCCGTTGGGATCCTTCCGCCCCGGCTAGAGACCTCTTTTATCGCTGTCCCTTTTTCGCCTCAGTCTGCCTTGAGGGGCCCTAGCGTTCGGTCACGCTTCCCTTCGCGGGAGGCCAGGAAGAGCATGCGCCTGGCTTTGTCTCACATAACGCACAGTGTAACAACACAAGCCTTCAGTTTCCCTCAGGTCCCTCCACACTGGGGAAATAACCCGGTTTGGTACCGGTTTAACTCTTTGTGTGGCTCTTTGCTATGGAATTCTGGGAGTTAGAGTTTGTTGTGGGGCCCAGAGCGGAGCTCCGCTCCGGCCCCACAACAAACTCCAACTCCCAGAATCCCATAGCAAAGAGCCACACAAAAAGTTAAACCGGTACCAAACCGGGTTATTTCCCCAGTGTGGATGCAGCCAATGACGTCCCCAAATCCACAAAAGAGTAACACTTTTTTGTGAGGCCAAAACGAAAATGCACAAAAGTGTTAAGAATCACACAGGAGAAAGAAATAAGGAGAAGCAATGACTTCCAAGTCCAAAAACACACACTCTGCAGAAACAATCCAGTTTGAGACCACTGTCGCTGTCCTTGTTCAGTGCTAGGGAATCCTGGGAACTGTAGTTAGTTGCGGCACGCGTTAACATATGCAATGCCGTATCCCAATAACCCGCCCACCCTTAAAATACAATTAAACAGTTTACAGGTTAAACCATACCTTAAAATAATAAACAAGAAATAAGATTTAAATGCGTGTGTTACGCTTTGCTTTCTCTTCCCCACAGACACATGCTGTGTTTTCAAAGGGGAGAAAAGGTATAGCTTCCAAGAGGAGAAGGTTCAACCGTTTCGCCTCGTAAACAACTTTAAAATCCCAGGGGTGGCAAGTGCGTGTCCTTCCTTCCTCTTCTTCTTTCCTTTGGAAACCACATCCAGAGCCCCTTGTTGCCCCTTCCAAAGGTGCAGAGTGCTTTTAGTATAACCGCCGGTCCTTTAATCCTCTTAACAGGCAAAGCAAGGATTGCTTTTGCAGCACAGATGGTAAATTTAAAGCCATTTCATGCCCTTGCCACTCTCCAGTAAATGTTTCTATAGTTATTTGGGGAGCGGACGTAGCGTAGTGGTTTGAGCATTGGATTACGACTTTCTACAGTGAGTTATATATTATTTGGCGAGGGGGTGTGGTATATCGTTTCTAGCGTTGGACTGTGACTGCAGAGACCAGGGTTCGAATCTCTGCTGAGCCACGAAACTCACTGGGTGCCCTTGGCCAAATCACATACTCTCAGCCTCAGAGGATGGCAATGGCAAGCCTCCCCTGAAAACGCCATGAGAGGTTTCCCCTTAGGGTCACCATAAGTCAGAAGTGACTCAAAGGATCACAACAGCAACAACACAGAAGTGGGTATCAGTGTGAGGGAAACGTAACATATGAAAGGATAACTAGTGCCTTGTTATCCAAGTGTTACTGATCCCAAGCATAAAATCCCAAGTTCAGTCCTTGGCATCTCCATTTACAAGCATCTTGAATGTCAGGACTGGGACAGATCCCTGCTTGAGATCTTGGGAGAGCAGCTGCCAGTCAAAATAGTGAATATATGATCTAATTAAACGATGAAAGGTAGATGGGACATGAGCTGATAGTGTTACATGACTTTACATGTGTATAGATGTAAAATAAGGGTCAATTGAAATCGCATCTCAAACCTCCCATGGTGGCTAATTAAGGTTTTCTACTCCTAGTGCTAGCCGTTAACCATTTTTCTCACTGGTGGCCCAATGCTTGCAGCCTCTTCATGCACTCTGCTGTCATTTATGTGGATTTCTGCAAATTGTGGGATGGAAACTTTAGTATTTGCTTGCTGCATGGAGTCTCATAATGGGGAAGCACTTTTTGACAGCCTTCACGCAGAGGAAACTCAGGTCCAAAACACACTACAGAAATAATCTAGTTTGAGATTACTGTAACTATCCTTGTTCAGTGCTAGGGAATCCTGGGAATTGTAGTTTATTGTGGCACCAGAGCTCTGATAGAGAAGGCCAAATGTCTCATAAAGCTACAGTTCTCAGAATCTCGCTGAGTCAGGGCAGTTAAAGTGGTGTCAAACTGGATTACTGTATTTCTGCAGTGTGGTTTGGACCCGAGATGAGAATCTTATTGATCCAGCTTTTATATAAAACTATTTCTAAACTTTTTTCTAAACTTTTAAACTCCGTCTTTGTTGACTTTAGAAATTCAAAAACAAACATCTGTAACAACAGTTATGACTTTATGTTCACTTCAATGATAACCTCTATCTAAACCTTCCAGACAGGAATTGGTGCTAGATATAGAATTAAAGTGCATGTTGTTCCACAGTGAACCTGTGGAGCGCCACTTTGGTTTGGCTTGCTGAACAGAGACCAGCATAAACTAATCCTCACAATCAATTATTCCCTTCAATGGGTGGACTTTAGTGTTTAGAACTACAAAACATTTTCCAGATCATAAATGGTATGGCAGATAGCTTAATTATTGACTTTTTCCATTTTGTATGTTAGATCATTGTCTTTTCCCTCTTTTGCATAGGATCAAAAGATTGCAAGCTTGCCATTTACTTAGTTTGCAGAAAGTGTATAAAACCCTGAAATCTCAATTAAATTTTTCATTCGTTCATAAGTAAACACATATGTGTCCCATTTCTATATTATGCTCATGAGGTACTTGCAAATTGATGTCTAATTAATGTACAAACTGAAGTCGAAGGCTTTCATGGCCAGCATCCATAGTTTTTTGTGGGTTTTTCAGCCTATGTGGCCATGTTCTAGAGGAGTTTATTCCTGACATTTCACCAGCATCTGTGGCTGGCATCAAACTCTTACAGAATCATAGAATCATAGAGTTGGAAGAGACCACTAGGGCCATCCAGTCCAACCCCCTGCCATGCAGGAAATCCAAATAAAAGCATCCCCGACAAATGGCCATCCAGCCTCTGTTTAAAGACCTCTAAGGAGACTCCGCTACACTCCGAGGGAGTTTGTTCCTCTGTCGAACAGCCCTTACTGTCAGGAAGTTCCTCCTAATGTTCAAGTGGAATCTCTTTTCCTGCAGCTTGCATCCATTGCTTCGAATCCTAGTCTGTGCAGCAGCAGAAAACAAGCTTGCTCCCTCCTCAATATGACATCCTTTCAAATATTTAAACAGGGCTATCATATCACCTCTTAACCTTCTCTTCTCCGGGCTAAACATCCCCAGCTCCCTGAGTTTTTCCTCAGGGCATGTTTTCCAGACCCTTCACCATTTTAGTCGCCCTCCTTTGGACATGCTCCAATTTCTCCACATCCTTTTTATTTTGTGGTGCCCAGAACTGGACACAGTATTCCAGGTAGGGCCTGACCAGAGCAGAATATAGTGACACTATACTTTTATTCAAGCAGCCTAAAATTGCATTGACCTTTTAGCTGCCGCGTCGCACTTTTGACTCATGTTCAACTTGCCATCTATTTGGACTCCTAGATCCCTTTCACATGTAGTCTCGTTCAGCCAGGTGTCCCCCATCCTGTATCTGTGCATTTCATTTTTCCGCTCTAAGTGCAGCATGTTACATTTCTCAGTGTCAAAATTCATTTTGTTAGCTTTAGCCTAGCTTTCTAATATATTAAGGTCATTTTGAATTTTGATCCTGTCCTCTGGGGTATTAGCTACTCCTCCTAGTTTGGTGTCATCTGCAAATTTGATAAGTACAGTATGCCCCTGATTCTATCATCCAAGTCACTGATTAGCCACTCAGCTTGTGGTCTCTCCCTTCATCCTCCCCATGTTGTCTGCCTTTAAGTCATTTCCAAATTATGATGACCCTAAGGTGAACCTATCATTGGGTTTTATTGGCAAGTTTCTTCAGAGGGGGGTTGCCATTGCCTTCCTCTGAGGATGCAATTTGCCAAGGTCACTCAGTGGCTTTACATGGCCGAGTCAGGATTTGAACCCTGGTCTCCAGAGTCATAGCTTAATCGTGAAACTATAACACCACTCTGGCTTTCATAATTGGAAAATAGCTTATCTGTTTATGATAGAAGTTGTCTCCTGTGAATGTTCAATGAAAGCATAATACAGTATTTGGGTAGGTTTTTTTCTTCGTAACTCTTTCCCCCCATTTTATATAGTGTTATAGAAATATAATACAAGTGAAATACTGCTTTTATTGAATTAAAGTTTACCAAATACTGTATCAGAAGACCCTCGTAGGCAGAAAAAGGCAGTGAGAAGAGTACATGTTCTTACTACTGAATTTATACAAATGCTGAATGTACGAGAGCATCACATATTCCATGACTTGGGTTCATTCAAAGTTAATTGCCACGTATAGTGCGATCTATTCCATGTTTACTGGCACGTAAGCTCCTTTGTCTTCGCGGAGGCTACATCCATGTCAGTGTGCATAGAACTGAAGCCTGAGCCCCACTGAAACTAGTAAAACAAGTTAGCCATGACTACATTGAGTCCTATTGTTTTAATATTTACTCAGAAATAAGTCTCAGTAGGACCTGCTTCATACAGTTTTATTCACAGGTACATACAGGATTGCAGCCTTGGTTAGAGTCATATTCTAGCTGAGTTAGAACCATTTTGCAATCTCAGAATAATTTGAACAGTCCATCCAGGTTTTCTGTCTACAGTCACTACAACAGATTAGAACTCTTGCTTCAATCAAAATTGGCATTAAAAATCGAAAATGTCTGCCCTACAACCACCCCAGTTCAATGGCAGCATACTTCAAAGCAGGAAGACAATTTGGGGAGGTATTGGGGGCCTGTGTTGCTCCCAGACTGGCTGTGAATCATGCTACCTTTTCGCAGTGAAACTTGAAGTGACTGGAAATCCATTTACAGGATTTAAAATTTAAAAGGAAATCATGCTTTCCTGGAAGTTTCCAGGAGTGTGATGATCTATTTTTATATAAGGTTTTACAAGAAAGGAGCTCCAGGACCTAGATAAATGCACAGTGGGGTTGCAGGCAGCCAATATATTGCTCACCCTGGTTTAAAGGATGACAAGGAATAAAATATTTAAATTGCACAACATTAAAAGTGCAGTCTGTCAGTATTCTTGAAACATAATTTTTAGTAGTTATTCAGCTATATCAACACGTATGTTTCTAGAAAGAAACAGCCACATCTGTGAGAAATGTAAGGGCTCCTTCATATAAGAAACCAACACTGGGAGCGATCTCTCTGAAATTCAGACTCTTGCTGCTGGATTTGTGTGTGCTTTGTAACAGTGAATATGTTTACCTTCCCATGAGACTGACACTTTTGGTATGGATTTATTAGTTTTAGCTTAGGTAGATTGTAAGCCTGAGGGCAGATAACCGTCCAATTAAAAAGATTGTATGTGCAGCGCTGTGTAAATTTACAGCGCTTTATAAATAAAGGTTAATAATAATAATAATACTCCCGCCCCATCCCTACTACTTAATTTACAGAAAGGCCATGGACTTTTTGCAAAGTACTTTTCATCATTTTTGGTTGTATTTTTACAACTATGTGCCTCTTCATTTCCTTACTGTCTGCTAATGTTGCACTATCTCCATTTCCCATGGGTTTCTATATCTTCTCCAGTTAGAAACAGTCTTTCTTCTTCCAATACTGAAATCCTTATAGAACAAATAGCAGTTCATAGCTCTATAGCAACTTTATTAAGGTCTTCTTATTATCATAATATCTTTTGATTTATTTCTGCCTAGAAATCCAGGAAAGTACACCAGTTGTTCATAACAAAAAGCTCCTGACCAGATTTTAAAAACCCTCTATGCTCATAAAGTCTCTAGGACTTGCTCTTTTCCTTTATTTGTAAATGTCGTTAGAAAATAGTCTGTTTCCCAGTTATACGCCTGTATTCATTCTGTGTCATTACAGCAACATCAATATGTTATTTTAAAATGATGTTTTAAACACTACATTGTAAAAGCAGTCAGCAGTTGTGTGTACTCTTCAGATTTTGTTTTGCCATATTATATTTACGTTATTGTTTTAATGGAACTCAGATTTACTTCTTAAGTAACTGTTAAATCCGTAAGGGAACTGATGGGGAGAAGGATGGCTATTACATAATCATAAGTATATTGGCTTCATTCAGTTAATGCAATAAAACACGGTTTATCAGAAAAAGAGCCATTGTGTAGTAGTTTAAGCATTGGACTATGACTCTGGAGACCAGGGTTCAAATCCTTGCTTGACCATGTAAACGCTCTGAGTGGTCTTGGGTAAGTCACTGTCTTTCAGCCTCAGGATGGCAATGGCAAATGAAGAAACTTGGACAAGAAAGTGGAGCATGTGAACCAGGTTATTGGGTTGGAGCTGGGGAGGAAGAGACCAGGTTTGTGTTCAATCCTTGGATGTAATAGCGACTGCATGACAAATGGTGCATAAAGTGCAATTGGGTCAAAAACAGTGAGCATGGTTTATGTTAAAAAAATACAGTACTGTTTTTCTTCTTTTCCTTATCAATCTTCTTCCCTTCCCACCCTCTCTCTTTACTTCCAGATCTGGAGATCTTCTCTGAAATGAAGCCAGGGATAAGATAGTGGGCCAAATTGGTGAGTACTTTGGCAACTATATATATATATTTTGTACTGTATATATTTTCCAATTCAAATTAGGGTGATGTTGAAGATGACAGCACCAGTGATGATGATAATACATGATTTCAAAGTAGATAGCATTTTGTTTTTGTTGTGTGCCTTCAAGTCATTTCCAACTTTCACTGATCCTGTCACAGGGTTTTCTTGACAAAACAATAACAAGATGATGACATCTAGCATCATTACAAATAAAACACTAGCACATAAAAAGCAACAAATGCAAAAATAAATTGTATGTATATAGTATCATATTGCTTTCTGTATCTTCTCTTGATACTGAAAGGGAGAGAGGAAGGGAACAGACCAGGATGTTCTGAGGAAAAGAATCCCACAAAGTGCATGCCATCCCAAAGAAGGCCATGTCCTATTACCTCCACCTTCTGTATCTCAGGTAATAGTGCAATACTGTATATAGGAAAAGCAGGAGAAGATATCCAGGTTGTAAACCATTTAAGCTATTAACGACCAAACCCAATTGTTATTATCTATTATCCCCTCTGTTGTAAGCCACCCAGATTCCCAGTGATTGAGCGGCATATAAATAAATCCTATTATTATTATTGTTATTATCATTATTATTAAATTGTACTCAGAAATGGGTTGACAAACATTGGGGACAATATAACGTTTGTGTAATACAATCAAAATGTTGCGCCCCAGGCAGTATGCATGACTAGCAAGTTCTAGGCAGTTCTTTCCATTGGATGCTCTAAAGTTATTTTGTATCTTTCTTACTGGAAGAATAATTGGACTGAAGAAAGGACTATTGCTGCTCTACGAAGTCACTGGAAATAGCAGTTCTCCGTGTAAAAGTATAGTCCCTAATTTTTCTAGGTTATATTTTTAAAAAATGCATACTGATCCCAGAAAAGGTGAACTGTACCTTTCATTTGAGGGGTAAAATACTGAAGTGGACAAAAGTACACCTCTTGCTTTGGGGGAGTTGGTGTGGCCCCTGGCACATCATTTTTTTGTAGTGGTGGTGGGCCTTCAAGTCAGTCATAACTTATTATAACTACTTCCCGCTTTAAAAAGGGCAGGTGCTGAAACTTCCAAGCTGGACTGGAGAATCACCACTCTGATAGTCTTGGAGACAGGGAGGGCTGGGCAGGCAGGGAGAGCTGACCAATCCAAGCAGGCTTTGTATACAACAAGTTTTCCTGCTAAGTACCTTCATGTCATATTGAAATCAAATTATTATTATTATTATTATTATTAACCTTTATTTATAAAGCACTGTAAATTTACACAGCGCTGTACATACAAATCTGATGTTTTTTCAATATTTATTTTTAATTGGGAGTTGTCTTATACGCTGGAAAATACGGTAGTACTTGGATGAGAGGATGCCAATGTATACCATATGCTGTAGGATATATTTTGGAGGAAGGAACAGGCAAAACCACCTGTTTCTTTGCCTAAGAATACCCTATGAACTGAATGGAATCATCATAAGTTGACTGGCAATTTGTAGGCCTGTACACACAGGTGTAAGGTGGACCTATCATGGTTTTCTTGGCAAGGTTTGTTTAGAAGTGTTTTATCTTTGTCGTCTTCTGAGCTTTAAAGAGTGTGACTTGCCCAAGAGCACTCAGTGGGTTTCCATGGCCTAGCAGAGTTTAAAACTCCAGTATCCAGAGTCATAATCCAGAATTCAAACCACTACACCATGGTGGTTTTCCTGGCTCATCACAGGGGACAGGAAATTAGCCCTTTGCCTCCTACAGCTTTCCCAATAATAATGAGGGGAGATTTAAATCTTTCAATTTGGGGGAATAAACTGCATTTTACTATTTCATCCAAACAGAGAAAAAGTTAGTTAGCAAGTCAGCATGTTATCTTTAGTATAATTTGTGAAGTACCCATGGTTTCATGTATGTGGGTGAAATGGGAGATTGCATTTAGCTTCACGGCCCAAAGTTTTAAATCTCATCCACTTCCATGTGAAAGTAGGGTCTTGTTTCATCACAACTGACCATATAACCATTTGTTGAGGAAACATTCCTGCATCAATAGTTGCTCAGCATATTTGCTCAAAATAAGTAAATAAAGAGAAATTTAAAACATTTAAAATGATATTTTTCTTTGTGTAGGATTTCAGAGAATGATGGCTGCTTTCTTCAAAAGAATCTAGCTTATTAATAGTGTCATGTTTCTTTATTCATGAGGGGCTTCATTGTAAGGTAGGTTAAATACCAATTCTAGGAACTTCACTGCATGCACATGTGTACCAAATATGTTCCAAGTTGTTACCAGTTTTTAAGGTGTATTACTAGCCAGAAAGAGAGAGGGAGATTACTTTTGTTCAATATAAAAAGCGTTTTATTTGGTGATCTGTGTTTGTTCATACCTTAGCTTCCAGTTTATAGGACAGAAGGAATGCTTATGGTTTCCAACTTTAGGAAAGAATACTTGCCTGCTTTGAACCAGTGTTCTTTTGTGCCATGCATTAATGCTGAATTTCACCAAAATAAGAATCCTGGGAAACAAATTTAGTGAGTGGAATATATAACCTCCTAAGTCCAGAAAACCAGGCACTTTGGCATGAAATGGGCAGTTACATTATGCCAAAGAGAAGACTGATAGCAATAAATCTGGTGGCACTGAAGCTATCACTTGCAGAATAGACTATGGCAGGAACTGCCCATCATTTCAAGTTGCTGCTGCATTTACATAAATTGCTCTAAGGAATGATTATGAGTATCTGTGCTGAAACAGTTTCGAACAATAAACAGTAATACAAATGTAAACTTTGTGTACAGTATTGGTTAACATGATAGTAAGCTGAGTTTCTTGAATGTGTTTAGAGGTTTATAGATGTGTTCCCAACCCCTAAGTTTATCTGACAGTTATATATCTGTAAGAATGTTAAAAGGAAAATGTCTGTTTTACCAGTTCAACTGTTGATTTGTGTATGAAATGGTTGGTAGCAAGGAGGAAAAAGAGCCTCTTTAAATACATTTGTATTCTTTGTTAATTCTTAGATGATGTTTATAAGAGAGAACTCAAAATCAGCGTGTCAGTTGTACAAATCTAGCGGCAGAGAAAATTGGTTTTTGGCTAATGAAAGCTCACTACATGTGTTTGGTTGGGATAGGGTAAGGATCAGATAGTCCTCCAGACATTGTTGGAATTTATGTTCCAGCATCCCAGCCAGTGTAGCAAATGTTGAATGCTGGGAACTGCATTTCCAACAATATTGGGATATGATTCACACCCGATTTCAGACATTTGTATATGTATCAAAGTCCTAAATAAAATATCTTTAAGAATCTTTTAATGCCATTTTGAAGGTAATTCTTACTCAGTACATATGATTAATGATAGAAATTGAGTCTGTTACTTCTTTAATAGTTGCACTTGACAGAGCGCACGTTTTATCGAAAATCCAAAACTGATACTGTTTAAGTGCACAGATTGAAATCACTTCACATATGTATGTGCACACACCTTAAGCAAGGCATGCTGCAGTTGTTGACAAGAGGCATGTTAAACACAAGTTTTATTGCCAAGGATAAACCCTTATTCAAAAAAACAACTCAGAGACTTACATCTGTAACACTTTTGAAAGATTTCCTCTTCAACCTGTAAAACCTACAATAAAATACAGAAGTAAACAGTTATAGTCTTCTTACAATTCTTATCTTGCCTTCCTCCTATTTTTACCTTACTTTCTGACAGTGAATGAAATAGATGAGCTTGTGTTGTGTCCATGACTTTGTTTAGACAACAATGGACCAAAACAGATGGCCCTGAAGGGGCGGCTTCACACCACCCGTGAGACAATTAAGTGGGGGCTGTGGCAACTGCACACTACAACCCCAGTCCAGCCAGCTTCCACCCCCAATTAAAAGCTGAAAAAATCCACTCCTATCTGGGGCAGGAAAAAAACCTCCCCTTTGCTGCTGGAGTTGGATTTTTGTCGGTTCTAGGTAGAGTGATGTCTAAATGCCATGCCTCCATGTTCCCCGGAAACTGCCTGGCATATAATTGTGTGGCTTCTGGGTTACTAGGCTGTCTATTTTGGCCTAATGTTTTACATACAAGAAATGTGATAATTATAAGCCTCTACAGAGAAGTGAAGCAATAAATAATATTTAAGTAGTTCCATTTAAAGGAACTAAAGTAAACTTACCTGAATTGGTGAACTTACATATTTTGTTTTCTTTTATTTCTAGACGATGTCAGCGGATTGTAATAGAATTGAGATGAATATATGATTTTGGGAAGAAATTCAACATCAGTCCTTCTTAGGCTTTTCTGGAGAATATGAATCATTTAGTACCAGCACCTATTGGAAACAATATATGACCTGGATGTTTGAAGACCCTGGAGAGAAAAGGAACTATGTGCATTACACAAAGTGCTTTTTTATAAATTTGTGTAATATACATTTTCATCAAATTACAAATTCTAGAATACAAACTTACCTTCCACCGTTATATTCTCCAGCATTAGAAGAAATATAATTTAATTTCTAAATATTCACTGAATTATGAAGACACAGCAGAACTAACTCACCAATCATGGATGTAAATACGGCACATTCTCCACAGATTGATGATAATTTTATGATGCATAAAATTAACAGTTTAAAAGTAGAACCAGAAGATGATAGTAATTGTGCTTTGGAAACAATGGATATAAAAACTGAGCCAGAAGATTTAAGACAAACGGACAGTAGTGATGAACAAGATGAAAGAGAAAAGAATTTCATTCATAGCAATTCAAGCAAATACATCTCTGCAGAAAATGAAGATGATTATGGATCTCTATTTTCCCAATACAGCAGCACTCTTTATGATGTTGCAATGGAAGCTGTAACACAGAGTCTTCTTTCAAGCAGAAATATAAGCTCCCGAAAAAAATCACCTGCCTGGAACCATTTCTTTATATCTCCTAGAGACAGCACGAAAGCAATATGTATGTACTGTATGAAAGAGTTTAGCAGGGGTAAAAATGAAAAAGATCTAAGTACAAGTTGTCTAATGAGGCATGTGAGGAGAGCTCATCCCACTGTACTCATTCAAGAAAATGGAAGTATGCCAACTATATCTTCCTTTTCTTCACCTACATTATTAATATCACCTCAGCCTGCAGATGTTGGAGATTTGACCAATGTATTAGCCCCTTTAAAACTGGTTAAGAAAGCAATTTCTAAGATTCCATCCCCAGATCAAATAACTGAAGAATCTGTTCCTGTAGTTTGTGCTGAAGAAATAACCTCAGAGCTGTTGCATACTGAAAAGAGCAATAAAGAGGAAGGTGATGTTGGTTTATCACAACACTTTCCTAACAACCATTGTGAAGAAACTGTGGAGAATGTAGCAGAGAAAACTGTTCAGGTACCTAAAGGTACATCTGGCTCCAGAAGAAGATCAGCTGTCTGGAAGCATTTTTATTTGTCTCCTTTAGATAATTCAAAAGCTGTTTGCATCCACTGTATGAATGAATTCAGCAGAGGAAAGAATGGAAAAGATCTTGGAACTAGTTGTCTAATACGACACATGTGGCGAGCTCATCGTTCTATTGTTCTACAAGAGAATGGAGGTGGTTCAAGCATACCTCCTTTATACTCTGCTCCTCCAACATTACTTCCACCTTTATTGCCTTCAGATGGTGATCCAAATTCTGTGTCATCTCCTGGAAAAATGGCTAAAGAACCAACTTCTGTTTGCTCCTCTCCAGACAGAATGGCTGAGGAAAACAATTCTAATCTTCCTTTGGGTGATACTCTCATAGAAGACTCCTCATTGTTATCCTCCTCTGAAGATATAGGTGAAGCTTCTTTAGTTTCTTCCCCTGAAAAAAGCCCTTTGATATTTGAGCATGGCTCTGTTATTCATCAGAATAAACGGATGATGCGAAAACTCAAATCAGAAGTATGGCATCATTTTTCTTTGTCTCCAGGAGATAGTCTAAAAGTTGTGTGCAGACATTGCAGTTGTTTGATCAACCGCGGAAAGAAAGGTGATTTAGGCACGAGCTGTTTGACAAGACACTTATATAGACGTCACCCTGAAGTCATTGGGATTCAGAAGAGCTTTATAGATGTTAGTTTAGCAAATTCTCCATATGCTACCTTGGCTTCTGCAGAATGTTCATCCTCAAAATTGACTGACTTGCCCAGAGTGGTTACTAAGGATAGTCAAGTCATCTTTCCTATCAGTAGCAAAAAGACCTCAAAACTGTGGAATCATTTTTCAATTTGTTCTGCTGATTCAACTAAAGTTATATGTATGCACTGTGGACGTACAATAAGTCGAGGGAAAAAGCCAACCAATTTAGGTACCAGTTGCCTTCTAAGACATTTACAACGGTTTCATAGCAGTGTCTTGAAACCAGATGCCTCAGAGCCAGTATTGTCCTCATCTAAAAATAGTCATGTACCACTCAACACAGATCTGTTAGGATCTTCATCTTTTGATGAAACCAATGACAAATTTTCTGACACTCACCCTGTTGCCAAAAAAATTACAAGTCTTATAGCTGAAATGATTGCACTTGACCTGCAGCCATATTCTTTTGTAGACAATATTGGCTTTAATCGACTCCTTGAATACTTGCAGCCTCAGTATTCGTTGCCTTCACCATCTTATTTTTCTCGTACTGCAATTCCCAATATGTATGATAACGTGAAAGAAATTATTGTTTCACATCTGAAAGAAGCTGAAAGTGGAGTAGTCCATTTTACATCTGGAATATGGATGAGCAATCAAACCCGAGAATACTTAACTCTTACCGCTCACTGGGTGACATTTGAGTCTAGGATTCGACCACAGTGTGAAGATTACCATTGTTCAGCTCTTTTAAACGTATCACAAATTGATTGTGATTACAGTGGTATCAGCATTCAAAAGCAACTAGAATATTGGTGGGAAGCCTGGATAGCATCCATTGGGCTTCAGGTTGGGATTACTGTTACAGATAATCAGACTATAGAGAAAACATTAAATGAAGGGGAGCATTCAAGTGTACAGTGCTTTAGTCACACTGTTAACCTCATAGTTAATGAAGCTATTAAAAGCCAGAGAATGGTTCAGAACTTGCTTAGTATTGCAAGAAAGATATGTGAACGTGTTCATCGGTCAGCAAAAGCAAGAGAGAAACTGGCAGAGCTGCAGAAAGAATATCACTTGCCACAGCATCACCTAATTCAAGATGTTCCGTCAAAGTGGAGTACATCATTCCATATGCTTGAACGCCTAATTGAACAGAAAAGAGCTATTGATGAAATGTCTATAGAATGCAGCTTCAGGGAGTTAATAAGCTGTGATCAGTGGGAAGTGATGCAGTCTGTTTGTCATGCACTCAAACCATTTGAAGTTGCAAGCAGGGAGATGAGTACACACATGTCTACTTTAAGCCAAGTTATTCCAATGATTCACATTCTCAACCGGAAAATTGAACTACTGTTCGAAGAAACAATGGGCATAGACACCATGCTGAAGTCCTTAAAGGAAGCTATGGTAAGTAGGCTTTCCTCTACTCTTCATGATCCAAGATATATTTTTGCTACACTTTTGGACCCTCGTTACAAGGCCTCCTTATTCACTGAAGAGGAGGCAGAACAATATAAACAGGACTTAATCAGGGAGCTAGAAATCTTAAATGCTACCTCAGATGATGACAGACCTGTTTCGAATGGCTGTGGTATAGGGTCACCATCTAAAAACTCTTACGGGGGCAGTAATCTTTGGTCACTTATGGAAGATATGAAAAAGACAAAAGTTGCAAAAGAAAAGGCCAAGTTGCCAGAAGAAATGGTGCTTTCATACTTGGAAGAGGAAGTGCTTGAGCATAACTGTGATCCCCTAACTTACTGGAACTTTAAAAAATCATCTTGGCCAGTACTGTCCAAGCTGGCCGTTCGATTTCTAGGTTGTCCACCGAGCATTGTTCCATCAGATAGATTGTTTAGTACATCCAATGAAAACATCAGCTTCAGTCAGTCAAGGCTAGCAATGGAACACTTTGAAAAACTCATATTTTTGAAAGTAAACCTTCCTTTGATATACTTCCAGTATTGAAACTAGTGAACAAGCTGCCAGTCTAAAATTGTTGTTGCTCACTGGATATTTAACTGTATTTGTGACTTGGATTGTGAAATTGCTCCGGTAGGGGCCATGTATGACATCTAATCAGTGACTCTAGTTCCAAATTTAGTTTTATTTTTCAGCTTTCAGTGTGTCTACATGTGCCTTATTAATAGTCCTTCAGGCCAGATAATGTATATACCTGTGTTTTTTTTAAAGTTCACATTTGAGTTAGACTTGTGTTTGTTTGAATGATAAAAAAAATTATGTAGCTTTTCTTTCAGAAGTGTAAATGAAGTTTTAAAACAAGTGGAATAGAATGGTAAAGAAGAGATGTAAACAATTCTATTATGTAGTTTTTTATTCAATTATGTAAAAATCATAAAACAGGTACTGTATATTAGCTGAACATTGCTTTAATTGCAAGAACCATTTTGTAGCTGTCAGAAGAAAGCTGTAAATAAAGGTGGAAGTGAAGCCATCTTTCTACTAGCAGGTTTTAACTGCAGACCTAACTTACATAAAGGGTAATGTAATATTCAAGTATGACGTATGTACTATGGGTGGGTATTAAATTAGTATTGACTGAACTAAACTTAGTGGTATTATGGAATATCAGTTATACAGTAACCTATAATCTTGCCATTCAGTGGTTCCTATTCAGGTTTTTTACACTGTAACTGAATTAGAGCTTGAGTATTTATAAGGTCTTTGGGATGTTTATTTTCAAAAATTTCCAATTAATATTTGTTATTTAATGCAGTGTATTGAAAGGTAAAATATAATGTATTGGTAAGCATCAGGCTAAAGCCTTTTAAGATTGAGTGCGTAAAAACATCCAATATTCCTTGGTGTAAAAATTAAGTCCTGGTTTCCTATATAATAGAAAACAGTGTATGGCATCATCTTTCATTCCTGTTACAAGAAGCTGATTCTCAGTTTATATTCCTTTTAGATTGGTGCCCTACTAGAATGTTTATATAGTAGAATTGACCCTTAATTGACAGTGTTCATCTGGTCAATAAGATAACGTAGAACCCTTTTAAATCTCAAACCGAGATAATAGCCAGCATTTTAATTGTAAACTGTATGCTCTCCACATTTTAAAAAAAGATATTAAGAGATTCATTTTCCATTTTTTTGTGTATTGTTGAGATTCTTTGGGGGAAATGAACTGACTGTGACTTTTAGGGAAGATGTAGTTTTGTTAAAATACTGTACCTCTGCCTAATTTTTGCATTTACTATGTTTTAGTGTATTTATAAATGGTGAACTCAAGTTTTCTGAAATTAAACATCTTATTTGCAATTTTTAGAGTGAGTCGAATCTCCTGTTTTCTCCTAAGTGGGCAGTGGGGGATTCCTGGCTCTGAAAAGGAAAATGCAGGAATATAACAAGTACAAAGAGATTGTAGGAAATAAGAATCACTTTAAGGGCTATAGTTTTTTGTGGGGTTTTCGGGCTATGTGGCCATGTCCTAGAAGAGTTTCTTCCTGATGTTTCACCAGCATCTGTGGCTGGCATTCTCTGAAGATGCCAGCCACAGATGCTGGCGAAACGTCAGGAGGAAACTCTTCTAGAACATGGCCGCATAGCTTAAAAACCCCACAAAAAACTATGGATGCTGGCCATGAAAGCCTTCGACTCCACAATTTAAGGGCTGTTTCTACACTCTTGCATTCAGAATTTTGTTACTACTAGGGTTTTCATTTATCTCAGTGGAATTCTTTTTCCCATGCTTTTAGGAGCAGATAATGATGTATGTGACACAGTAGGTGTATTACAGAACATGCAGAGATAAATATTGGTTGGATGTTCTTATGTATAGCATTGGTTTGATATTATGCACAATACAGTATCAAGAAGCTGCCTTGGTGGGGGACATTTTTTTGCCATATGAGCTTCCATTCAGTCTGTTCAATTCTTAATCCTGCTGTTCAGAAACTTTTTCTTGTTTTCAAAAGGTAGGCCATTGAGAACACTTTGCAGATAGATTCAGGATGAGATCAAGGACAGATGAGGTGTTTTCCACAGAGCTAGAATGGGACAGAGCTGACAATATTGACTGTGACCCAGAGAACAACTGTAGGTAAGGCCAAGGGCCTGCACACTCCTGTTGGAATTCTGGCTTGGAACAGAATAACTTTAATGTTACTTTGAAAACTGGGGCTTAACTTACGCATGCACATATTGCCTGTATCAGAAAGGAAAATGTAATTGTAGACCTTGAGACATTAGCTTGAAAAGACCATCAAATGATCCTTTTTTATCATAACTTCAGCTGAGTAAAAAAATAACCCCATTAATTTAAAGATGCATTTATTTAATATGCAACAAGACATATATGCAAATTTTCACTCCAAATCCATAAAAGATAGTGATAGCTCTTAAAGCAGACATTAGCAATTTGTGTCCTTGATATTTTTGGTCTGTCACTCCCATCATCTTTCATTAAGTGGTTGGGACTGATGCAAATTGCAGTGCAACATGTAGTGTCAATAGTGTGATCACCTCTCTGGTTAAATTGATAGACCATTATTTATTGGTTTAACAGAGGTTTTGCCTTTATGAGGGTCATGTTCAGTCATTGGCATGTTCTATTTGAATATTAGCTAACATGGCAGAACCATTGTCACTTAATGTAGTTCCATTTATGATTGACCAGAAATGAATTAAAATAATAGGTGAAGAGGGAAAGGAAACTTCAGTGTCTCTTAAAGGTTGGGTGGTGGTATCTGCCAAGTTGATTTGAAACTGCCGTTTGAAGGCTGTTGGTGTGGTTGTAGATTAGACAAAACTAGTTTGACCTAATTTATGCTCAGTAAATTGGCTTGTATTTTACAAACAGAAATACATTTTTTAAAATTAACACTACCTCCCCTCCTCAATTATTTCAAAAGATTAGAATCTGTAAATCCAAATTCACATCAGTAATACATGCTTCCATTCAAAGACATAGCTGTGTTAATCTGGATCAATATGCAAAGGGATCTTGTAGCCCTTTGAGACCGAGAAACTAACTCAGTCTCAAAGGTGCTACGATATCCCTTTGCATAAATGGTTCCATGAATGCATATTCCTGATGTCATTCTTGCCTTTACAAATTCACTCACAGGGTGATTCAGAAGAATCAAAGGTACAGTTGTAGGGACTGTATTTGCAGCTAATTGATTTGGTAGTCCTTCTGCCTACTTTAGTCAGACACAGCTTTGAGTACTGTAGTTTTCAGCAGCAGCCATGAATGTGTACAGGCTGAAAAAATTCAAGCATGTTATGAAGATAGGTGTAGCTCACTAACTATGGAAGATCAAATGGAGATGAATACTTTGGCAAGGCAGTGGAAGTTCTATCACCAAAGTTAGCAGGATACTGGATACAGGTCAAAGCAATACTAGAATTACTCATCCGTAATGAAAGCATAGCTAGTGATCTGATGCATCTGGATCACCAGACATTCTCTGTCTTGCGATCTCAGGTGTAGGAAGGATTTTAAAAAATACAGTACCAATCTGGTTATAAGTTTAAAAGGAGGCTGATTGTAATAGGTGAATCAATTAGCAGTGTCTGGCACAAAGTAAGAAACACAACTGCCTTATATTGAACCAGAATCTACCTCAATCTTGTTAATTTTCACTGGCAGGGCAATTCTTTCCCAGCTATCCAGCGTGGCCCCCATCTAATGGTCATCCAGGCCTGACCTTGTTCAGATTACAAAATCAGGTACATTCAGAGTGGTATGCCAATACCCAAGTCATGAAGTGTTTAATGTGGACTGCTATAATTGCTGGCCCTGAGTGGCACCAGCCCCTGCTGAATACTTCAATAAATAAACTGTACATCAAGGCAGGTATGTTATGGTACTCTCTGATGAACAATAAAGTTGATCAAATGTGGCATAATATACAGAAGAACTGCTTGGCAGTGTAGATGAACTGGTTTTACAAGCTGGTATTTGCTGCATCCAGGTAAATCTGCACCCTATTGATTCTGTGCCAGGCTACACCCAACATGCTTTTCCATACATATATATATAATTGTTCGCACATGTGCAATGAATAAATGCAAGAAGTACTTGCACACAGTACTTCCTTTGGGGTAGGGCAGTGCAACAATACATATTAGTAGGCACAGGTGGTCAGGCCTGTATTTGTAGAAAATGCTGAACTGTGTAAAATATCAGTTCTTTGAATGACAAATGTTTCAGTCTTAAGCTG
>NC_056526.1:77189929-77346064 GCF_019175285.1 Sceloporus undulatus | reverse complement strand
GCATTCCTAAAATGGTTTACACTGATTCACACATTATCAAGGAAGGACAGATTGTAGTCAGCTATATGCCACATGGCTTTTCACTTTGATTTTTTACGGGCTCTATTGTTGACCCCTTTATTGGCAACTTGATTCCCATTATAAAAAGTAGGGAAGAGGAGAAAAAGAAAATGGCAGCACCTTTAAAACTGACTAGTTTTTATTTTAGCATGAGCTTTCATAGATGTAGACCCACTACTTCACACACAGTACCAAATGTTCTGAAGAAATGGATTTATATCCACACCTCACACCAAAATGAAAGCCAATTAGTCTTAAAGGTGCCGCCACATTTCTCTTCTTCCCCTATTTTCCACCTTTCCATGTTGTAAGAGACAAACCATGCATGTACTGTTTAGAAATAATAGTTTCACACCACTTTAACTGCCATAGCTCCATCCTACAGAATCTTATGATTTGTAGTTTTGGACTTGAACAAACAGCTTCATTTATATACAGCTTCATACTGAACTAACAGTGTCTAAGCGGTTTACAACTGTAAGCTTATTGCCCCTTTCAAGATGGGTACTCATTTTAGTGACTTCCTCAGAAGGATGCAAGCCTGAGTCAAGCTTGAGCCCTTTCACTGGTATTGAACTCGCAACCTTATGATTTTGAGTGAGTGGATGCAGTAACAGGCATTTAACCACTGTGCCACCAGGGCTCCCTTAAGAGGTTACAGACCTTGTAAAACTACAAATCCTAAGATTCCAGACTGCAGCTACAGCACTTAGTACAACTGCATTAATTCTACAATGTCGATGCACCCTAACAAAGCAATGTCTTCGATCCCCATAGTGTCATAACTCAGAACTGTTATTTGATGAAGAGACTGGAACCTTGTTCAGAAATCTTACCAGGGTGGAGGGCTGTATCCACCTCCTTCCCCCATATAAAAACAAGATGGTATCATGTTTGAATGTGGCTCAATGCAAAACAACCCAACAGACACCAGGCATGAATCAACCAATTTTGATTTTGTGTGAAATATATTGTATCATGTTGCATGGGCCTCTGTGTGTGCACACCTTCAAGTTACCTGTTCACTTAATGGCAACTTCATGAATACTCATAGGTGATTTGCCAGTTCCTTCCTCTGAATTATAACCTTGTATTCACTTGTGGTCTCCTATCCAAGCACTACCCAGAGCTGACCATGCTGAACTTCCAAGATTATAGACAGGATCTACTTCCTTAAAGAGCATTCAGGCATATACGTAAATAGACAATGTGGTGTAGTGGTTTGGGTGTGGGACTATGACTGTGGAGACCAAGGTTCGAATCCCAGCTTGGCCATATAAACCCACTAGGTAACCTTGGGCAAGTCACACGTTTTCAGCCTCAGAGGAAGATAAAACAAACCCCCTCTGACAAAATTTGCCAAGAAAACCCCATGATAAGTTCACCTTAGGGTTGCCATAAGTCTGAAACAACTTGAAAGCACACAACTTACATTATTACATGATATATAATCACATAATTATAAATGTTTGGGCCATGTGTGCTGGATGTTTTACATGTAGGTGCTATTCAAGTGTAGTGCTTGCTTCTATGTCTCCCAAAACCCTCACCACTTCTTGCACATAGTTGTAAATCCCAACATAATGGAAGTTTTTCCATGATATAGAGTAGGAGATCCAATATACCCTTCAACCACACTCGACCCTCCTCCGGCTCCAACACACAGATGGAATTACATAAAAACACCACAGATATGTTAAATGTATTTTACTAGGTAAAGTTAAACTGTACTTTACCTATTTGTGAAACAAACGATACAGAATTTATTCTGTATTAATTTTTTTTAACCAAAGTTCAATTGCATGGAAATATATATGTGTATATACAATGCCAGCTGTGTATACACAGCCTTCTCACATAAGAAAAGGGAATGAAACCATGTAGCTTTCACAGCCATTGCGTAATGGTTTTGCATTAATGCAACTGAGTTTTGTGGGGAAATAAATGTGACGTTTCTTAACATTTATGCTCCAGAAGAAGTACGAAGTTTTTCCAGTAGTACTAGTTTGGATTTCAAGTTTAAAGTAACAGGAGGTAGTGCAGTAAAATTCAATCCAATTCCACTGGTGCCAGGTATGTATGCCAGGACTCGGTGGGTCATCTTATAATGCGACATTTGAACTGGATCCATTTCCATAAGTAAGTGTGTGTATGAGAACATCAGGGAGTCACCTGGTTTAAGGTCTTCCCTTTTGTCATACCTGTAAAAGAAAAAATAATTTAAAACTGTAGCAAAGATGTATACACATATGCATATACAAACACCACTTGCCTCTGCTGAGTTCTCTGTGCACAAGGCACAGCAAGTATAATAATGTGTCTTTTGCTCACAATAGCCTCCCCCATCATTAATGTACTTCCAATACTCAGGGGAATGTCCACAGAGACTTTCTGAAACTAAACCTGCAGGGATGAGTGGACTCCATTGTATCATTCTGGCTCCTTACTAAAAAATATACTATAGCTGATGGTATCAAAACCTGCCAAGAAGTCAAAGGAAATCAACAGGTTGTACTCCCTCTGTCTTTCTCCCAACAAAGGGTGACCCAAATATTCAATTTCAACTCCCAACCTAAACCAAGATGATTTCATTGGAAGGTAAGTTACTCTGATTGATCTCCAAGCCCTCATGTATGACCTCCTTAACAACTGGTGACAGCAGGAATGGGTGGAGGGGATTGCTAATAGAAGAGCCTGGCTGGCTGGCTCCATTTAATCAGATCAATTAATGCCTTCAGTTGTTCACCAGAGTGCAGCCTATATGGGACACAATAACCTGACCTGTACCCATCCATATTTATTTATTCTTTGTTTAATATGCAAGAATCTGAAAACCGCCAGATCATCAGAAGCTATAAGACAGATGAAGAACAATATTTGTGTTAATTTCCTAACAGCTTGCCTCTTCTAAGAGGTAAGCAGCTAAAATCACGTAAAACAGAGATGGAGAAGTTAGGGACCACCATATGTGGTTGTTGGCCATTCTCATTATCCTTCATCCTTGGCTATGCTGGCTAGTCTTATGGAAGCCCTTATGGCCAAATATGCCCTTCCCATTCTTTTAGAAAGACAAGAATGTAGCACCTCCCTTTGTGCTACAACATGCTACGTTCCTTCCTAAGTGTACAGAATTGTAGTTGTTGTGTGCCTTCAAGTCATTTCCAACTACCACTGGGTTTTCTGGGGCTGACAGAGTATGCTCCACCCAAGGTCATCCAGTGGGTCTCCGGAATTGCTGTCCAGCTCAAACCACTGTACAACGCTGTCTCTGACTGTACAAAGTAAGATCTTCCAATATAACACAGAGCATACTCATAAAAGCTTTAGTTCAAGAAATGGCTTACTCAACAACAGTCTCTTTTTCTGTCTTCTTTGAAGACTCAAAAAAGTAACTTTACCAAGCTCTGCTTTTTCCTAGCTGACATATCATTTTAGTTTCTAATTAAAATAGAAAATCTAGGCCAGCTGCTGGATAAAACTAAACACCTAGACAACTCTTCCAGCAACACTTTACCCCTGGCTACTGAAGAAGCTGTTATTAGGATGCAAGTTTCCCTGAATACTATTATTCTAAAATTCCCTGCAAGTAAAACTCCTTTCATCCTTATTCATTGGTGGTACTGCCAAGATTATAGAGCCTGACCTATATTAGCATTTATGACAAGCTTGTTGCTGTCTGTCTTTCACGTTAGATAATGAAATATCTAGCACTTCCTTAAGGCATTTCTAGGTATGATGAAGAAAGGTAATTCAGGTTATGATGGCCCTTATGAGTCATTTTGACTTCCAGTAATAAGCATAGGCAGGCCCATGCTTTTCTCATATATATTAACCTTTTTAGCATACATTCAGTTAATGTATGGAATTTTAGTTGCAGGCCTACTTGGAAGTCATGGAAAAACCATTTCCAGATTCCTATCAATGGAAGTTAAGAACATTCTATGACAACTCTGATGAAAATCTTAGGAAATTATGTCTCTCTGCTCCAATCTGTGATTACATATTTCCAACTTGTATAAAATTACCCCCTTGGGGATAAATATAAAATTTGATCACAGAACAAAATATGAGAAAACTACAATTTCTTCAGATTGGGGGTAGTTCCCCAATTTCTAGACCAACAAAACAGAAATGCACCAGATTCATATTCAGCAAGGTTGAACATTTGTTCATTTGTCCAAAACAACTTGGAATGTTTACCCCAAGGTCACAAATGTTCCTCCCATTATTGCCTTATCACACAGTTTGTGCAAACAAACTCTCAGTGTTGAATCTTCAGCTTCTCAGAGATAGTTAGAATCTAGGTATATTCATTACATCAGAGGTTAGTAATTGCACCTGTGGTAGGAGCCATTTTACACTTATCTCCCTCCATGTTTCAGACATACCAAAAGCAATGTGATATAACTTCTGGCCTCAGTATATGATGAAAATTAACTAGTTTTCTCACAGGTTTTTTTCCCTTTTAGAATGAGTGTAGGTGGGTGAGAAACAAGACAAACTGCCACCTTTTCAACAGTTTTGGTGATTTGGAGGTGATCATTATAGTAGGAGAGCTTTGTGGATGTTCCACAAAGCTACAAAAATGAACTTGTAGGCTGAAGTTAACCCACAGTCCACATTTTTCCCACCCCTATAATACAGAAAAGCAGCAAGTACTTCATTTGGCCAAACAGATCCTTTCAAATCTGAAGAGTATGCCAGGCATGCTCCTCAAATCTGACAGGATTAACAGAGAGAGCTGTGGAATTTTGAAGGCGGATAGAGGATATCTCAGTTGTCCTCCCATTTATCTAAATTTCATAGCAAGATCATGAAGGAGGCATAAGCATTTGAGACAAGACGACAACCTATCTTACCATATAGCAGGGGTAGGCAACCTGTAGCCCACAACTGCCATCATTACTTACTACTGGTTATACTATCTAAGGCCAACAGGAGTTGTAATGAAACAAGATCTGGAATGTCATAAATTACCCACCCTTGCCCTTTAAGGAAGACTGCTGGCTGAGCTCTGGTAGAACTTTTCCCACAGTCCCACTTGGAAATGCCAGGGACTGAATCTAGGGCTTCCAAGATGTAAGGGATGTAACTGCTTTTGTATGGAACTGCTTTCCTGTATCATATGCTGCTTGGAACCAGCACAGGAATGAATGGCTGAGCCAAGCCAAATTAAAGTAGCATAACACTAGCAAGGACCTCACACACAATATTTAAGGATGTCTCAGAGCCTCCTGGGCTATACACCCACAAGACACTCTTTTTTGCCTCTCTCATGATGGCCCAAGTTCCTGAGAAATGGCACCCACTGTACCAGGAGCAATGTGCTAGTTCGGCTTTATCCACCATGCTATTTAACATGTGCATGAAACTGATGGGAAAATTATAGGAATTTGGGGTTGAGCATCAGCAAGATGTTGATGACACTCGAATTCATCTCTTCCTTCCATCTAATCCCTAGAGCTTTCTTGGTCCTAAATCAGTATCTCCTGTCAGTAATGTACAGGACGTGGTCAAACAAATTGAATTTTAATCCAAAGAAGACAGAGGTTTTCCTGGTCATTCAAAAGGCAGATAAGGAAATAGGGATCCATCATCTGTTGGATGGGATTACACTCCTCCTGAAATTTCAGATTCACAATGCAGGTATTCATGGACTCAGTTTGAGCCTGGATGCCCAGGTCTCAGTGGTGTCTAGATGTGTGTTTGCACAGCTAAAACCGGTGCACCAGCTGCACCCATTTCTTGAGGTGTCAGATCTGGCTACAGTGATACATGGCTTGATAACATCCCATATAGATTATTGTAATGCACTGTATGCAACAATGTTTTTAGAAAGTGTTCAGAAACTTCAGTGGGTCCAGAATGTTGTGGCCAGGGTGCTGACTGGAAGTGGTTATAGGGAGCGTGTAACTCTCTTGTTGAAACACCTCCACTAGTGTCCATTTCTGGGCAGAAATCAAAGTGCTGGTTATGATCTTTAAAGTCCTATGCCACTTTGTTCCAGACTATATGGAAGACCGTATCTCCTCACACAAACCTACCTGAATTTTAAAATCATCAGAGGAGGGATTTCTCACAATCTCACCACCATCACAAGTAAATCTGGTGAGGAGATGGGTGACAGATTTTTTGGTGGCTGCTCCCAAGTTGTGAAACTTTCATGGAAGGTTTTGTTGCCATATCCCTGCTATTTTTCTGTCCGCAGAGAAAGACTTTCTTTAGGCAGACCTTTAATTCTTAGCTTGGAGCAGCAGATGGAAATTTTAAGGGGGTGTGTTGTGTCTCTCTTTCATTATGTTTTAAATGTGTGTTTTTCAAATGTTAAAAACATTTTTGCTTAATGCTTTTTTAATGTCTGTATGAATACCTTTTTGTTGTACTTTGTTTTAACTAAGCTTTTTGAAAGAGCAAGCATAATGCTGTGGTTTGAGCACTGCACTATGACACTGGACACCAGTGTTCAAAATCCCACCAATCAACCATGTAAACCCAACTGGGTGACTTTGGGCAAGTCATACTTTCTTAGCCTCAGAGGAAGGCAAAAACAAACCCTCTCTGAAGAATTCTTGCTAAGAGAAACCTGTGATAGGGCCACCATAGGGTCACTATAAGTCAAAAACTAATTGAAAGCTCACAACAATAAAGCTGACTTGACTCCTATGCTGGGAAAAAGGTGGGATAAAAATTAAATAAATAAATTTAACCTTGTCAACTTGAGATTGCTTGAGGGGTAAGGGAAAGAAGGCTTTCCCTTCACACCCACTATGTCCTGCACACTAATTCACTTGAGGCATTCTGACTCAACAAGGGATAGGAATTCATCCTCGGACAATTAAACAGCAGTAAATCCTGTATAAGAGCAGATGGCTCTAACATTGACAATAAGATTCATGGAATAAAAATGAAAAAAACAATGGTTCCAAAACTACACAGTTGGGGAAAGGGTATTTTACTTCCAATCCGAATTGACTTCTAAAAACCGAGACACTCCAGTCTGTGCTGCAGCTCCATCAATATGGATAGAAACATCTGAAAGGAAAATAAATAGCACTACTAAATAAACAGCCGATCCAGTCAAATTTACCTGAAAACAATACATTTGTAGTATATAGCGGTGTGCAGACAAATGGGATCAACTTTGTTTTCTAAAAAAAAAAACCAAAACAACTATGGCAGCATCTAATGGGACAAGGTGCAAAATAACAGCTGAAAGCAAGGGTGACGATAACTTAGAATGAAAGAATTTGACACCTCTGAGCATAAACACACCCTAAGAATTTGTTTGGGCCAGCTATAATTTATGTTGAAAGCATAAATTAAGATGGAGGAAGAAACTTGTATGTTCCATGGAAGAAAGGTAGGATAAAGCTATAATAAATACAGTTGACTCTCTGCATTTGCAGCTTTATTTGCAGTTTTGAATAATATGTTCTCTCTAGGAATCTCTAGGTCCTCCAGCACAACTCTGCCAGAGGTTAACCATAAGAGTTGTGCTGGAGAACCTAGATGTTTCTAGAGAAAACACTTCTCTAGGCATTTGTAGGTCCTCCAGCATGATTCTATGGTCAACTTCTGACAATGTTGACAGCAGAGTTGCACTGGAGCACCTAGAGATTCCTACAGAGGTGTTCTCTAAGGTAAAAAGAAAAGTGTTTTTTTTATTCACAGTTTTTCCATTTACAGAGGTCCTTCAACCCTAATCCCAACGAATATGGAGAGACCACTTTATATAATTAAGAGGGAAATTATCAGAAACTAGAATAAACACTGTTTTGTTGTTGTTTTTTTTAACACTGGGGTCAGGCTGGAAGTCTTCCTCAGAGGCTTGTCCCATCTTTGTTGTCAGGCTCTGACTGACAGACCTTCATGGATCTCCCTCAGAACTTCTCTCTGCCCTCTTCCTGCTAAAAGCCTTCTTTCGCCACAAGAAGCATCTGGAGAAACACACGTCTTCCCCCATACACACTTTACAGTCTTCCCTGATGGGTAGCTAGTAACTATTACACTTCCCTATATCAAGGGGGGAGGGGAACATTTTTTAACACCTTGCCACAAAAAGTCATAACAGTTATTTGTACAAACACACAATTCTGACCGTCCATTTAAACAGTAGTCTACATTTCCAGTGTTCTAATTACTCCTGAAGATGGTATTTATGCAATACATACCCCAAACTAGTTACTCTTCCTCTTCTTTCCACACAAAAAAGCAGCCTTAGATTTTCCAGTGAGAAATATACAGAAATATAATTTCTCTATTCCAAATTGCATCCTTCAATAGAAATTTTCCCTCCCACACCAGGTGCAAATGTCTATTCAAAATGTGCAAGTGCCTGCACAGAGCAACCCATTTGTGTGAGTACACAGATGATCACTTGAAGAACTAGTTACGGGTATGCAACCTGTCGTTGTCCAAGAGACTACCCAAGGAACAAGGCCCAAAACTTTTACTTTACATTTTGATTCATCTTGACTCACCTGCTGTTGGAGGTATTAACTGGTGTAGTTTTTGCATGGCAACTCCTCCAGGATAATTGAAGTGTGAAACATAGAGTGATGCTCCTGAGTAAGCAGCATTAACTAGAAGATGTGTCGCCACAAAGAGAGAACCTAACTTATACAGCCAAGATTTCTTGTAATTGTTTACACTGTGAAGAAAAGAAAAATAGTATGACATTCAATGGCTGATCTAGACTTTACATAAAATTTTCAATGGGAATATAAACAACAATTTAAAATGGCTTTGTTTGTAATGACTTTTACACTATATTGAGACACAGCAACAAACTAAAGCCAGATATTACTAGAGCTGTGTTCCAACAAATATGGAGGACATGGGCTGATTGAAACAGTCCCCTCTGTGGATCACTGTAATTTGTATTAAAAGCTTCTTTTATGATAATCTCCCTTCAGAAGCCAATGTTAAATTCATAGGATCAAGAATAAACTATGTAATTTTACACTGTAGATTTCTACATCTTCTTTCTGCTTCTAATACATTTATATCTGAGTGTTTGCCCATTTCTCTCCTTTGAAGCCTTGAGGTCAGTTTTATAGGCTTTCTAAAGCACTTGAGTATGGTATCAGACAAATTAAAAGCCAGTTTTTCTGGCCAGATGACAACAAAGAGTAAAGTCAAGATAAAGAAATATTTTAAAAACAGTAACTTACATTCGTGAGCAGCCTTTGGCAGCCACTATATTGAAGACAGGAAAAGTATATATAATAAACCGTAGTTCTTTGTGAGGTAGAAAGGAATACAGGAAAATAAAACCAAGTGTGGGTAGAATTAATATTCGAGTTCTTCTGTCTCCTGCACCTAATGGTATAAAGATAATACTGCATCCCAGAGCACGAGGCAAAGCTGAATAAAAATACCACAGAAAAGGAGAGGTCTTTACAGAGAAAAAGAGTTAAGGATGATGATGATACTATTATTAGCAATCATCACATTTTGAGTAATAATTTTCCCTCTAGGCTAATGTTTGCCTATATCTGGCAAATTCTGGAGAGTCATGAATCACAAGGATGAGGCGCATATGCCCTTCAGAAGATGCTGGGCTGCTACACACTACTGACTATGCTGGCTAGGAATGATGGAAGCTGTAGTCCAGTCCCATCAAAAAGCTGCACATTCCCCATTCTTGATGTACCTAGTTTCTTCTTATATGATATGTAAAAGATAGAAGATACATTTGGTGAAACACAGAAATAACATGTGCCATCCAAAGGAGACATAAAAAAAACCCCTCTTGCAAAAAGTGAATTCTTAATTTTCTAAAGTTAAAATGCCTCAATTTTTGGGAAAGAACCAAGTTCAACTAATCTCTATTACAATGGTTAACTGAACTCAGCTTTTGTGCATGGATCCTTTTGTAGCCAAAACAGTAATATCCACAAGAGGGAGAATACGCAACATGTAGAGATTTGAATGTCTGCAGAAGTACAACACAAACTTCATTGTTGTTGTTGTATGCCTTCAATTCAACCCAAAGGTGAACCCAGTACAGTACAGGGTTTTCTTGGCAAGATTTTTTCAGAGAGGGCTTGCCCTTGACTTCCTGTGAGGCTGAGAGAGTGTGACTTGCTCAAAGTCACCCAGTGGATTTCCATGGCTAAGTAGGGATTTGAGCCCTTATCTCCGGAGTGGTATCCCAATGCCTAAATGACTACACCAAAGAAGAAGAAAAAACCTAAGAGGGAAAAAACTGAAATAGCCAGCAAGTACTGTGCATACTCAGTGACCATGGGATGCAGGATGTCCAAACACAGAAAAAGGGCTCTGAAAACTGGTGCTGTGGTGGAATGGAACACTGTGCAACAAGCATAGCTGGCTAGCATCTGAACAGGAGCTCTCAGCCCTACAAGACATTGGTAAAGGACCAACTCCTCGTTCTATGTCACTGCCCAGCAACTTTCCAACATCACACAGTAGAACTGTTTCACCACTATAGTGAGGCAAGACAGAAGCTCTGAACTTGGTCTTTTCCCTTAAGCTGTTCAAGCAAGTGGCGTGCTTTGACTGTGAGAAAGAACCCTGATTGCCCTACACATGCCTTGTTTACATGATAAAAGTGGTTTAATATCTGTGGTTTACGCACTGCCTCACACTGCCTTATGCTCTGTTGTGGGTTACTAAGTCAACAACATGGACAGAAAGGAACTTAATTTTTACCACAGGCCAGCAGTTTGTGGCAGTGAGATTTTTTAAAAGTAATTAAAAGTAAATCATTAGTTAACTTTTGAGAGACAGGATATATCAGTTTTTAAAATAGAAATGCAACTAATTACTCTTTGAAGTAATGTTTCAAGCTCTGTTTTTCCTGTCCTAGGTGGAGGGGAGGCACAATTGGCAAGGGAGCTGTGTGTCTTTGAGGATGGAACCCCACACTCCTTTTCATCAGTTGGTCCCCATCTATCCTTATAAATATTAAGACATTTAAGAAATGGGTCCAAAAGAAATAATCTCAGATGGATTACAGGGCTGGGGGGGTTTCTTTATACAAATTATTTTAAACACCTATCTGTACATCATGAATAAGCCAGAACAACCTGACTCCACTAATGTAATAAATAAATAAAATAAAACAAATAATAAATGTTGTGGTGGGGATTTTGTCTTGCCCAATATTTAAAGGATACTCCCCAACTGGAACTTTTATTTAAAACGGTATTATACCAAAGCACCTTCCCCTCAGGCCACAGAGGCTGCCTCCAAAACACAGAATCCAAGGCCACTGTAAGTCCTAAAAGGAAAAAATATATATCCTTGAGTAAAACAGAAAATATTTCTTATTTATTTATCTAACTAAAACATTTATTAAATGAATACACATCAAATAGAACCAAACTGAATCAGTCAGGGGTGTAGTTACCGAGGAAGGGAAAAATGAGAAGATTGGCCCCACAATTGAAATTTTCCATCAGTCCCCAAATTTCTAGCATTGTAGAGAATGAGATACTGAAAACCATTCACATGTAGAATTCTTTTTTGTGTGTGTGTGTTCAAATTCAGGCAACTTTTCCTGTCCCTTTTTATTTGATAGCCTGAACTGTATTTCTAAAAGTTCAACTGAAATGTTAATTTACTGCAATTTTTGGGACTGAAGGAAAATTTACTGTAATGGTGGGGGAATGCAGAATTATTTTTCAGAGCAATGCCTTCTCTCCCCACATCCTCAGGTAGCC
Source organism: Sceloporus undulatus (assembly GCF_019175285.1). NCBI lineage: Eukaryota > Metazoa > Chordata > Lepidosauria > Squamata > Phrynosomatidae > Sceloporus > Sceloporus undulatus. The sequence continues at coordinate 77,334,314 of NC_056526.1, read as the reverse complement.
ACACTCCTGATGACAACTGATTGAATGTTTTCATACTAACTTGAACTAGTAGGATAAAGACATAGGCCGTGGAAAAAACATTGCAGTCACTGCACTTTGTATTGCCTGATTCATATACTTTATGCTGCTTCAATAAATTAAAATGCAACAGTCTAAGAGTGCTCACTCAACAGAAGGCAAATGAGACAGAGAGCAATTTACAGATGACTTCTCTGTTAACATTTTACACCAGTGCTAAAGTAGTGTTCCCTGAACACCAATACTAGTCCCTGAGACATTAGCTGCCGGTCTCTGTACAGTTTCCAGGACAGGAATAAACAATTCTAGTCCATGGACACAAATGCAATGTCAGTCCCTGGTACACGAGGGGTTGCTCACCCCCTCTACATCAGATAGCTGAGAATCACTGCTCTAAACCAGCAGTGGGAATCTTTAGTATCTATAGATGTTTTAGTGTACTTTTCACACAACTGCTAAAGTCCTGCTGGAACTTCTGGGAAAGTGCTTTAGGCACAGTGAGATTTGGAAGTAATATGTCACCCATATGTCACAAAGATGGCTCTAAATCCCTGCTTAGGCTTGCATACATATGTACTGTATGTTCAATACAGAAACACCACCCATACAATATTCATTATTTATTTATGTTTGTAACATTCAGTTCTTACTGCCACCCACACAAAAGTGCCCCATACCATTCTTGCATTCAGGTATGGTAGCATGTTATAACATGTACTAGGCCCAGTTCGTATATCATGGTGTTTGTGGAGACCTTTTGTCTTTCAATATGTTTTTGGACTGTAACTCCCACAGCTTTTTACAGCTATGTTGGCTAAGATTTCTGGGAGTTCAAGTCCAAAATACAGTAGTTCCTTCTTATATGCTGGGGTTTGGTTCCAAGATCCCCCGTGCATAACAAAATCCATGGATGCTCAAGTCCCATTAAATATAATGGCATAGCAAAATGTTGTCCCTTATAAAAGATGGAAAATCAAGGTTTGATATTTGAAATTTATACTTTTTTGAACATTTTCAAACCATGGATGCTTGAATCCGTGTATAAAATATCCGTGTATAAGAAGGGCTGACTGTATTGCAAGGAGTGGGTGTCAGAGTTTCCCCACTAGAGGAGACAGCCTAGACTGGTCTAAACCAAGACCCTTTCACATTAATACTGATATACCACTATAATTCTACTTTAATTGCCATGCTCAATCCTATGGAATACTGGAATTTGCAGTTTGTTATTGTTGTGTGCCTTTATTTCTGACTTATGGGAACCATATCGGGGGGTTCTTAGCAAGTTTCTTCAGAGTGGGTTTGCTAATGCTATTCTTTGAGGCTGCCATCCTCTGGGTGTGACATGCCTAAGAACACCCAGTGGATTTACATGACCGAGCTGGAATTCGAACCCTGGTCTCCAGAGTCCAAGCCCAATGCTCAAACCACTACACAACGTTGGCTCTCATTTGCAGTTTAGGGAGGGGTATTTAGAATTTTTCAACTACAGAACTCTCCTCAAACTACAAATCCCCGGATTCTAAGGGAGTCACAGTGCTTCAGTTTTGTAATTGGAAAAGCCCCAGACTGAGAATCAGGCTGCTTGAAGGTTCCAGACAGCTTCCCACTGCACCAGCACAAAGAAAAGCTCCAATATGAGACTTTCCACTCCTGAAAGTCTCCAGGAATGACATTTCTCCTTAAAATAAGACCCATGTTCTCCTGGATTTTCTTTTGCCCCAACCTGCCCTTGCAAGGAATTCTACAAAAATGAAAGCCAGCTTCTATCTGCTCCCAATTTTGGTCTTCTTCTTGCAATCTCCCCCCTTCTCTTCTTCATTAATATATTATTATCTCTCTTTTGGCATTTTTCAGTTTGTTGGTGGGTTCCACAAGTGAAAAACAGGTCCTGGCACCACTGGAGCCTGCTTGCCCATGGTCTACACCAGTCAGCTCAATTGATGTATATATTGCAAGGTGTGTGTGTGTGTGAGAGAGAGAGAAAAAAAATCAGGCAGCTCACATGCATGGGTATCTACTCTTTTTCACATGCAATTGAAACAAACTTTTTCTTCTTTTTCTAAAATACATTTAAGATATTCATTTAAGACTTAGCTATGCGATGTTAGAAGGGACACTTCAGAAATAAGTCAAACCAGTTCAAAAGTACTTCAAGAAACTTACCTAACCAAAAAGCCCCTGCAGGAACAGCATAGGAGAGCATTTTCACAAAGGAAAGTCTTTTCTTGAAGAGGGTCATCAGAAGCATAAGGCCCAGGAATATGCAAAGCTCTGATCTGAAGACAATAATAGCCAAAGCTGAGAACCAGATGAACAGGTGGTGCTTTTGCTGTATCCAAGATGTAACTGCCAGTAGAACTGGTTAATAAACAAACACATTAGACATTGAATATACTGCCTGTCGAACACTACATTGTGAGGTAGGGGTATGAGAGGGAGAAGACAACTAATAAACTAGCTAGACAGACTCACACCTGCACAAATGCACTACATTATCAAAACATATCACAATGATAATATAGCAAACGTCTCATTCAAGACCGCATCAATAAAATCAGCAGTGGGGAACACATAGCCTCCCAAACATTGTTGCACTAGAATGCCCACCTGGAGATAAACTACTTGTGAAGGATCACAGATTCCTCACCATCAAACAAAACAGTATAGATCTTTATATATTACAGCTGATATGCAGTTCTCTAAAAGCATTGAGGATGGTACCCTAAGAATTGTCCTTAAATTTTCTACATTTCAGCCACAGCTAAGAAGACTGTGCTATGTTTTCCTCCCAGAGGTCTCTCTTTAGAAAAAGGGGCTTTTTTTTTTCTCTGACGATTTTAACAGATTGGCTCACATTCCCTGAGATAACCAGGGATCAAGCCATGCTGGGTTTATAGGCAATAGTAAAGGACTTCAAACTTAGAGCCACAGCCTACCAGATGCCAATGGGCCTGACATCTGCTGAAATCAGCTGAATGTGCTTATTCCTTTCCAACCCTTTCAATATGTGGGACACTGCATATGGGACAAGCTAGTTTGCCAATATATTACAAGTGTAGCTGTTGGATTTCAACTTCCATCATCATTCATCATCAACTATGCTGGCAAGGGCTAATAGTTAATACATCTGGAGGGACATGCTCCCTCAAGAATGCCTGCGCATGTATAAACAGCAAAATAGAAAGGAAGGGGGAAAGCAGGTAAAACTGCCTCAGTTGCTAACTTTAGTATGTTAAAAAAAATCCCACAGATTTATAAGTTTGGCCACCAAAACGAAAAGAGTGGAAGCTGGTAAAAACAAAAGTTATTCCTAGATGTATTTTCGTCTTTTCAAGTGGACTTCAGAAGATTCAAATTATTTTTACTTATGTCAGACTTACCTGACTTGGTTGTTTCATTTCACTTGTGCCTATTGCTAGTTTTGGATAAAAAGTTTGCTGAAATATTGAATTTTCTTTTTTCCCCTTTATAGTAGTGTAAGATCCTATCTCTATTCTTTCCATGTTATTTCTGCCTCCAGTATCAAATTTTCTGTTAAAGCAGTAATGTTCAAGAACATCTACTTCATTAACTGATGTAGACCTGCACTATGCTTTATGACTGCATACTGATAAAAAGGAGAAACTCTTTCAATCTAAATGCAATGCACAATGTAATTACTTACCAACAGGAAGTGCAAACACATTAGGGAGGGTTCGAGTGCAGTAAAACATCAAGTGGAACTGAGAAGCAGATATCAGACAGAAGATCAAGGACACGGTTGAACCAAACTGCTTTCTTACTTCTTTGTGCAAACGCCACAAGGCGTAAATCACGCTCAAGCCCAGGCTTCCTCGGACTTTGGTTAAAATAAAGAGAAATAATATATATATTATCATTTGTAGTGGAAAAAAACAACATTAAATGTTATGTTTCAAGAGAGGTGGGCACCTGCATAGGTGATAGAGGCCAACTCGCAGGTTGCAGTGTCACTGATGGGGCAATAGGAGATCACTTATAATTTGTTTATCATTTATTTATCATCTCGACTCACAATGGTCCTAAACATGGTGCACAATCACCAAAAAAATCACTTCCAGATTCAATTTTTTTGACCAGAAATCACCCTCCCTCCACTATTTTTCATATTGAGGGGAATTTGGGTGGGTAGGTGGACCCAAATCACAACATCACATTAGACAAATGCAACACTGTGCATTTAGGGCAGGAAATTTATAATTCTCAGCCAAAGTGCCTCAGTGTATCAAAACTACAAACCCCAAGATTACATTGGATATTACCATGGCAATTAAATGGGAATCGCAGTGATATAATTGCATAGTATGAAAGCACTAAAAGTGTCCTTCCTGAATTTAACTGCTGGTCTCATACCTATCAGCTGGGAGTAAAACTTAGACATTTGCAACAGAGACAGAACACATATGGCAGGGCTAGAAAGCACAGCAACAAAAATTGGACCAAGGAATGTTCTTGGGACGACTCCTGGAAATTCATGATGGTCATACTGCAAGTTAAGAGAGAGAGAGAGAGAGAGAGAGAGAAAGGTAACATAGAAAATCTCACAGAGGTATCATGTCACATATCCTGATCCACAAGCCAGCTACGATAAAGAAGAAATACAAGCAGCTGCCTTTACATAGATAAATCATTAATCAGTCTAGCTAGGAGTGGATAATGAGCACCATCTCAGGTATTCATGCGCCTCCTGCTGCATCCCTGATGCCACTGCAGATTCCAACATCAAAATCAGAGCCATCACCTAAGGAAACGTGGTATGTGCAGTTTCCAATAAAAGTGAGCTCCCAGTGGGCTACACAGAACACAATCTCAGAAGCAAAATGTACTCTCTCTGTGGAGTATGCTTCTCAGTAGGAGCATGGGGATTTGTTTGACAGATAAAACAACAGCAGTGGGAGGTTTGGGTGATTCCTGCTCAGTTTCTTGGTTATTGGCCAAAGAATCCAACAGGGTTCTGTCAACCTCTATGCTATTTAACATCTAAATGAAACCACTGGGAGAAGTTGTCTGGAGTTTGTATATGTTCTTGTAATAAATTTTTGATGCTTTTTAATGTTTCATGTTTAAACTTCTACTTTACAAATTGTTTTTAAATAACTCTTATATGTATATATTAAAAATGATTTTGTATAGTTTTAATCTATATTGTTTTAAAAACTGTTGTTAGCTGCTTTGAGTCACTTTGGAGGTATGCTGTTTAAATGACACATGCATCTTAAGAGGCCAGAAGCTGTGCCAAAGCTGAGCTCTAGTCTTTAGGACCGGAGTGTGGCTTTGGCCCGGCTTCCAGCCTCTTAGGACGCATGCAGCATTTAAACAACATACCTCCAAAGTTACCCGAAGCAGTTTTATTTTGGCCCGTTTGTTCAGGCCCATTATTGGTAGAAAGGCACGATATAAAGGAATTTAAAAAAATAAATGGATTGTCCACCTTTATCTACTTGTTTTCCACACCGACACCCAGTGTTTCAAACAGATGGCCCTGGTGGCACAGTGGTTAAATGCTTGTACTCAGCCATTCACAGCCACAAGGTTGTGAGTTTGATCCCAGGCAGGGCTCCAGGGTCCACTCAGCCTTTCATCCTTTCATAGGTCAGTAAAATGAATACCCAGCTTGTTGGGAGGAATTGGGTTATACATTTTAAACTGCTTAGGGAGTGTTACTTCATTGATAAGCAGTACAGAAATGTACTTGCTATTGCTATTGGTATTAAACGTTGTACACGTGAAATCTAGGGAATGCATACTTATCCCACTCATAACCTACCCACATAAACAGCTATTAACTGTTCCACATTCATCTTAAAATGCACAATATGACAATCATTTGGGTGCCTAATCAGAGGAAGAAGTTCTGATGCTATTAGTTATTTAGTTATTAAACCAGTCTTTGCTCATTTGCAACTAACTTGACAGCAACCTCATCATTAAAGAAGTAAACATCCAAAATAAAAACCTATTCACCTTCTCCAAGTCCAGCTTGTGATATACGATGTCATGAATGGCCTGTAGATTAAAACTCTCCTCTACTTTTGTAAACGGGCAAACGGCTAAGTGTGTGAAGGCAACAGCAATGATCAGCAACAACAATACACGCTGGCCTCCTGGTGGCTTCTTCTCAGCCATACTGGATACAAAATCCTCCGTCTACATCCGTCTAGTGAGAAGAGAAATTGGGGGGAGGGATATTAGGCTTTCCCCCTAAAAATAAACAAATAAACATTTCAGTTACATCGGCATTAAAAAATCTATCAATCTGATTCTGACAAAAGTGTACTAATCCTGTGCATCTTACTCTAAGTACCTGTGGCTATTGCTATTTCCTCCCTATGCTTTTTTGGATAGACTGCTTGCTGGCCTTCCCCAACCTGATGTCCTCCAATGTGTTGGTTGGAGGTAATGGGAACTGTAGTCCACCAGATCTAGAGGGCACCATATTGGGGAAGATTTGTATATGATTTTGTCTCACAAGAAAATTGCTTCAGACCGTTCCATTTCTTCCAAGCTGTCCTCACTTTCAGAGTCTGTCATACCTTGATTATAAAGTTCACTGTTCATCCTATACACAAGAGCATTTTGCTATCTGATAAGTATGACTAAAAGCAGTGAAAAACAACAGTGGAAGTTGCTAGCATAAAAAAGCACTTCTTTTGGAAACCTCCAGCTTGTCACAGTTTCAGTTTTCTATCATTCCAAGTAGATTACAGCGCTTAAAAGTGCTGTTACTCCACTTTAACCGCTTTAGCTGCCTCTTGTTGCATTCTGGGATTTGCAGTTTAAGGAGGGGCCTTTAGAATATTCAGCCAGAGAGCTTTTAGGCCTCACTGAACTACAGACCCCAGAATGCAACAGGAGGCAACCAGAGCAGTTAAAGTGGAATAGCGGCACTATAAGAGTGTAATGTGATAATGTGGCAATATTACAATTATTGTTTTGTTAAGCACACACATGCTAACAGAAGAGAATGAGCATTTTGGAACAGGTACAGGAAAATCAATAGAGAGATAACACGTTATCAATGATATGCTAATAATGGAATTCAGTTACATAAAGCTATTGAATTCTGGGAACTGTAGTTTGTTGTGGCACCAGAGCCAGTGTGGCGTAGTGGTTTGAGCGCTGGACGACGACTCCGGAGACCAGGGTTTGATTCCCAGCTTGGCCATGAAACCCACTGGGTAACCTTGGGCCAGGGATGTAGCCAAGGGGGGGGGGGGTTCTTGGGGTCCGGACCCCCACTTCCATTAGAAAAATGAATGGTGTGTGCTGCTGCACTGCCGCACTCAAGCCCCATTATAATGGTGGCACTTAGTCTGGACCCCCCCCCTTCCTAAAATCCTAGCTATGTCCTTGCTTGGGCAAGTCGCATGCTCTCAGCCTCAGATTCAGCTTCCTAGGAACAAATCTTGCCCAGAAATGCCCAGGATAGGTTTGCCTTAGGCTTGCTTCAAATCAGAGAAGACATGAAGGAATAAGTCAAGAAGAGATAATGCTAAATTATACTCCCATCTGTGAGGATAACACTTCATGAAATGGACTGCGGTCCATAATGGTTTCTTCCACAGACAAAGTATAGATTTAGTTTTTAAGGTGAAACAAGCCTCAGATTTGAACACTGAAGCAGTTCAATTATATTTCTTGGGGACAGCAGCTTCAATTACTCAGCTAATGTATGCTCTGCTCTGGGCCCACAACAAACTCCAACTCCCAGAATTCCACAGCCTTGAGCCAGAAAAAGAGTTAAAGCAGTGTGGGTGCAGCCTCAGAGGACCAAGGTCCAAAACACACACTGCAGAAATAGTCCAGTCTGAGAAGGCTTTAACTGCCATGGCTCAGTGCTAGTTAGGGAATCCTGGGAACTGTAGTTTTGTGAGGCATTGAACCCTCTCTGTCAGAGAGAGCTCTGGTGCCACCATAAACTACAATTCCCAGGATTCCCTAGCACTGAGACAGGGCAGATAAAGCGGTACCGAACTGGTTTATTTCCTCAGTGCGGATGCAGCCAAGGGAGGCTTCCGTTTTATGCTTCCCTCCCTCTGGGTCTAAGCAAGCCGCGAGGTTCAGAACTTACCCTCCAGGAACCCACGTGACAGCGAAAAGGGGTGGGGCCAAGCACCTGATGACGACACGGAAACCGGAAGTGGGGAAGGCGAGTGTGGGCAGCCATTTTGACTAATGGCAAAGCGTTCCCTTGTTTCTCTCAGGCTCCTCCTGAAGAGCTAATTAATGGAAGCAACTCTTTCCTGTCCTCTTCAGCTTACACTTCTCCCAGCTTTTAGTAGCCGCAGTTACATCTGCACTGCACAAATAACCCATCTTGACACCAGTTTTAAGCTGCCATGGTTCCCTGCTGTGGAATCTTGGGAGGTATAGTTCGTTGTGGCACCACACGTCTCTGACAGAGAAGGCTAAATGTCTCCCAGAACTACAACTCCCAGAATTCCATAGTTTTGAGCCAGGGCAGTTAAAGCAGTCTCAAACTGGGTTATTTCTCCAGTGTAAGCCGCTCTAATAGCCTTTTGCCTGAAGAGTGGGGTATAAATAAATATTATTTTATCACTGCACTACATTCTTATAGTGTTGCTATTCCACTTCTACTGCTCTGGTTGCCTTCTGTTGCATCCTGGGATTTGTAGTCCAGTGAGGCCTAAGACCTCTCTGTCTGAGAATTCCAAATGCCCCCTCCTTAAACTACAAATCCCAAAATGCAATAGGAGGAGGCAGCCAAAGCAGTTAAGTTGGAACTGCAGCGCTATAAGAGTGTAGCGCTGTAATCTAGATAGGCAAAAAAAGCATCTCTCCCTTTTGAAATGAACCAATAAGTTTTGAGTCGCTTGGTGGGGGGGTGTTCTATATTTTTAAATCTATAGCTCAAGTGTAGGCGTCTCATTCCCCCCACCTGTTTTTCTATCTCTATGCGTGGGCTTCCTATTGGCTCGGAGCGTGGCGAGAGCCGATTGGACCACGTCCCGGACGCCTGGCGCGAGGGGCCTCCTGATTGGCTGCGGCGCGCGTCGGAATTCTAAATGGTCCCGGCGGCGCGGAGCCGGCTGCCACAGTTCGACCCGTTCCTTTGCAGCAGGAGGAGCGCCATGCAGGGCTGGAGGGCAGCTGTTGTGGAGTGACGATGGGACGCTGGTCAGGCTTGGAGCCCCGCCGCCCCGCTTGGGCTCTCCTTCTCCTCCTTGTCTTCCTTGGTCTGGTCGCCTCCGAGGAGCGGCTCCGACAGGCCTGCAACATTTGCCGGGGAATCACTGAGCGCTTCGGCCAGGTATAGGAAGAGAAGAGAGGGACTGGGCTGGATGTTATAGGTAACCCCGCCAAGCCATTGCATCCCGCCTCCCTGGTGGCGCAGGGGTCAAATGCCTCTAGTCCAGCCACTCACTTAGAAACCATAAGGTTGCGAGTTCGATCCCAGCCAGGGGCTCAGGGTCGACCCAGGCTTTGCATCCTTCCCAGGTTGCTAAAATGAGTGTCAAGGTTGTTGGGGGCAATTAGCTTACACTTAGACACTGCTCATAATAATAGCAATAATAATAATAATAATAATAAGGGATTTATTTATAGCCCACCCAATCACTTGGATCAGGGTGGGTTACAGCCATAAAGGAATACAATAGTTCAATAGTTCAGTATTAAGCTGTTTTATCTGCTTGTTTTCCCTTCCTTCTCCCTCTCTCTCTCTTTCTTTGGTCTGGCAACAACAACCCTGTGAGGCAGGCCAGGCGGGAGAGAGTCGAACCTGCTGCCGCCGCGCTTTATGTCCCGCCACTTCTTTAATCCTACACAGTCCAGGGGTTTGAGCGTTGGACTGTCACTCTGGAGAGCGGGGTTCAAATCTTGGCTCAGGCATAGAAACACTCTTGCTAGCTTTAAGGGTTTATTCTTCCCTGTTGGAGTCGTCAAGGTGTTTGTGGAGTTCAATGGCTTCCCAGTGCATTCTGACCTGGTAGCTGTTGGCATGGTCCAGAATTTCCGTGTTTTCAAATAGCCTTTTATGCCCAGGTTGGTTTATAACGTGTTCTGCTACTGCTGATTTTTCTAGCTGGCCCAGTCTGCATTGTCTCACATGTTCCTTGATTTGTGTTTGGAGGCTGCATTTGGTGGTCCCTATGTAGACTTCAACATTGAACAACAGAGCAATACACAGATTAACATGGAAATCACTCCTCCCAACCCAGGGTCACACAGTATATATGTATGTACCCCACTCTCTTCCATGCCAGCATTCTCTGAAGATGCCAGATGCTGGCGAAACATCAGAAACTAACTCTTCTAGAACATGGCCACAGAGCCCGAAAAACCCACCAAAATCTATGGATGCTGGCCCTGAAAGCCTTCGACTTCACACTGATACCTTTATTGGCCAACCAAAATGCACAATATACTTGTTGCAAGCTTTCGAAGCTCCACCGGCTTCTTCATCAGGCAAGATGCTGCGTACCAGACAGGAGAAAAATTGGAGATGTTAGTAAGATGCTTGCATTGTGTTGTTTCTGTCCTTAGTGAAGATGGTATGGGGAGGGTAAATTTTGCAGGGTTGCTCCTCCTCCTGTCCATGTGGGAAATGGGAGTTTTTCAAAGTCCAGGAAATTTAAAGTCCATTAGCATATCCACAGGACTCTTCTCTTGACATCTAGTCTTGCATTGCTCTGCTCATTCTGCAGTTTCAGGCCCATGGCCTCCATGACTGAATCCATCCATCTGCCATCTGGTTTCCCTCTCTTTCTTCTACCTTTCCCAGCATTATTCCTTGGCTGAGTCTATCTACCTGTAATGAATCCAGTAACATGCAAACAACGATACCTTTATTGGGCCAACCAACATGCACAAATACATGTTGCAAGCTTTTGAAGTCACACTGGCTTCTTCATCAGGCAAACAGGGGCCTTTCTCTTTTCCTACTGGCTTCTACATTACCAAGCATTATTGTCTTTTCTAATGAGTCCTCCCTTCTCATGATGTGTCCAAAATACAAAAGCCTCAGTGTCATCATCTTGGCTTCCAGGAAGAGTTCAGTTTTGATCTGTTTTAGGATCCATTTGTTTGTCTTTTCGGCAGTATCCTTAGCAAGTATCCTTAGCACTCTTCTCCAGCACCGTATCTCAAATGAGTTCATTTTCTTCCTTTCTTCTTCCTCACCATCCAGCTCTCGCATCCGTACATGATGGCTTGGACGATTCTAATTTTGGTGCACAGTTGTATATCTTTGCCCTTTAGGATCTTTTCTAGTTCTTTCACAGCTACCCTTCCCATTCCTAGTCTCCTTCCAGTGTCTTGACTGCAGTCTTCCTTCTGATTGACGTTTGATATTTCCTAAGCTATGGCAATACTTTTTAACTATTTCAATTTCTTTATTATCCAGGTTGAATTTGTATTTTGGCAGAGAAGGCTAAAGACTGTGTAAAACTACAAATACCAGGATTCCATAGGACAGAGCTACAGCATTTAAAGTGTTGTCAAACCGCATGATTTCTGAAGTGTAGATGCATTCTGGGTCTTCCCAGTACCAGGGCAACACAGCAGGACTGGCTGGCTGTCAGTTGATAGAATAAATTGACTGATATTTGTTTAGTTAGATTGCAGCCCTAGTATGGGTGGGTATGGACATCATGGTCTTATGGTGCTACTACTCAGATTAAATAAAACAGTAAAGATATAATGAATGAATAAACTACTAGGAATATAATATTTCTGTTTTTCTGGGGAAACCCCTGTTCTGCTGTGTTTGTGATTTATAAGGGTTAAAATATGTCGAACTGAAAATTAAAGGCTCTCTCACACACATTTAACATCATTCTGTTGAAAAATAGTACGACACATATTTTTGCAGAAATGGACAGCTCATTGATTTAATTTGTATTGGTTACTCAGTGAAATGGCAAGTGCCACACTCTTAGTTTGATCACTTGTAAATGAATGCCTGGATTCTAGTTTCACTTGTAGAGAATATACCGAAATAGTGGAAAGCTGCTATTAAAAAACATTTAGATTTCCCATTAATTTCCTTGGGTTTAGGGGTCAAGCAACTGGGAAAAGATATAAATTCCTTTTTCATTAAGTGAGGCTTCCTTCTCAATAGGCATGAAATGGATTGCACTGTAAGCCCTTGCAAAGTAGTACTGTTATTCCAATGACAAAGTAAGTGTGTAGACTGCTGGTTCTGTTTCCTGATGTGCTGAAGCTTAGCAGGGCATACAGTATAGAAATATAATAGTTAGCTGCTGCCAGAGTGTAGACTTTGTCTTGATTTTTGCATGAAATGTGCAAAGCACCAAGAGTACAAAATGTAATTAAAATGCGTCACAGTTTTAGCTATGTTTAGGTATAATTGTAGAGTCATTGTAAGCCACCTCTGCATTTTAGCGAGAGAGCACTGTTAATTCTTGAAACACTTATTTCTGTTCTGCAGGGTCTCACAGATACTGCAAAAAAGAACTTCGGAGGTGGCAATACAGCTTGGGAAGAAAAAACACTATCTAAATATGAGTCCAGGTATGGTATGTGTTTTCTTTCAGTCCCTCCCTCCTCCAGAAGATAACATTTTTGTCTAATCCTTTTGTATTGTGTGTTTAAAGCTGAATAAGACTGTATATGTTAAGCAGGGAACATTTTAATTTAGAGCAGAGCTAACATGTTTTTATTTACATATAGTAGATGCTATAAGAATATAGGTTTTTTTATTATTATTATTCTGTAAAGCTTGCACCAAAACCTGTAATCTTGCTTTTGGGCATCTAACCATTGAGCGCTAACCACTTTCATTAAAGCTCCAGTAATTCCTTCCCATGCTGTGGTTAGAACCATGCATTTGCAACCCAAGACTTGGGGCAGGGATTTTGATGAGTGCTAACTGTATTTTCCCTAACATGGCTATCATGTCAAATTATGGTTCGTGCAAAAAGTTATGAAGAAAAAGGGATTTTAGAAGCCAGAATGAACTTCTGGTCCTGTAATGTTTCAGCTGGGTTTCTGTCACACTTGCAAAGTAATGTTAGCTTTTTCCCATGATAGAAGTGCTGCCTCCTTTGCTCTTGCAGCTGCTTATTCTAGCTTAGTTAATTCATCCAAACTATCCTGTGGCAGTTCTTCACAGTTGCTTGACTGTAGAAATTTTGACTGCTCATGTTGTCACTTACTCATTGGCTATCCTGGCTGGGAGTTGAAAACCACAACACTGAGGAACCAAAAGTTTCCCACCTCTGCTTTATAACATCGTGGTGCTTTTAGCCCTAACCACACTACACAGAGTAAACGGATTTGTTTCCAAGGGTCTTGTCAGTCAGTAATCTATATCTTTGGGAACAGGAATGAAGAGAAAGAGAGAAAGTACATGGACCTATGAAATTCCACACACACTCCCCTTGAATCTTCAAATCTCTCTTTGGCCCTTTACAGACCAGCCTGAAAGGGCGGCCTGGGGGTAGAGTCGGGGTGCATCATCCTGACAATGCATGTCTCACTCTTCTCCCCTAGGGCGCCCTGACACCACGCGCCACTCCAGGCGGTGCGCAGCGTCATGGTGCATTTCCAGCGCTGTCCAGATAATGTAGTGCTGAAGTGGCACCACACTGCCATGGCTATGGCACCCTTTCAAGGGTGCAAAAAGGAGCCACTTTTTGCAGCTCCTTTTTGTGCCCTCAAAAAGGCCGAATTGGGGCTGCTGCGTGAAGTGAGTGTTGTAGAGACTTGGCATAGACACACAACTTCTCATTACATGGGTAAAGGTTTGGATATGCACTTTGAAATGTAGAATTATGAGAGTTGTCGTCCAAAATGTTTGGAGAGCCAAAAGCTTCACAACCATGGAGTAAAAGAAACAAACGTCTTATGTGATTACATAAAGCTGATAACACTGTTATTTTCTTTTTTAGTTCATTTTATCTAGCTATAATATGGTACTGTTTTATCTTTTTAATGTAGTGAAATTCGTCTTGTAGAAATAATCGAGAACCTATGTGACAGCAGTAATTTTGAATGCAATAACATGGTAGAACAGCATGAAGAGCATATAGAAACATGGTGGTTCAAATGGTAAGCAAGGAACAAGGTAATACTATTTATTATGGTGGTTTTAATAATGGAATGAAGATTCTTAAGGAAAAGGCAGAGTACAATTTTCGTTGAAAGATAATTTAAATGATGTTAAATTAAATTAGTATATAAAACCATTTCTTTACAATACTGTTAGCTTTGTAAGGCACTGCTTGGATTACACAGTTGTGAATCTAGATTTAAGTAGGTGTAAGGAATATAGAAAACATGTGCTGCTGCAATAAGCTTAATTGTATTGTTTATTTTTTTAGTATTGTTGGGATTTTCAAAAGGCATTTTCCGAACTGCTTCTGCAAATTAAAGACAGATTATACTTGATGCTTTTGTCTCCCCCCACCAAGTCACCACGATGTTACAGTTAGCTACAGAAAAGAAGTGGCACCATTTAGTGAATGCAGCAGCAGGGAAGAGTGTAATTTGCAATCAGTGGGGGATCTCCATACCTTGATTTCTTAAGTAGGGATACCAAAGTCTTTCACATTAAGCAATTTTTAAAATTAGTTTATCCAGTTCATGATCTGCAAGACTGTTTGGCTGGAACTATAGGCCAACAGAACATATGTATGCTAAAATGCATTCATTAAGTAAACTGCATAAATTAGCAAATGTACAAACCAAAATATGCATGGATTTTGGTGAAGAAAAACAAAATGTAATCAAGATGTGAAATAAGGACAGGAAGAAATTTCAGGGGAGAGTCAGAGAAATACAACAAAATTGAGACAGATTTTAACATCACACTAACTAGTAAAATGAGGACTTAGTTAAGGCAAACACATAGAACAGATAGCTAGTAACATCAAATTGATCTAGTCTGAGCATTTTTGCCATCCTTTGTTGTTGTCACTTTAAGAATTAAAAGAAGTTTGAGAGTTCTGTATGTGCCTGATATATTTTCTAGTGGCCTTTAATTTAGTCCTGGGGTTTCCATGAATGTGGCTGCTAGATGGCACTGGTATAAGCATAATACATTCTGTAATAATCTAGACCGATCAAGGAATCCTACATTTCTTTGTAAGATTCATGATAAATTTCTTATTTGCATTTGTTCCATCCAGTGCTAAAGAAGACAGTTTATCTAAATATCAGTCTTGGCAACTCCATTTAGAATCAGAAGGGCAAATTGATTTTTCTCATATATAATAATTTAACTAGCCCATCACACCAGCATTGCATTTTAAATTAAACTTGCAAATTTTTACATCTTATTCAGTAGCTTTTATGACACACACATACTGAGTAATTTTGCATGGAAACCTAATTTTGCAAGGGAGTCGAGCAAAAAAATCATTTTCTATTTTTATCTTGAAAGGTTAGTATGGTTCTGAATAGGGAGGGAGCTTGGCCATATGTAAGACAATTACACACCTGATTTCAGGCCTATCAAGTATTTGGATAGGAAACCTCAAGAGATTGCCAGAAATTGTCAGATTAGCAAGTGAAACCAGTCTGAAACCTTGAAAAATTGCTGCCAGATAGAGGTTGACAGTACCAGGCTGGTCTGATTCAAGGTGTGGCAGTTGTTTATGCTTTTATTTCATATTCTGGAATATGTTATAGGTGGCAGTCAAATCAATAAATATTTTTCAAACCTATACGAATTATAGTAACCAGTAGTTCTATCTCTGCATGGGCCCAACCCTTTTTTGTGTATTTTAAAATATATATGCATTTTTTAAAAAATGTGTGCCTTGCTTGCACATATAGCCATTTAGTAAAACAAATTTGTGCTTGTAACTATGCATATTTGAAAGGTGCATAGTTTATCAGATGAATGTAGGAATGTTTGGGCCCAGGAGTATGTGGATTTGAAGCACAAAGTGTATCCAAATGATATCCACTTTAGACTGGTGGCAGTTTGCATAAAAAGCCCACTAGAGCCATATCATTGCAGACCTTTACTTATGACTCCTATTGTACTATGCTAAGCAATATACTATTTCTTTCTCTGTTCTGTAAGCACTAATACCAATGGTGCTGCTGCAAAGCTTTGAATCTTTTGCCAATGCCAGTGATGGTTACCGTCATTGTACTCCTAGTTTGGGTTTTCATTATCTTATTTTGCTCATCTGTAGTAATTTCAGGCACAGTCTTTTTGCAGAATGAGACAAATATGTGAGCCCATTCAGTTCAGTAGTCTGTGTTGGATGGGAATGTGAAATTTATTATAGTATCAGTAACAGTATTTATTACTGAATAATTCATCAGTAATTGTTTGGACAATTTACAGAATGAATGAATGAATGAATGAATACATTAAGCCTTCTGTTTAATGCTAAACACCTCATTTTCTTCCATTGTGTTACATTTCTATTAAGTGTGGAATAATTGCACACATTTCCACATATAGGTAACTGTGTATGCTGTGCTCAAGAAGGTTATATGAAGGCAAAAAGATTCCTCTATGGTTGGAGTCTCTGTGACCACATGCTTCAGGTCCAAAACACACTGCAAAAATAATCCAGTTTGAGACCGCTTTAATTGTCCTGGCTCAGTGCTAGCGAATTCTGGGAATTATAGTTTATTGTGGTACCAGAGATCTTTGACAGAGAAAGCTAAATGTCTCACAAAACTACAGTCCCCAGAGAGTCATAAGCCAGTGCTGGGAATTGATGAGCTAAAGTGACATTATTTTTAACATTATTGTACAGCTTAACAAGAGAATTTTCATTGACAATTTGAATCAGTATTCTCTACAACCTTGAAAAAGTAATGTTTAGTATATACAATCAGTCATATAAAGCAATCTTGTGTTTTGCTCAAGGAATGCACTGCTTTCTTCTTTTAACAGGAAGAAGAAGTACCCCGATTTGTTTAAGTGGTTTTGTATAGAAACCATTGAAGTTTGCTGTCCTGCTGGAACACATGGACCAGACTGTATTGGTAGTTAAACAACATTTTTTAAAGAAGTACTGTACTGGAATATAGTCACACGAATAGTAGGCAAAACTTTTAATTCATATCTTAATACAATCAAGGCTGAATTCTGCTCAAAAGTGTAAATAAAATAAAATCTTTGTATCTAGAGATGTAATGGGTATAAACGGAAACTAATACGGGATCAATTGAATGACTTGTCTCAAATGAATTTTTTCAAGTAAAGTTACCACATTCATTCAGTCATCATTATTGTTATAATCATTGGTCAGCATTCAAGTTAACAGCAGGATAAATAAATAAATAGATAGATATAATTTATTAATTTAGTCCCAAAAGCAATTATGTAAATGGAAGGTTTGAAAGATGGCCACAGGTTCCATTAAAAAGAAATAAGAAACACATGAGCAGCAGTATTGTCCAAGGAGACTGACAGCACACCCATTTTAGAGATGTAGAAATTGTGTACAAATAACAGGTGGAGTGAGTTACTGATTCAAAGAGGTTTTGTTGGATTGGTAGCCTGATGATTTACAATAATAGTAGCAGTCATGCAGCCCTTCAGATGTAATTCATTATTCCTAGGCAGCATAGCTAATTGTGTGGAATGTTGGAAGTTACAGTTTAGCATCCTTGGGAGACCCACAAAATTCCCACTCTTGGTTTACAGTGAATTTTTAATATAATATTGAGCTGAGTAGAAGTACTTCATACCTATTAAACAATACAAAATTGGTCCAAAATTTCCTCCAGCAGTAGATGTAATGAGTGAACATTACTCATTACACTGAAGTCTTCACTGAATGTCCAGTTGTTGCATTACCATTTAGTAGGAGCAACTAATAATTCTCCCAAAAATGACACATTAACACTAACATCTTTTACATATTAGTGATGATATCATTGTATCACTTTACTTCTAAGTTGTGCTTTTGGCTTTATTTTGTGCATAATGTTGAAGTCATGCCTTGTGTTGCTTAAGCTTGTCGTGGGGGAGCTGAAAGACCTTGCCATGGAAATGGGCGCTGTGATGGAGATGGCACAAGAAGTGGTGATGGCTCATGCAGCTGTAAAAAAGAATACAAAGGAGAATTTTGTTTGGACTGCACTGATGGCTACTACAACTCTCACAGAAATGACACACATTCTGTTTGTACAGGTATAACCATGTCCTTTAAATGTCTTGATAATGGCTTCAGTCTACAGAATTAGTTCCAGGCATCCAAAGACAGAATGAACCAAATTTTACAAAAACAATTTTCTGATACACCATGATGCTTTTTCATTTTTATTATTTGAAGTGGATTGTGATATGGCATCTGCCAATTACGTAAAAGGAAAAAAGTCAAAACTCATTCGGCATATCTTAGTGGCTCACATACCTGTCAGATTGCACAGATTTACCTAAGCAACTGTTAGAGGTAAACTTTACAACTTAATCCAGTGTCTAACTAGCATTGTAATACCAACTTGACCAAACTTTTTTTCCCTCCCTGCTGCCGTCAGCGTTGCCCAAAAACTGAAGGGTTTTCCAGTCTTGTCAAACAGCTTTTGAGGTACATTGGGAAGTTGGAGTGGGAAGGGAAAGTCACTGCCTTCCTGTTTCTGTATGCTAGAACAAGTCTTAAATTGACTAGGACACAGAACAATGGATGTAAGCTACAGGAAAAGAGATTCCACCTAAACATTAGGAGAAACTTTCTGACAGAGCTGTTCAGCAGTGGAACACACTCCCTCAGAGAGTCTCTTTTGGAGGTTTTTAACAGAGGCTTGCCATCTCTCAAGGATACTTTAATTGTGAGTTCCTACTTGGCAGGGGGTTGAACTGGATTGGACCTGCCTCTTCCAACTCTATGAATCCTGTCCTTTAATATGTGTCCAAATTAGGTGAGACAAGCAGTTAAGCACTTGTATTTTTAAGTCCCTCAAGTTGTTTGCTTAACTGCAGGAAGACTGATTGTTTTGTTGATGTAGTGAAATACAGTAAGAGCTTTTATTTACCTGATAAGCCAGTAGTTTATTCAGGTTACACATCAACTGCTTGCTTTACTATTTTGATAGTGAAATGCTTTGCAGAAACTTTTTAATCTGTGTTAAATGTTAATTGAATTCCATGCCATTGTGTACAGATAACAAGCCTATTAACCTTTGCTGTAGTGAATTTTTTTAATAGTAAGATTGGTTTATGTAACACACATTCAGTCTTTTGAAATCCTGTCTAATTCTGAAATGCATGTCTCTTAGCTACTGTCAGGGATGTAGCCAAGAGGGGAAGTCTGTGGGGTCCATCCCCCCTTCCGTTTCTGTGCCGCTGCGCCCAAGCCCCATTATAATGGTGGCACTTAGTCTGGGCCCCTCATTTCACTATCATGGATTTTGCCATGATCCATGAACAGGTTGTGGGTAAAACTTGGAGGCTCCTTCAGTGTGTGAATGTATGCCTGTGGCAAGAGGGACTCTCATTGAGGCTTTTTGCTTCATCATTTCAGCTTTCATTTCAGCAAGGTGAGTGGGTAGGAAAAGGACTCTTAAACAAACAGCAATATCAATCAGTTACCCAGGACTCTTTCTGCTTGGCTCTTTCTTGCTAATCCCCTCTCCACATGGCATAGGGAAGTCTAAAAGAGCTGCCATCAAATTACCATAGTGACCCATAAATAAGATGGCCTGAGATTTGGGGGTCAATTTTGGGCATAAGTTTTTAAACTTATAGACGAGCATATATGGTAAACATTATTTAATCTTAAATGCATAGCAAATCTTGCTACTTTTGATGTAGATTTGAACAGCAGCAATCCTGATTGTTCACCTGGATTTTGACAACAGCCATATTGAATGTGTGTACTATAATGCAGTTCTGTAACAGCTTTTCCTTACAGTTTTATATCAATCTTTATTTGATCAAACCTTGGCAGTACACCTAAGATGGGATGATAAAGGTAGATTAGAATAGTCAGTTACTCATCAAACATACGCCAGCTGTGATATGCATTTATTTTAAAGAATGTATTCAGCAAAAAGCTCTCAGGAAGAAAATAAAACACACATGTAACATGTATTTTAAAAAATGCAAAGTAAAAAGTCACACTTTCTGTGAATTCTAAATAGATCTGCAAGACTAATTTCCAGACTGCTTTGACACTTGAACAAGAATATTCCTGTTAGTTAGGCTGAACTCTACTTGTTCTGATGCAGCAGTAAATAGTTTTTTTTAGGTATTGTATATATAAATGTTTACCAGTTTTTGCTTCATCTTAATAGCCTGCCATGACTCATGTAAAACATGCACCGGTGCAACTAATAAAGACTGTAAAGATTGTAAAGAAGGTTGGATTAGAAATGAAGAAGCCTGTGTAGGTGAGTAAGACTACTTGATACAAAACTAGTAACATTAACAGCTCAATTTGGAAATAGATCTTTAAAATACTATAATGCATGAATTCTATACAGTTTATACAGTTCTGTACCTCTGTATCCACAGATTCTACATCCATAGCCACCTATCGATGACTTGAAAGTATATTTTTAAAAAATTCCAAAAAGCAAACCTTGGTGTTGCCATTTTATATAAGGGACACCATTTTAGTGTGCCATTGTACATAACAGGATTTGAACAGCCATGGATTTTGGTATCCATGGTGGGTTCTGGAAATAAAACAAATACCAAAAGCCCACTGTACACAACGTTACATAAAATTTCTCAAGCCGCAATCTGAAACACATATACTGCAGTAATACTGCAGTTGACAAAGTATATATGATTCCTGGGCATTGCTTCTTTAACAGAAAATTGTGTGCCAGAAGGAGAAATAACATGGAAAGAACAGGGATAGGTCTCTACATCACAGAAAAGACCAGTTTCTTCAAAATGACTAGGTCTTGCATAAATAACATTGGAACATTTTGGTGATCATTTGAAGGTTTCTCCCAAACTGCACCAGGAATAACATTTTCTTTCCCCAGCCTCCTTTTTTCTAGTGATTCCATCTTGATGGTCAGATTTATAGATCTATAGATGTGCTCAGGGTAGCTGATGAGGCAAGCTTATCTGTTGCCCTCTTTTCACTCTGTTTTGCTGTTCACATATGCTCATTGAGGGGTTCTGGAGGCAGCTGCTCTTGATCTTGCCTATTGTGGCCAGACACACACAGCTTCAGTAGGATTGGCTAGAGTGAAATCCTGCTCTTTCCCAACTGAAGCTTCTTTTATTTTCTTCTTTACTGCAGGCATGCTGCTGCAACCTGACACTGAAAGTCTGTGTTTCTCCATCCCTCTTTGACCATCTTCCCAATGCTGCTAAAAAACTACAGCTAGACAGAGGGCAAGAAGGAAAAGGGTGGGGTTGGCAGGTGTGAAAAACATTCATAATAAGGAGTTTCACTGTTAGTGGCTTTGTTAACTGAGATGTGCCTGCAAATGCATTTATATGGATAGATGCTGCTGACTGGATTGCAAAGCAGTGCTTTGATCAAAACATGTATAAAGTGCAGTCCAACAATCTAAAATTTGAATGGATATTAATATGTTTTTACAAGCAATAACCTATTTCTTTGATAGTAGATTGCTGCTTTGACTGCCACATGATGTGCACGTTGTTTTCATTCAATTGTCCCTGAAGGCTTCGTATGTGTCTATAACATGGCATTTTGCCAAAACGAGCTGTGGTCAGAGGGACTCACAACTGAACATTAATTTTAGAAAGAATGCATTATAACTAAAAGAAGTTATAAATATATGAGTAATTTAAAATAAAAACAAACAGTTCAGTAAACATACAATAGTATAAAGTCTATGTTTATAACAGAATTAAATAGTGTAATTGACCTCATTAATACTAGTAATCTATCCCCAAAATAAAATCAAAAGTTACAAACCAAATCATATACCTATTCCTGTCTAGCACTCCGATTCTAGCTGCTGTGTCTCCAAGAAGCCTGGTTTAAATAGGAAGAAAAGTCCTGGGGCCAGTCTCTTTTCTGGATTTACAGCTAACTGTTTTGTCTCTCAAGAAGCCACTGACAGCAGCAAAGGGAAAATGCTATAGCATGAAAATAGTGTTAATTTTTCTTCCCTATCGTGCAGTGTATGCTGACAAAGTTAGGTTTGTCTCTTACAGTATTTTTAAATATATGTTTTGAGGAAGTATTGTTTATTTTGTAGAAACTGTGAGGGTGTGACATCCCTCCACTCATCCCCTCTCCTCATATATTATTATTGCCCTTCCTCTTATACTTTTTAGTCTGTGGAAAGCATAGATTGGCTCCAAACTGGCATCTGAAACCCATTTCAGACCCATGAAAGCAAATTATGGTTAGCCAGTTTGGCTGTAACAACAGATTTATGATTTGTCCAAGCAGAGCTGAAGGAAGGAATCAATACAAAAGCCCAAGACAAAAACATGCTAGCTGAAGTGTGTGAGCTAACCTGGCAGGAGAAAAGGAAGAAGCAAGGCAAGATGTGTGTAAAAGTACTGCTATCTTTCTTGGATTACAGAAGTAGTACATTCTTTTTACAACTTTTACCTCAAGGGATTTCATGCACACCCAGATTTTTTAGGTGCTTTACAGATTTTTCAGGTGCTTTTGTCCCCTTCTCTTTAAAGCAGAAGAACTGCAGAAATTTTATGAGACAGAAGTGGCAAAGAGAAGCCAACTGTTCCCCCCCCCCTTTTATCAGTTTTTGTCTTACAACTGTTACACTTCTAAAACAGTACTAAATTTTAATTTATAATCACTTTTTCAGATGTGGACGAATGTGCCGTAGAGGACTCTCCATGCAAGAGTGACCAATATTGTTTGAACACAGATGGCTCATACTCATGCAAAGGTTTCTTTTCAATATATATGAAGATTAAACTTAACTTGAAAGAATGTTTAATTTTCTGTTGGGTAAACAGAATGTCAGATTTGCTGTGTGAAGAGGGCTGATTTTCTTTAAAAATTGCCCCCTATTTAATTTAATCAGATATGATAAGAGATGTGCCCTATTTCATTGTTTTTCCTGTTCTCATTATTATAAGAAGTAGAGTATAACAAAGAGATGCAGTTAACTGTGGCAATTGCCAATTAACTGTGGTAATGCTGTCTCTGCTATTATTAGTATGTCTTACTACTTTGTCTCAAGGTTTATTTGCATAGAAGTGTCGTGAGCATTAGCATTTTCTTTAAGCAAGCTAGTATTTTATGCTATTTTGAAAATGATAGACTTTTTTTTTTTCATTTCTCAGCATGTGATCCAAGCTGTTCAGGATGTACAGGAGAAGGGCCCAGCAAATGTAATAGCTGCACATCAGGCTATGAAATGAAGGATGAAAAATGCACAGGTTACGTATTGAATTTATATAGTCATAATTAAGTTATTAATGGTATTTTATGTTTGTTTCTTTTTCTTTTCCCCCTCCCTTAACCACGGCTAATTATCAGTACCTTTATAGGGGCATCTTAGTATTTAGTTTCAAGTGTATTAATAAAATCTATTTCTGTTCACTGTGGTTGAATTGAATTAAACTTTTTGCAGATGTGGATGAGTGTACATTATCTGAAAAAATGTGTATAAGAGAAAATGAAGACTGTATCAATACACCAGGTGCTTACAAGTGTGCCTGCTCAGTGGGCTTTCAAGACAGTGATGGTGTCTGTGTTCCAACTGTAAAAGCTGGTGAGTCTTTTTTTGTATCCATATTAATGATGGTTGGAGGAGTATGTTAAATCTAGTGTTAATAAATAAATTACAGTGCATACAAAAGTACACTGTTCTTGTACTTAAAAAAACCCAACAATTTCCTGTGTCTGTCTGTGTACTAATTTTTATCCTTAACATACTTCCTTATCATTGGACCAATTTGATGTAATGGATTAGGATCACAAAAATTAAGTTTTAAGTACTTTGTTACTCATAAAACCTGGTGGAATAACCTAGGGCCAGTCACCCTCTCCATTTAAACTATTTCTATGCTAATTGCTGAGGATAAGCTATATGTCTTTATGTGGGACAGTCATTCAGTTTTCTCCAAGTTCCATGAATGGATGGGTTGCAAATGTTGTAAATTAAAAATTAGTTTCCCTCTTCACTTCCTTTTTATCTTGGAAAACATGTGTGAAAAATATTTGTGATGGTTCTGTATATCCCAAATCAAATACTTGGAATTTGTTTACGCAAGGCTAGATCATGATGTTCATATATTTGATTCAAGTTATATAAAGGCCCGTTACAGACGGGCACCCTAGCACGGACTCAGTCCGTGCTAGGGTTAGAAAGAGGCGTCTCTTCCAGACGCCCCTAACCCTAGTACGGACTGAGTCCGTACGAAATGGCGGCAGCCGTTTCCACACAGCCGCCGCCATTTTGACGTAGCGGACGCTCCGCATCCACACGTCGAACCCCAGAAATGACTCCGTGAGTGAACGCTTCGGCACTTGCAGCGTCTCTTCTGGGTCACAGGAAGGAGTGTGATTTTTGTGCTCCTTCTTTGCAGCGTCTGGGAACCACGCCGTTTGGCTGCTGCGGTTCCCGGATGCTGCAACCGGCGGCGGCAGCAGACCGCTGCTTTTCGCCAAAGTCTCCAATATGGCCACTCCTGGTTGTTTGGGCTGTGGCTCCCATTATTCCCAGATAGCATGGACACGTGTAGTCGAACTCTTGAGTTCAGTTGTGCATATATTTACATGTACATTGATTCATGTGGTTAAAGTAAAATTTGGTAATATATGATATTTTTTTAAAAAACTATTTTTTTTAAATTAAAGTGTATTTCAAAACAAAACAAAACTGGGGCCTTTCCTTGCTCTTCCCACTGAGCCTCACCCCACTAACCCCATATCTTCAGTGTTTCAAAGGTGCACAGCCCATTTCTGCCAAAAGACAGATGTTTGGGAAGCAGTGATGTAATCCCCACCTTAGGGTTTAACCTGGTGCAAGTCTGCACACACCTAGTGATGTCCCTGTTTCTATGCAGTGTGCCTCTGTATCCTAACCAATAATGTAACTCTGTAGATGTTGCATTATAATTAACATTTATTATTTTTGACAGAAGAGGAGACGCCAGTCAATGCTTCTTCACCTAATGCCCATGAGGACTTATGATCTACATTCCAAGACAAGAGAGACTGATTTCAAACCCTTAAGTTATTGGACTGAACAACCACTACCTGAGATAATATGTTAATGGTATTAAGTAAAGGCAAGTTAGTATGATTCTCTTTGCAAGTGGATGATGAATTTCCCTTTCAATTGCATTTCTTTTAAAAATGTAAACAGTTGTTACTTTTTATACTGCTGTAAAACTGTCCTAGTAGAAGTGATTGGAGAGAGAAAGATTGCAAACCATTTTCAGTGTATTTAATTAAAGTGAACTACACATTGTTATTAAATGATTTCTTGTGGAACAATGAAAACATGAACTGGTAGATCAAATATTCTTAGATGTGGATGGTTTTTCTATGACTACAACTTGTCTTTTTGATACTGCTAAAGGGAGGTTTTGTGGACGGGGGGGTGGTTGGACAATATTTGTGTAAACTGAATGTCAAGCGTGGCATTCAATAAAAGATTTATTTTGGTTGCTTTTTATTTTGGCTGCCTTGTTACTGATTCTTTGATTTTCATTGAATGGATGAGTATAGCAGTTGGAAGCTTTTACTTACTTTGTAAAAGTTTGTGAGGCTTCTGCCCCTTATCCACCACTTCTCCCACCAGATGGGTGGTTCTGCCTAAATCTCTGCTGCCTCCATATGTGAAGACTTTTCCAGATCTCACTGCTATAACCAAGAGTGAGAGTGAGGGCTTTCTCTTACACTCACCTCTGCCACCCATGTAAGGATTTCCTCCTGTCCCACTTCTGTAACCACCAATTGTGAAAATCTATTAAATGCCCTCAGGATTCCTGTCCAAGATATGCAACTTCTGTTCCCACTGGACACCAACTTTCTGTCTTCTCTGCAGTCACCACAGATAGGGTGTCAGAGCCCATTCTTTATATAACTATCATTCCCAGAAGCCAAAAACATGCTACAAAAACAATACTTTCTTGACAGAAGTTGAACATAACAGTTTGATAATGTAAGATATTTAAAACAGATTTTTCACTCTCACGCATACTTTTATCCTAGCTAATTCAGGACTTTATCACACGGGGGAAAATTGCGGGATTCAATGGCATTTCCCAGGGAAAGTTGCGCAATCACATCTAAGATAATCGCATGTATCGCAATTAGAGAGGCCTTATCCTGGGACTAACCAACAACAAATCATCCACAGGATTTCCTGTGAATCATTTGTTGCTGGTTATTCCTGGCATAATCCCTGCCTAATTGTGATGTCATGTGATAATCTTAGCTATGATTGCACGACTTTCCCTGGATAATGCCTTTTGAATCCCCTGATTTCCCAAGTGTGATAAAGCCCTCAGGCTGTTGCTACACTGCAGAAATAAAGCAGTATGACATCAATTTAGTTGCCATGACTAATGCTATGAAATTCTTGGATTTGTGGTTTTGTGAGATACTTTGTCTTGTATCAGCTCAGTTACCTCACCAAAGTGCAAATCTCAGAATTCCATAGCCATGGAACTCAAAGTAGTGTCAAACTGCTTTATTTCTGCAGTGTGGCAGAAGACTCAGATTCTTCAACACTACTCAAAAGTTCCGGTACAGACCGGCAAAATTCAGGGTGGTGTGGGGGCATGATGTCCACATGCCCCGACACTGTCCCCAAGCCAGCATCACACTGCACACCCAACCAGACAGCGGGCAGTGTTGAGATGTTACTGCAGTGCAGAGATTAGACACCACATGCCACAAAAATGCAGAAGAGCGGCTGGTGCGGCAAAAGGGGCAGCTTTTTTCTGTCCCAAAAAGGAGTGGCATTTTGCTGCTTCTTTTTGGCTGCAAAAAACGCTGGTTTGGGGCTACCATGTGTGGTTACTGTGGCCCCAATTTGGTGCTCAAAGGGGCGGCTAGAAGCTGCTCCTTCAGGGCTGTCTGCTTCGCCCCCGGTTCTCTCAATCCTAATCCTGATTCATGCACACCACTAATCTGTTTAACCAAATCATATGTCATTCATAAGGCTTATTCAAATCCCCTCAAACATTTCACAACATCCCATTCTCTTACTACTCTTCCCAGCTCCTTGCCTAATACCATAATATCTAAAATCTGAAATCAACTTTTTTCACAGTGTTCTCTGCAGAAACAAACAAATTATTGAACAGTGAGAATAATGTGTTCCCTCGCAAAGCAGGCTGGAAGGTCTATTTTTTAATCCATTGATATACAGTTTTATATATTTAAGAGATGATCTTTTCGGTGACTTGATTTTGCTGTAACAGAAATATCACAGTGAAAATTCTCTTGAAATTAGTCTCTTCTGCAGCACTTAGATATGCAGTTAATGAGGAACATTTAAGAACAAATAAGTTGTCCTCACTGAACAGAAGCACAAAACAACATGATCAGAGGTGGGGAGGGTTTACTGTATCAATCATTGTTTAAAATGTGTTTTAAATATATTTACAGCTCCTTGAAAATAATCTATTGGTAGATGGAATGTGAAGTGTAAGCCAAAATGATACCAAGCCATCAAAATTTTACATGCTCCCAATAAATCAAGGTTCAAAGCAA
Organism: Sceloporus undulatus; assembly: GCF_019175285.1. NCBI lineage: Eukaryota > Metazoa > Chordata > Lepidosauria > Squamata > Phrynosomatidae > Sceloporus > Sceloporus undulatus. The sequence goes on along the minus strand of NC_056526.1, from coordinate 77,306,727 downwards.
GCAATAAAAATCAGGAGGAAATGCAATGCTATTGTCTCATAACAAGAATGACTTTCATAATGTTAAATAACAATGTTTAAGTACTGGATTTGTAAAGGAATAATTCCTTGAAGCAAATCTTTCCTATACCACATTATTAGAAAGCCATGGTACAGACCCGAGGTGTCCTTGCTTTAGGTCATTTGCGTGCTGGATGAATAACACACGCTATTTTCTCCCACACTGGTGGAAACCATGCAGTCTCAACCCTGTTTTTTAGCAACCAAAAATCTTGTAAATGGGATATATATGTAATTCAACGTCTATATGACAGATTAAACTTCTGTTCTGTTGTATCCATGACGGAAAAGAAAAGTGATTTCCCTACAGGTGGGGGTACTGTGTACCCATGTATAAGTCTAGAAATTTTAGTAAAAATATTGATCCACAGGTCAATCTAAGTACTTACCCAAAAAACCATCTATCCCCTTCTGGTGGCAAAAGGTGAGAATGTAGTCCATCTCAAGAGCACCTAAAAGAAGCACAGGCTCTCTCTACTCTCTCATCTATCCAGTCTTTAGGGTGAGCACAAACAGTTACATCTATCAGAATTGTATAAATTCTTTGCCAACATTTTCCTTTGCCTTGTCTTTTATAATTAATAATTAATAATAATTTGTTTTATTTATATACCGCTATTCCAAAGATCATAGCGGTGAACAGCAAGTAAGCTAATTAGCAAGTACATGCCCCTATGTTTTACCCTCTACTTAAAACATGACTCTTGCTCTGTGTGCAGTTCATTCCTGCAACCTCACCAATGTAAGAATTCTCAAAGTAAGGTGCATTTGTGCTTGTTTTTCTTCTAAGTCTCAGGAGTGGCAAAAAGATTACCTTTGTCAAGATTGTCATATCCAACTAATTCCTTATTATTCTTAGTACACAGCTAAGTAGTTTCTATTGCTTCATGAGAGCTTTGTGGAAGAAAGTTATTCTGGTTTTCATGGCCGGCATCCATAGTTTTTTGTGGGTTTTTTGGGCTATGTGGCCATGTTCTAGAAGAGAAACGTCAGGGATAATCTCTTCTAGAACATGCCCACATAGCCTGAAAAACCCACAAAAAACTAAAGCTATTTCTGTTTCTCCTTCCAGCAGTGCTGGTATTACACAGTGTTAATTCCACCACAAACGCCTAAATATCGTAAAGGCAATAGATCCTGTCTAGTCTTGGAAGCTAAGCAAGGCCAGCCCTTGTTACTCCTTGGATGGGAGACCACCAACTAATATGTGGTGTATGCCATATTTTGGGGAAAGGAACTGGCAAAACCATCTCTCAGTATTCCTTTCCTATGAAAACCCTTTGAAATTAATGGTATTACTATAAGTCAATAGGCAACTTGAAGGTGTACACACAGGAGGTTATCACACGGGCCACCATTGTTCTGTCCCCGTCCTGGCCTTCCTGTGCAATTGCGGGAAGGAGTTTCAAACAATGTCAAACTTATCCGGACATTATCCGTCCGGAAAGCACAAGTTACAGCAATTGCATGAAAGACTTTCATATGATCTTGCATTGATCCTGTCATTGTCCCATCATTGAAGTGGCATTGCCTGAAATTTTGCATGAACGGGTGATTGAGTTAATGCATTGCCACTTCAATGACGGGACAATGACAGGATCGACGGGATAGTGATCCTGTCCCTATCCCATCTCTGTGTGATAATCTCCACAGAGTTCAACCACCGGCAGGTGAATGTTCCCATTTCACAAAGCCACTTTATTAACAAACGTGAAAAAATTGGAAAGTACCCCTCCTTTTTGTTTGAACAGACTGCAGTGCAGCACTAGAAGCAAGTCCACCTTTAGCCACAAGAGGGTGATCTTAAGTTGTACAAGCATTACTTTTTCAAAAGGCTGAATTACAAAAGGAGAGCTGACAATTTAAGCTACTAGGACAACAACCAAGGAGACACTAATGGTACTGGCTTTTATTATTAGAGGAAACAACCCGTAAGAGAGTACCGTTAGTTTGTTTGTTTGTTGGGACTAAGAGTGTTTTTATTACAGTAAAGATGAGCTACTATTTAGGAATCTGTTTCTAGGGTTCAAAACACACTGCAGAAATAATCCAGTTCGAGACTGCTTTAACGGCCCTGGCTCAGTGCTAGGGAATCCTGGGAATTTTAGTTTATTGTGGCACTGGAGCTCTCTGACAGAGAAGGCTAAATGTCTCACAAAGCTACAGTTCCTAGAATTCCCTGGCATTGAGCCAGGTCAGTTAAAGCAGTCACAAACTGGATTATTTCTGCAGTGTGTTTTGGACCCACGATAACTAAATATTGCATGACTTTGCTGTATTTTCCTGCCAGTTAAGACAATATTTGGCATTTGTACACTAGTTTTAAAAATTCTTTGGGTTATATAAATTTGAAACAGGCTGTTAACTAATTGTTAAACACTTTATTTTATTTATATTGCTCCCTAATTTATTTTATATTCTGCCTTTCTCCCAGCATGTGGTCCGAGATGGCTTACAATGTAAGTTAAAACAGAATACACTTAAATCAAAGTGCACTACAAACATAAACTCTTAAAACAGTTGCACTGAAAACACTGATTTACAACCATTTAAATAGGAGTTAAACTTTGTCACTGAGGAAAACCTTGTGCATCTGGTCTCTTCATGACAGCTCTTCCTGTCACCAAAGAAACCTCTTGCTTCATGAGATGAGTGACATATTTTTCAGTAATTGCAAAGTGCTGGTTGTATGTGGTGGTTCTTGTTCCTGCTTTTCTTATTTCCCCCATACTTATAATGATAAAATGCTAATTCTAGGCAGGTAAGGAATACCAGGCTATACTTCAGAGGAAGGAACTGGCAAAACCAGCTCAGTATTTCTTGCTTAAGAAAACTCTGTGAAATTCATGGGGTTGTCATAAGTCAACAGGTGACTAGAAGACACATACCAGCATGAAAACGGCTGGATCCAAAGTCCTCTTCCTGCAATATAGCAATAACAAGTACATTTCTATACTGCTTATCAATGCACTTAAGCACTCCCTAAGCGGTTTACAAGTGTAAGCGAATTGCCCCCAACAATCTGTTAAAATGTGTTAAAATTCACTGTATTCCTTCCCCAAGGAATTTCAATAAAATTGGAAACAGCAGCATCACTAGGGTTAGTGTCACCCCAGTGCGGTAACTCATGCTGTCACTCTCAGGCAGGTAGCAACCCAGAGCTCCAGTGAAGGGGAGCTGCCAGCAGAGGGAAGGATCCACTTTTGATTGCCTCTTTCTGCCCATGAAGCAAAGACAGAGGCAGGAAGGGACCCACACCACCTTCCCCAGGGATCCCTCCCCCAGAGAGTAGGGACTGACATGGAAGAACACAATGCCACTGCAGCTACAACAGCTGCACCTGGCCTCATACCCCATAACACCCCCCTCAGGCAGTGGTGTTGCTGGTGTATGGGGGTAAGGCTTCTTGGTGGGGCCTCTGGGGTGGGCCAAAAGGCTGCCACCCATCTCCCTGCTGCATGCCACTCTACACACAAGTAGAATGGCGGGTGGCAGGGAGGGGGTGGGCATGCTACCTCCCTGCTGTGGGTACAGAGTAGCATGCGACAGGGAGGAGGGCTGGGCATGCTCCCTTATTACCACAATGGATGCTCATCACCCCCTCTGAGGTGTCACCTAGTGTGGTTCTCTCCCCTTTCAAGCCTCTGGTTTGTAAGTTGACACTTGGACACTTTTGTTTTGTTGTGGGAACTAATGTGGCCTACAATAAATCCTTGATGCTTAATATTGACACCTGGGCCTCTGCAACTTGTCCTTAACTTGTCTTACAATAAACTATAACTTTGGGAAGACACAGCAGGAGTTCCTAGCAACTTAAAAGGAAATTGATTGTGGCCTATGCGTTTGTAGGCTGAAATGTTATCTTCACTTAGGCTACATCTAACACTGCAGAATTAATGCAGTTTGAACTGCTCTGATGTCATGTCTAAATGGTATGCGATACTGGATTTGTAGTTTTGTGAGATATTTAGCCTTCTCTATCAGAGAACTCTGGTGCTGCAACAAATTACAAATCCCAGGATTTCATAGGATGGAGCAATGACAGTTAAAGTGGTGTCAAACTGCATCAATTCTGCAGTGTGGCAGCAGCACTCGTGGATAGGAAGCGCTGTGTGAGTGATGATGAATAGAAAGTTCTTCTTTAAGGTGTCATAGCACTCTGTTTCTACAATAAACCAAAGTCTTCATACCTGGATCTCTTAAAGAAAAACCAAGATCTCATGGTGCCTATCATGGAGATGTTGCACCAGCACCATATGTCTGTCTGTATCTTAGAAAGAGACTGAAACTATATGTTTCCTTTTCTTTTCCATCCAGATTTTCTACCAGTTCGCCACGTTGTAAATAACAGTGTTGCCACACAAGACACCAAGTGAAGTAGTTAATATGAATTCTCGTACATGTCTTTGATTTCTGAGAAGAATCTTCCCTGAATCAAGAATGCAATTTATATATGTGACCCTTCCTCATCCTCCAGAAGTGTTGAAATGCAACTCCCTTCATCCTCAGCCAACAGGACCAATGGCTGTGCCATTTACTGGAGTTGTATTTCTAGCATATCTGAAGTGTACCATGAAAAGGAAGGCTAGTCTGTGTCTTCTTGCCCAGGGCCATTAGATAGAATGAGGAACGATTGGCTTTGACTGCTATGTACCTTGACGGGGGCACTGTCATTCACTTCTTGTGTCAGGCAGAAAAAACATCTTGGGTGTGCAAGCAAGTCAAGAAGAATCTGATGTAAGTATGCAGATTTCTTTGATAGTTACAGTCATCACCCTTCTTTCCATTTTTCAAAAGGTAATAGGTACTGTGTGTAAGAATTAGAAAAGTTGCAGGTGATTTGTTGAATTCCTAAAAGTTGTGAGTCCTGTAAGTCTCTCTAAAAGCTAGCCAGCTATAAACAAGAGCCGAATCTACTGAAAAAAATCTTTAGGTGATAGGAATTCCTAGTACTGTAATTACCTCTTTTGGCACTTGAAGATTTGCAGAGAGGTATGACTTTTACACTTTAGCAGGAAGAAACTGAAATGAAATCAAATTTCATTAATTATAATAATTGCCTGGACAGCTTTTATAGGAACTCACACCAAAACAAAACAGCAAAGTGATGCTAATTCTAAAACTAACTGATATTCATATATAATTTTTTGTCCCCCATAGGAAGCTTTAACTTCTCTGTAATAAAACACCAAATGTATTAGCTCTAATTTTAATGAGCACTTCATTTAATTTTAGTTTATTAGCTGGAGACAGGGGGAGGTTATTAAATAGACTTTAGTGGGTAAGGTGAAACCACCTTCTGGCTGAGCAGTGTTTCATATCAAGCTTCCCTTGTTGAAAAAGGAAAAAGCATTGTCATAAGGGATGCCTAATGATATGAATCAGGTTCACTGCTATTAAATATGTGCCCTCCAAAGGGGAAAAGTACACATGGATCTGGATGCAAAAAGAGCAAAGAATGAGAATACATTTTTCAAAGAGATCTGCATTGCGGTTTCTGCCAGCAAGAGAAGAGCAAATCAAATATTTCTTTTCCTTCCCCCGCACCTCAAATGGCAATGTTATTGGCAAACTGAATTAAATGTTAAGATAAGCACTAAAGGAAAAACTTCCAACAGAGATCCAACATAATTAGGAGGGGGCAAACCTCCTTCCCCATTTCCACACACTCCTTCTCAGTGTACCCCAGAACTGGATCTGGGAATTTGGGAAGCCTCCAAAACTGATTTTAAAGGTGCCACAGAGGACTGCAGAAGATAATTCCTTTGTTGATTGAAACTGAAATGTTGGATTCAGCCATAGTTAGTTCTAAAAAAAAAAACCCATTAAGCACAATCACTATCTTTATTCTTTTTAAAAAGGCTACCATGCTTCTTTTTGGTCTGTAGAAGCCGTACAGTTTTGGCACCTGGTTTAGTTACTGATAACAAGTCTCTGAGCAAAACCAAATGAAGGGTATTCTGAGTAAAATCAATATATTTCTGTTATCTGCTGCCACTTTGCTATGTGCTTTGAAGTTGTTTGAAACTTACAGTTTATGGTGACCTTACGGTTTATGGTGAGGCTATTATAGGATTTTCTTGGCCATATTTCTTTAGAGGAGGCTTGCCTCTCAACCTGAGAAAGTCAGTGTGACTTGTCCAAGATCACTCAGCGGGTTTCCAATGGCTGAACAGAATTTGAACCTGGTCTCCTGAAGTCCTGGTCCAACACACAAACAACGCCCTATTGCTTCCACTGTAGTAATTTTAATTGTGATGTAAAGACAGTAGAACAACTTTAGTGTATTTGTGTGTTCTGTGCGTTCAAGATGTTTTTCACTTATGGAGATTCTAAGGCATACCTATTATGGGGTTTTTTTGAGGGGGGAGGGAAGATTTGTTCAGAAGATTGCCATTGCCTTCCCCTGAGGCTGAGAGCATGTGACTTGCCCAAGGTCACCCAGTGGGTTTCATGGCCACGCTGGGAATGTAGTCCAACACTCAAACCACTATACCATGCTGGTTGTATGAGACATCTTTTAAAAAACACAAACTAAAACACATAAAGGTTAATTCTCTAAACTGCACATTAAGCTTTTCCAAATGATAATATACAGGTATAAATAAAATGAAATTGGTATGCAAAGGGATCTTGTAGCACCTTTGAGATTAACTGAAAGAAAGAAGTTGGTAGCATGAGTGTTCATAGACTTGAGCCTACTTCCTCAGATGCATGCGAAAAAGTAGGCTGAAGTCTATGAAGCTCATGCTCCCAATATCTTTCATTCAGTTAGTCTCAAAGGTCCAACAAGATCCCTTTGCATACTGGTAGGGGCAAAACAGATGATCAAAATAATCAGGTTTCCAGCTGGCTTCAAAGTTGGGTGTTTAAATGATGCAAGGCTCGAAGCCAGCCAGAAACTGCTCCCATGCTACAGGAAGAAAAACTGGATTAAAAAGGAGCTGGCTTTTTCCTCTTCTTCCTGGAAAGTGTGCACCTTCAACTGTTTGTCTAAATGCCACAATGCCAGAGCAGCTCTAAGGGGGCATTCTATCTTAACCCTAGCCCTAATTGTATGTGTAAATACACTGTCTCAGCAGTGCATTTAGAAGGGATGGCAGTCGCCAGCAGTTTGCTCCTGCAATGGAGCGCATGGTATGGTGATGGTGTACCCAGGAGTGCAGCTTGAAGCCGCACCATGCGGTCATGACATGTCCACTCCAGCTGCCTTAGGAGTGGGCAGTGTGGTTGGTGGAGTTTCAATGTGGCTTCAGAAAAGGCAGTTTCCTGCCTATCTGTTTCACCCCATATTTATAGGGTTGGATCCTGTGACCGAAGATCGGTGGACTGCGCTTCTGATGCTTTTTCAGTTTCTTCCTGCAGCTCTGCCACCTGTTCTCAAGGGAGGGAAGGATGCTTCTTAGAATGGCTCGTGATAAGGTACAAGGGCCATAGCAGGATGAAGAAATCATGAGAATTCAGCAGGACTGCTTTATATGCAAATGAGTGTCCCTTCTGTTCCCAAAACTATTTGCTTGACCAAAGCTAACCATGTCAGCAGACTTTAGGAGGTTAATGTTTAAAAACAGTTGGTGAGTTAATCATTGCAGGGTCCAAAATTAGGTTGTCACCATTGCAGTTATTATTTTGCAAAGCCATTCTGTTTTCCAGTTCCTCAAAAGTAATTAAAACAGTCACTTTTTGGTTACCAGTACTTTAAAAAGTCAGAATGGTAGAGATTGCTGCCCCTGATCTTCCCATCCATCTTCTCATTGCTTCAAAATCCACACTAGAGCATGAGGCAAAATACAAGTTAGCACTTGCACCAGGCCATTTTTCACTCTAGTAACTGTGAAAGTAACTTAAAAATGACTGATACTCTGCAAAAGATAATATTTCTCATTAAGCTACATTCATAATACAATGTATTATACCTTCATCATGGGATGTAGGCTTAATTACAAGTATAAATAGTTTCTTTCAGATACTATTTAGTTAGTCAAAGTTCTCCACCCTTGCATTCAGGAAAAAAGGGAATGGTACTGAATGTATATGTTTTTAGATACATTAGTATGAACTCTGGCTGCATCTGCACAGCAGAAATGATGTGAGTTGACACCACTTTAACTGCCATGGGTCAATGCTAGAGAATTCTTGGACTTGTACTTTGTTGTAGCATCAGAGGTCTCTAACAGAGAAGGTTAAATAGCTCACAAAACTACAAGTCCCAGGATTCCATTGGATGAAGGCATGGCAATCAAAGTGGTGTCAAACTGCATTATTTCTGCAGTGAATATGGAGCCTCTCAGAGTTGTTTTCTACCAAGCTAATTAAGGACACTAATCAAGAGCACATAAAGTAGAAATATTTGGTCCTATAAATGTGTTGGACTGCAGTTTTCATCATCCCTCACCATCGGCTATACTGGCTAAGGAAGATGGGAGCTACAGTCCAAAAACATTTGTTTCAATGCTACCAAGTTTCTTTTTGCTTTTATAAAAATTGCCAAGGATTAAGAGTCAGATGTGAATTGTACTTGGCTCCAGTCATGATGTTATTTGATCAAGCTGGCCAAATCTGGAATCCCTTTAATCTTTCAATAACATATTTTTCTCTGTGTTTTCATCTGTGAACGCTTGCACTCCTTGCAAGATCAAACTAGTTCTCCTTTCCAATCTATTATGGTTCAAATATAACTAACAATAGCAATCCATAGTAAAGAACTATGCAGTAATCAGCATGAGAATCAAATTATATATCAGGGAAAGGGGAAACACTGTGGAGCAAGGACTTCATATGTAATAACAATAATAATACCATGTGAAATGCCAAATCTTGCCCTTGTTCACGATGTTGTGACCCAATCCACTTGCTATTAAATGGAAATATGCCATGCCATGACATGACACAACTACAAGTGCACTTCAGACCACATTATAGTTGGGTCAGATGTATTTGATGTTCTCACTTTGATCTTTGGTATAATCAATGCACTTTTAAGCTCAGACCCTGGCTACACATCTCAGGTAAACAAGACCAGTTCCCAGACCTTTTGATCTGCTAAAATGACTTGTTCATGCACAATTCCACACCACATTGGCACTCAGAATAAATTGCTCTTTTGTTGTTGGGGCTTTTTTTTGGGGGGGGGGGCATCATTTTTTGGCATTTGCTGCCAAGGATTACATTGGGATCTCATCTTGTGTACGAGTGGGAAATCATGAGTGAGTGGGGCTGCCTTAAAAGTTTTGTGGGTTTTGTAGGGATTTCTATAAATGACAAAGGGAGCTTTAATAAAATAACTAAAGGGGAAAAGAATAATCAAATTCTGAACAGTGAAAGGGTCCATAATATTCATAGTTTGGAAAAGTTTCTTTCGTGGAGCTATAAATAAAGTTCTTCATTACCATCATCATCCTTTTTTGAACTGTGACTCCCAGAATCCTTGAGACATGTTGGCTGTAGGATTCCAAGAGTTGTAAAGATGCTGGAAGGGGGATTCTGGGTGTCATACTCCAAAACATTAACTTTCTTTTAATTAATTAATTTATTTATTTCAGTCTCACAAAGAATACTAACACAGCAACAACACAATGTTTAAAAGGTCCTGCAGATTCGTGGCCATGACTTCTCTGATTAAATCTATAAAAATTATGTAGATTGTGGTCATAATTTTTATTTTATTAAAGTTCATCTGTAAACCTGCCTTTGCTTTTTCTGCCTTGACCATCTTCTATAATCTTCCCATATCTCTGATATTTTCTACTAGTATTTGGTGTCTTTGTCGTATCTTAGATTGTTGATGTTCCTTCCTCCAATTTTCATGCCTCCCCCCTCTAAGTCCAATTCTGCTTTTTGTATGATGTTCTGGGCATATAAATTAAATAGAGAGGGTGATAGAATATAGCCTTGTCTGACTCTCTTTCCAATTGGAAACCGTCCTGTTTCTCTGTATACTTGTCCTGAGTACAGATTATGAATCAGGACTATCAAATGTTGTGGCACACCCATTTCTTTAAGAGCAATCCATAGTTTCTCATTATCTATATTATCGAATGTTTTACTATAGGCTGTAAAGCACAGACTGATCTTCTTTTGAACCTCCTTAGTACATTTCATTATCCAACATATGTTCGCTATATGATCCCTAATGCCTCTTCCTTTCCTGAACCCTGCTTGGACATCTGGCAGTTCTAGCTCCATATATGGTGAGAGTCTTTATTGTAGAATTTTAAGCATCACTTTGCTTGCATGAGAACTTAATGCAATGGTTCTGTGATTACTACAGTTCCGTGTGTTTCCTTTTTGGGGATTAGAATATATGCTGAAGCTTTCCAGTCTGTGAGCCATTGTTTTGTTTTCCAAATTTGTTGACATATTTTAGTAGATTCTGTCTCAGTAGCTGGGAGCAGGTTTACTGGTATGCCATTAGTTCCTGGCAATTTATTTCTCTAAGTGCTCTGAGTGCAGCTTTCACTTCATTTTTTAAAAATTTTGCAGTTCATCACTTCACTTTTTAAAACTAGAGGTTCAGGATTTGCTACTTCTAGTTTAGTTGCTACTTTTTAAATCATGATATTAAATATACCCTCCTTCCCCATCAGCCTAGAAAACTCATATACCTTAGCCAAATAGAGAGCTTGATCATAAGATTTGCCAAAACCACTCCCTATCCTAAACCAGGGAAAGATGTGCTCCTAGAGATGCCACAAACCACTAAGTCCCACTATTTAGCACCATTCCTGGCCACACTCTGGACTTGTGTTTCAGGCCCTGCCTTTCTTCATTTTCCAGAAATAAAATGGGATCTCTATGACTCTATGGCTGCCTATATGGTTTATATCTAATGTCAGTTCTTTGCATCTCCATCTGAAGAGGATCAGATCAAGTGGGAGATGGTGGGAAACATCTCTGGCTGAAATCCTGGAAAGGTGCTGCCAGTCTGTATTTAACCACATCATCCATGGATAAATAGTCTAACCCAGTGGCTCTCAACCCTAGGTCCTCCAGTCCAGATGGTTTTGTCTTCATTTCTCAGACGCCCCAGCCAGTATAGCCCAGTGATCAGAGATTTGGAAAGATGGAATTCCAAATACCTGGAAGGTCACAGGCTAAGAACCACTCTAACTTGATGGAGGATAGCTCCCTTAGTCTAAGACTGCAACACCAACTGAAAATTAAACATGTGGAACATGGAAGAATTCTGGACTGACTGGTAATAGCTTTGAAATTGGGGTGTTTTGTATGGATCACTATATTTTTGGACTTCAGCTCCCATCATGTGTGGCCTACCTAGCTAATAGTGACAAATGACGGGAGGAACAATCCAACACCTTCTGGAGGACCACACAGCTCAACTTCCTGGATATAGAATACCCAGTAGTTAAATGGCACAACAGTGCTTGGATTTTCATCTCTCTTTCCTTTTTGTTTCATTTTTAATTGCAAACTGGCAGTACTCTCAGAGTGAGGAGTCTTGTAAAGAAAGATGAGTGTTTGCTGCTATTACAAGCAGGTTTTGAAGTAGGTAAGCAAATGAAATTTCCCTGCGTGCCGTACCTGTTTGTGACATTTTGTTCAGAGACCTTCTTCGGGTGGAGTGCTGTTACGCTAACCCCTGGCCTCTGGATAATGTCTCTCTCTGCATTCTTTGAGTGTTTCTTGCAAGTTCAAAGCGGTTTTGGAATTCCAAGGAGAGGAGTTATTCATAGCACACTTCTGTCATCATTTGCAGTGGATTACTTAAAATAAACTCCAGCAGGCCAGTCTCTACTGCAATTCACCTCTAGAGTAAATGGGCATTTTCTTTTGGTGGATGGCATCTTCATGTTGGTTGTTCTAATCTTTAACTGGAAATGACTCATGTGTGTGCAAGCTGGAAAGAGCACCATTCTCTATCTGCCTTTATCATGGCTGAACAATTGCTGTTGTTTGGGGAGTACTCCCCGCTGCAAAGATCCAGAGTGGTATAGTGATTTGAGCATTGGACTATGACTTTGGAGACCAGGATTTGAATCATCACAGGGCCATATAAACTCACTGGGTGACTTTGAGCAAGCCATACTCTATCAGCCTCAGAGGAAGCCAAGAGCAAAACACGTTTGAACAAATCTTACCAAGAAAAACCTGTGATACTCTTAGGCTTTCCATAAGTCAGAAACGACTATAAGGCACACAACAGCAACAGCAACTGTCTTTCCCCACAACCACACACTGTCCTTCCCAACCACACCCCAACCCCAATTTACAACTCTTTAAAACCCAAAAAACAACACACATACACACCCCATCGTGCACATTCCGTAGGAGCATGGGGGCAAATTTTGCTGTGTTTGAAGCCTCCCTTGGGCTTTTTTGGGGCCACATGTAATTTGTGGACTGAACTTTCCCCTTGCATACATCCAGTGCTGGCATATTCTGTCTTTGTCATCATTTTGGAAATAAGACATTTACAACAACCAGGACTTTAAAAAAAAACACTTCCTCTTTTTTTAAAAAAACTTTGGCGCATTACAGACCACCCAGAAGGGGCAGTCTCGCGCCGCTGCTGGTTGCTGCTGGGAATCACAGCATCCAAACCATGCAGTTCCCGAACGCAGCAAAGAAGAAGCGCCGAAATGGCGCTTCTTCTTCCGCCCTGGATGAGACGTCGTGAGGCGCTACTCACACACTTGTGGCGTCACATCCGGTGCACAACGTGCGGATGCTATGCATCCAGCGCGTAAAGATGGTGGCACCCGTGTGTATAGGGCGCTGCCATCTTTACGCCTTCGTCACGTGCTAGGGGTGAGGCTGGTGTGGACGCTAGGTCCTTGACCAACCCCTAGCATGTGACGGGGGCACCGGAAGATCCCGGCTGTAACGGGCCAATGTCTTTCTTTTGATAGTGAAAAATTTGATTTCTAGGAAATGCTGTGTCTTATCTCAACAAAACGATCATGATGTTAGAAGATATATCTTTCTCTAGGTAGGTTTAATATAGGATTTCCTTTTATAATATTTTTAACAATAGGCATGTAATGTTTAGAATAGTCACATTCCTTATATGGGGGACCTTTCACACTATAAAATTATACCTGTGTGCAAATGGCATGGCTCCCTGCTATGAAAGCCTGGCTCTCTGCTGGTTGATAATTCTAAACTGCAAACCCCAGAACTCCACAAGATGGCAGCATAGTAGTTAAAGTGGAATCATAGTACTACAATTGTATAGTGTGACAGTGAAAGGGACCATTCTTTTGACTATGGGGGCAGCAGTCCATGACACAAACTTTAGCCACCTATGCTTCTTGCTTGATGTGAGACAGCCCCTCTTGACAAGGACACGGAGAAGATAGAGTCCTCCCACATGGAGATATGGGTTCTAGCTTCACTCACATGAGATGGGCACAATGTGGTCAACTCTAACAAATGTTTGACTTTTGCTAGAAGACATCAGTGTATCCAACTAAGAGCTTTTCTAACCAGCAAAGCCAGCTATTTTTGCTCATTTAATATAAATTGTTGGAATACAAGGCCTGCAAATACCATAGCATTAATTATACAGCGGCCGCTGGGGGAAAAATATGCATCATGTAAACAAATGGCTACATTTATTACCATGTAATTAAGTTGAACATTTTTACAGAACATTTGTATACAGATCTGCCATTAAGCCATTAGATAAATCAGAGGGTTCTGGGTGAATTCTACATGAAATGTATATTTTGAAAAAGATTCCCTGGATCTAGCAAGGCTAATATGGGTTATTAATCCATCTCTGCAGCTAAATAACTAATGTTTGAAGGCAGAGTATATGTACACGCTCTCTCTTCTGCCATAGAAAACTAAATTTTAGTGAATAATAATTAAAGTTGCATGATCTCTCAAAATACCTGCAGCTTCCAGGGTATATAAAGAAGCATGGCATAGTGATTTGAGTGTTGGAGATCAGGGTGCAATTCCCAGCTCAGTCATAAAACCCATAGGGTGGCATTGGTCAAGTCACATGCATCTTTCAGAGGCAGTCACTAAAATGAGTACCCAGATTGTTGGGGGCAAATTAGCTTACAGTTGTAAACCGCTTAGACACTGCTTAGGCGGTATGAAGCGGTATATAAATGAAGCTTGTTTGTTTTGTTTGTTATTGTTGTATGCCTTCAAGTTGTTTCCAATTCATGGTGATCCTAAGGCAAACCTGTCATGGGGTTTTCTAGGCACAATTTGTTCTGAGGAGGTTTTCCATTGCTTTCCAATGAGGCTGAGAGCTGTGACTTGACCAATGCCACCCAATGGAGATTTGCAGTTCCCTCAAACCCTCTTCTAACATCATGTATCAGTGGCTTCCATGGCAGTGGGACAGTTCATTCAGTCCAGATTTTAATCTGTTCTTTCAAGGAGCTATACAGGTTGTTAACCCTATTCCCTCTCCAAAAGGTGAGCATCCAGGAGGACAGGGTGTGAATCCCCACTCGGTCATGGAAATCTGCCACCTGGCCTTGGACAAATCATACTTTCTCAGCATCAGAGGAAGACAATGGTAGACTTCCTCTGAACAAATCTTGCCAAACAAACTCTGAGATAGTTTCTCCTTAGGATCATCATAAATCAGCAATAACTTGAAGGCAAAAAACAGCAGTCAACCTTGGAGAACTCCCTTAAAGGCTAAGAGTCAACTTACGGACATAGAAGCTGTCAGCTTCTATGCCCAGTAAATGTCTGGGTGGGGGTGTGATATTAGCTCCACACCTTCTGTCACCTTTTCCCATGGTTATCTCCATTGTTTTCAGAGAGGAGTGTCTTATCTATCTGTCGCACCTCTCTACAGAGTTTGTTGAGGATTTGTCTATTTCAGAAATTCATACAAGGCAATGGAAGAGGTGCTGCTAGTGTGTTCCCTTCCTTATATGCGTATTGTACAGTGAATTTTTGAAGAGCATTACTTGGGGAGGGATCACAATCAACCCATGCTCCTTATGTGTTGCAGGTCTGCATCAAGGGAGCCAGTATGGTGGAACAGGAAGGGTTGCAGTTTGAGTGTGTCTCTTTCTGTACATCTGTGCATGCACACACTTTATTTTGTCTCTTATCAATTTATAAATTACTTTTTCTTCCCAAGCTGCGTAGTAGTAGCAGTAGTAGTAGTAATCGTAGTAGCAGTAATAGTTGTGTGCCTTTAAGTGATTTCCCACTCATGGAAACCCTAAGGTGAATGTATCATTGGATTTTCGGGGGCTGAGAGTGTGTGGCTCATCCAAAGTCACCCAGTGCATTTCCATGGCAAAGCAGGTAATTGAACCCTGATCCCTAGAGTTGCAGCCGAATGCTCAAACCACTCCACTGTGTTGGTTCTCTGAGTAACTATACATCCACTAAAACATGTACAGTAGGAAAGTCTTTGCTAAGGAAGCTAGAAAATGGACTCATGTGTGTGGAAAGGTTACTTTCTGGATTATGACTCCTAGGCTTCCCACCCCTCCAGCCAGTATAGTTATGATAATGCTAGATAGAGGACTCTAAATGTGGTCCATAAAGAAAACTCTTTCAGGCTCTGGATGAAATAGCCACCAAACAAATCAGAATAATAAAAAAAGGAAGGGATTTGATAGTCAAAAGAAACAAAGTGACAGAGATGAATACTTGTCTGTATTATTTATTACACCCAGTGTGTTTGGGAGTATAAAGTCCCTTCTTTGGGGTTGTTTTCTAAACAGATTTGCAGCAATATGCTCTTACACTTCTGCTGTTGCTGAAACAGATTGGACAAAGGCCAATGAACTGTGTTAGCAGGTGTTTTAGCAGGTGTCCATTTCACTAGTGGAGGGAGCATCAAGGCATAATGCTACTGATTTGTGAGAAAACAAGTCCACCAAAGAGGGCATTAAGTATACCAAACCGCACTGGACCCATATCCATCCTTGTTTACCCAGCCTCCACTTTTCCTCTATTGTTTCCACTGAGACATATTTAAGACTGCAAATTCCTTGGGGTGGGAAGGTGTCCTCTTGTTTTCTGCAAAACACAACTCATTGCACTTTTATGGTGGGTTATATATCAATAAATTAAATCATGCTCACAAAGGTTGCAACCCACTAATACTGTGATAACTGAAGCTATTCAACATCACTTCCCATAGACCTGAAACAGAAAAAAAACTATCTTAGATGCATCACTTTAACTTAGCCCTGATGATTGAAAGTGATATATCACTTGCTTCAAAAATATAGGAAGGGAAGGAAAAACTCCCAGCAAAATCTTTGACACACATCTAAATGCTGTCCTACATTTTGCAACTGCAATGTTATTTACTGCATTGAAATAAGCTATTTTAAATTGTGCCCTTGAAAGTTTTATGAGCCTTTTCTTTTCTCCGAAAAATTGTATTGGTCTGGTTAATCAGACATACATACATACATACATACATATGAGGATGAAATTTAAAACAAGGAAGGCAGATTCTTTAAATACTGTAACCAGCTGTCACTTTGTCCAGAAGGGTGTGAAATGCAGATGAACGTGCCATCTGAAAGTGATGCAAGCCAAAAATCACAGCAGACCATGAGCATCTGCACTGTGAAGGCTGCAAAGAAAATTGTATGTGCTGCATGTGCAGGGGAGGATTTAAAATGTTTATTTAGACATCTCTATGTGTGTGTGTGGGGGGGAGATTAATGTGGCCATTTTGTCTATATATTTATATATGAACACACATACATGCACAACAAATTACATCTGAAGAATATGAGAAAATACAAGATGATGGCCACATCTTTGGACAAATGACACCCAAAGTCTGATTTGAAACTTATGTTTGCTGTCATTGATGACATTGTTAGCAAGAAATGGCACTAATATTAAGTGCAAGGAATAGCAATAATATTAAAGGAATATCCTGAAAGCACCAGATCCTGTGTAATTTCAGTTTATCAGGTCCATCTCAGAAAACCCTATGATAGGAGCTGCTGCCACACTGCAGAATTAATGCAATTTGACACCGCTTTAACTATCATGGCTCCATCCTATGGAATCTTGAGATTTGCAGTTTGTTGTTGCTCTCTGAGCAAGAAAGCTACATATCTCACAAAACTACAAATCCCAGAATTCCATAGCACTGAGCCATGACAGTTAAAGTGGTGTCAAACTGCATTAATTCTGCAGTGTGGCAGCAGCCAATGTCACCATATATAGAAGTTTACTTGAATGCAAATAACAGCAAGAAATAGCAAAGAGAAAGCTCAATAAATAAATAAACAAATAAATAATGATAGCGTGGCAGAGAGGACAAGAAACTGAGGTTGATGTAGAGCACCAACATTTTTGGTCAAGTCTTTTTACACATTCTTAACCATTGATCTCCCCCTTCCCCTTAACCAGTATAAACAAACTATATTTATGAATTCCTGTGCTCCAAGACTGGAGAAATAATTATTACCAGAGGTGCGACCACGAATGCGGTCCCTAATGGTGACATGGTGATGTCACCATTAATAATACTGTAATTACTAATAACAGGGGGCTTTAATCCATGGATGCTGGAATCTGCAGATGGCAAGCCCATGGATAAGGAGGGTCCACTGTACTCTGAAGTCATAATGCAATCTTCCCTTCTCTTCTTTACAAATTATATAAATGGTTTCTAATATTTCACAGAATTATCTAAAGACTGCTCTTTAATCAAAGTAGCTAATTTATCAATTTCTGCCTTTTCAGAATATGCAGTCCCCTTTGGACAGAATTTCCGTTCTCTTTCATTTGCTTGCACAAATCAGCCTTGCTGCTAAAATCATATAATGCTCAACCTTGAAATTTAACTCCCTAATCTGCTCATTTGGCATTCCTAAAAAAAAAAAAAAACCACCCAGTTCTTGATTCAAATCTATTTGATCTCTAAATATGATGTGTGTGATTCCAGATTTTCCTGGCTCTGTTGCATGTCTGCCACATGTGGTATAAGGATCTGAGCTGTTTCTCGCACTTCCAACAAAATTTCGTAGTTCCCTTAAACATTTTAGGTACTCTTACTGAGGTCAAATACCATATGTACACCATTTAAAAAAAATCTTTACAATTGCAACACCAAATGTCAACATCCAGCCCATTCATTTCAGAAACTCTGTGGTTATCTCTAGCAACAACTAGTATTTGTCATCTTAAACTATTCCACAGGGAAATTGTCAGGCTATAAAACTGTCCCAAAATTCTTAGCAGCTGAATGACCTGTAAATATATGTGTGCATGTTATATACATATCATATGTATAAATAATCAAGTAGATGATGGTACTGTACAATAGATAACACAGTTCTTGCAAGTGTAATATAATTGTTGCCACTATGGGGAGAAAATCTAAACTACATACAACTGTAAACCCCTCCCCCAGCGAGGAATATGTGACCCTCCTGCTGTTGTTAAAGTGTAGTTCCTACCATCCCCTACTATTAGCTATGCTGGTTAGGAGTGATGGCAACTGCATTCCAACAGCCTGGAAGGGGCCTTAGGCCCGTTACAGATGGGCTCCCTAGGACGGACTCAGTCTGTGCTAGGGTTAGAAAGGGGCGTCTCTTCCAAATGCCCCTAACCCTAGCACGGACTGAGTCTGTATGAAATGGTGGCGGCCGTTCCACACAGCTGCCGCCATCTTGACGTAGCGGACGCGCTGAGTCCACACGTAGCACCTCAGAAATGACACCGCGAGTGCATGCTTCGGCACTTGCGGTGTCTCTTATGGGGTGCAGGAAGGAGCATGATTTTCGCACTCTTTCTTTGCAGCGTCCGGGAACTGCGCCGTTTGGCTGCTGCGGTTCCCGGACGCTGCAACCGGCAGCGGCACGAGACTGCCCCTTCTGGGCAGTCTGTAACGTGCCTCAGTTTCTTTTCATGTTCGTGAAACTACATGGCGTTCTGGTAAATACCCTGTCTAATCTTGCAGTGTGTTTAGTCCAGGGCTAATTTTATGATTACACAGTAGATGCTAAAATATGAGGAGTGATGGCAAAGAACTAACAAAACAAAGCTAAGTGTTCCATGATGATTTCCCCTGCTACTGTCTTGCCCGGTGAAGGGCAGAGTTTCATCTTCTGTGTTAAAGTATAATTCAGTTGCTGGTGCAAACAACTTCAGTACAAGGAATGGGGTGAGGTACCATCTTGACCATTGCTTGAGGTAGAGAAATTGTTGGGGACTGCTCTTGCTCAGTTAATGGCCTGAATCTTGTTAGTCCCAATTTATAGTAAAACCACTAAATGAATGGAACTTTTATAAATGTTGACATACCAAGTTGCCATTAGGATAGGGCAGGTCTACACTGGCCAGAATATTCCAGGCCCTGAGCCTGCCCAAATTCATCCTCTTAGCTAGGCACCCCAGAATAACACTGAGTGTCTGTCTACATGTGTGTCCTGCTGTGCTGCCTGGCATCGCTGCTGGCGGTGTGAGTCTCTCTCTCTCTCTCGGGTCAACAATGAGGTATCCAGTATCAATTGTATGGCTGGGCAATTGACCTCAGATGGAGTAACTCAGTATGATGGAGAATTCAGTATTTTAAATATGGTGATTAAATGTAAAGATTAATTCTAAACCTGGGCATGCAAAGAGGCTCCATGAATTCAATATTTAAGCCTATAGGATTCTGACAGCCTGTATTATGCTGGATGTTCTCTAGAGTTGATTTTTTTTTGTACACTCCATTGTTGTCAGCTTTTGGAGCTATGGTATGTGTTAAAGGATCCTCTCTGAAGATTAATGTGATACAATAGTTGTCATTTTGGCCAACTATAAAGGTCAGGGGATAAATTTTGAGCTACAGAAAATAAATGGAAAAACAGTCAGTTTATTAATTATGGCCACATAAAAATATGGTGGTGTACTGAGTCACTGGATTCTGACTGTATGGTATTTTAAATTATTCATATTTTGCTCAGCCTACATTTATCTGAGATATATTTCATTTTCATGACATCTTTTTTTTGGGGGGGGGGATTCAAAGGATTAGGTTTCCACTGATGAGATGGTAAATGGAAAGGCCTGCTTCAGATAAAAGAAACCTGATAGCATGATAAAAAGAAACTTGGATGTTTACTTGGAAAACTCATTAACTAACTCGAGGAAAGCATCTTCACTGGGTTTTTTGTACAAGCCTTTGTCAGCTGTTTGGATTCAAAGAGCCAATGTAATGTTTCCTATTGATCTTCTTCACATCTTAGCTGCTTAGTGGTCGTTTCTGGAATGTTGCCATCTGCTTTTAAGCTTTAAATACATTCAGATGAGAGAGGTAATTTTAGTGTAATACGAATGACCTAATGCGATAAACATTTGTGTGTGAGGATACTTGTGTGTGTGCTATAAATATATAAAATGTCAGCTTGACACAACACACACGCAGATGCATACGCAGAGAATTTGTCATGCTGTCACAAAATTATAAACTTGGAGAAGCTTTCTTGAATCTAATCCCAGCCATTAAACATTCCCAGCAGACAACTGTCCAGGCCTTTCTCAGGCATGACTAGGAACCCAATTCATATGACACAGGACTGTTATTGGATGTGTTCTCAAGATGCCAAGTTCTTCCTTTCTCTTCAGTAATGTGTACGATCTTTTTTCTTCATATCATTATAGAAACAAATGTCTATAAAGCTCAGGTTATTTGTTCATATAGTCAAGTTCAGCTGGTGGCATCACTCAAGGTCTTTGCCCTCACCTTTGTGATCTTATTTGACTAGAAATGCCAAAGTTTGTACCTGGAGACTTATACAAGGAAAATATGCATTCCTTCCTGTATTTATTCTGAAGGTGCAATTCTCTCTTCTCCCAAACCACATGAATTTGTCCAGGACTTGAACCAAGCCTATTCATGCCTGAAGTGAGAATTATGGCTCTAGAAAACAAGATGGGCACTTCATGTCCTCATGGACTCTTTACCACGGGAGGCTTACCTGTGAGTAAATCACCATGAAATCATCTTAAATCACAAAAGAAGCATGATCAGGGTACACACCCTCATGAGCTTCTCCCGTGAGTAAATCGTCATGGAGGCATCAGGGCTTGCTTCTCTTATCACTGAATCGTCATGGAGCTGCCATTTGGCAATAATGGAAGATCCCCTTATAGTGGACCCTTGTTATACGCTCGGGTTTGGTTCCAAGATCTCCCATGGGTAACAAAATCCGTGGATGCTCAAGTCCCATTAAATATAATGACATAGCAAAATGGTGTCCCTTATAAAAAATGGAAAAAAAAAGATTAAAAAAAATGGAAAATCAAGGTTTGATATTTGAAATTTATACTTTTTTGGAACATTTTCAAATTGTGGATGCTTGAATCCATGTATAAAAAATCCATGTATAAGAAGGGCCGACTGTATTACCAAATGGCTGCTCCATGACGATTCACTGATGGGAGAAGTGAGCCCCGTTATTTCTACGACAATTTAGTCACAGAAGAAACACGCGGGGGTGTGAACCCTGATAACACTTCTTTTACAATTTATGACAATTTCATGGTGATTTACTCAGGGGTAAGCCTCCTGTGTGAAAGAGCATATTTACCCACCTATATTCAGCATAATTTGGCTATTTTAGTGGGGGCTGGAATGAACATAATTCATTTACTTCATGGCATAGGATAGGACAATGGATCTTACAGGCCAAGGAGGAAACAATACAACTCAATTTGGGGATATTGTTTTCAGTGGGAGCTCTGTGTTAACAAGCACTTGTGCTGTTCTCATTCTCCAAAAAAGAAATAAAAGAAATAAAAAATGTTACAATACTGAATATCACTTGTTGATTAGTTTGTAAGGTGCTTTGTAGATAAAATAACTCACTGTTCCACTAATGAAGGCGTTCAGAGAGCCATCGAGTCTTGTTTCATTGACTGAGTTTCAGTGATTGGATGAATTTCATGCCTGATTATGTATCCAAATCTAGAACACCACCTGCATACTTGACCCTTGCCCTTCATTGCTTATTATATTTAATAGTTGGGTCCAGGAGGCTGTAAAATTCTCCTTGAGAGACTACTTGATAACAATTTCTTAAAAAGTGGGAGGGAGGGAGAGATGACAGAAGATTGGTTAATTAGACCATCTCTGAAGAAACTTAATTTAGTCCCTGAGGATGTCAACTGTAAGCCTGGTAAGCCTGTTAGCTAACATGCCTTTCTTGGTAAGGTGTTTGAGCTGGTGGTTGCTGGACAGAGTTTATTCATACTGATTTACTTGGACTTCTCATCAGCTTTCAATACCATGGTATCCTTACTAGTATTGTTTGTGGTGCAGGTAGTGGTGCAGGTATTTATTGTGTGAGGTGCAAGTACTGGCTTCCAATGATTCCACATCTGCATGAGTTGCCAATATGAGGCACTAGGAGACTATTACTTTCCTCTTGGCAGTTTTGATATGGATTTTTTTTCAGGGCAATATATTGAGCCTGTACAAACAGTCCAAAATAAAGCTGCTTCGGGTCACTTTTGAGGTATGCTGTTTAAATGATGCATGTGTCCTAAGAGGCCGGAAGCCACGCCAAAGCCACACTCCAGTCCTAAGGACTGGACCACAGCTTTGGCACAGCTTCTGGCCTCTTAAGATGTGTGTGTCATTTAAACAGCATACCTCCAAAGTGACCCACAGCAGCTTTATTTTGGCCTGTCTGTACAGGCCCATTATCTCCTATGCCATTTAACACAGCAGGAGGGGAAGGGGAAGAGGGGCATAATCTTTCCCTTCCCATTAAACTCAGGCCAAAACAGATTGCTGCTGCCTCTTCTATCTTGTCTGTTCTTCTTCATTAATAACTTTTGCCATCTTCATCTGTGAAATGTTGGAATATATTCGTTCTTCCTTATTAATAATTTTTCCCATCCTGACAGCTCTCTGACATTGCTTGGCCACATGTTTCCCACTTTGTATCTGTGAAACATTGGAGGGCATGCAATTACACCAGCCCATGTCACTATCTTTCCACACTGGTGGGACTGCATGCTCTTGTGAGGCAAAAGGCACACAGTAGGGTTTCCAATGTCAAACAGGCTTTTGTTGAGGAGCCACATTAAATGTGCCAAACAGCAGCAGCAGTAGTGTTGGGGACCTGTGGTGTCCCCTTACTTGGTCCATAGTCCCTGCATCCCAAGTGATGTCTCTGAGTCTATATCAGTTGGCTTCCTGGGGGTCTCATATTGAGAGAAATGTGGGGTATTAATTAACTAGCTAGCTAAATAAAAACAAAGGGTGAGCTGCCTCTCCTTGAAGCTTCCAGTAGCAGTGATACCCATTTACAACAAGTGTGTGTGTGTGTGGTGGTGGTGGTGGTTGTGGGGGGCTTAAGTGTTTAACCACCTAGATTCTTCACCTACCATCTCCCCCAAACATATTTCTGATGCTCTTTCTTCAAAAGATGGTGCTGTATTTTTATTCTCATTGTATATTTAAATGCTTTTCCAGTGGTAGAAAACTGCCTGCCAGTATTGTTGACATTGCCCAATACTGGTGTAGTTAGTGAAATTTCCCCCTTTCTAAGGATCTCAGTCCTGCTAAATTCCAGACGTGTAGGTGCAAGGATTTTTATTATGCAAACAGCATACAGTTTAGAGGGGGAAGTCAATACAAAGCTTGCTACATTTCAGAAGGGTACTGCAAGGATTTTAGGGGAGTGGTAGTTTTTTGCTTTTGTTTTGCAATTTGTATGAAAATTGTGTTTGTCCTAGAGATGACTTGAGGCAAAGAACCTGCAAAATTTCAAAAGGATCCATGTAGAGGATAGAGAGTTGTAATGAATGAAAAAAAATGCTTAAGACTTCTCTTGTTCTTTGCTCAACTGACATCAAAATCACAGAATTTATACATATGTATACGTTTATAACTTATAAATGTATAAATAATAACTTTATAAATTATTGATAGTTTCTAAGTTTATAAATAATGTTTATAAATAATTTATATTTTATACCTAATATTTTTATTTATTTTTATTTTATTACACAGTAAAGGTGGATGATAGAGTTGGAACAGAGGCAAAAGGACTTGAACTGTCAGTATTTTTCTAAGCATGCACCAAAGATGTCCATGTCTGCACTTACTGTGGGGCAAAGTTAATGGGAAATGGCTGTTCCCTAAGTGATTCAGGGATGCTGGAGGCGAGGGGACGATTCCCTGGTGTTTAGGAAGCATGTCAGGCTTTCACACATGCACACTTCCTAAACATTTTTCTGGCGTTTTACCAGCACTTACTCCATGTAAACGTTGCTGTGGAAATCTTCACTAATGCTATACCCTTTCAAGTCTCACGGAGGGCAGATAAACACTTTTAATCTTGGGAGATGTAAGGGAAACTTCATTTCACTAATACCTCCCTTTCTGAACCCGTAAAAGGGGCAAGTTTCCCTACAGAGACAGTAGTAGGAAACAAATAGCACTGAATGTTGGCTTATTCAGTTTGCTTATTGGAATGGGAATAAAACCATTCACTATAACTGGAAAGCAAAGAACTGCTAATCATAAAATTATGTCCTCCTATTCTCCTTCCGTATTTTCTTCCCCTCATCATCAGTGTTTTCTTATGAGAAGAGCTAGGAGATAAACATCTCAGTTTTTGGTAAATTCACAGCCTGTATGAAGTCGAAGGCTTTCATGGCCGGAATCCATGGTTTTTTGTGGTTTTTTCGAGCTATGTGGCCATGTTTTAGAAGAGTTTCTTCCTGACGTTTCGCCAGCATCTGTGGCTGGCATCTGCCCTCATCCTAATCATAATTACATTATTTGTCCATTTAAATTGATATGTATTTTAACTGATGTGGTGTGTCTGCTAATTGTTCTTTATTTAATTGCTCCAAGGGAGGTGGGTGGGAAATAATAATAATAATAATAATAATAATAATAATAATAATAATGTTTTGTTTTTTGTTTGCTCTAGTATCGATCCAAGAAATTGCTAAAAACACCCCCCCCCCCCCCCCAAAATAATGGAATTAGTGGACATGGAAGTAAAAACAAAAAGCAAAACTTGGCAAAACCAAAGTAGGTATACTGTATATGTGAGAACACACAATCTGGAAGGAGGCAATTTAGCCAAAGCAAAAGAGCAACTGATTCTTTATTAGCCACAGGATGGCAGCATTGCTCTTACATTCTTCCACCTGATGACTGCATGATCTTCAAAAGAATCTGTCACAGCTTGGTGCTAAAACTTCTCCCACTGAGCCTGCCAAAAAAGAGAGGAGAGGGATGGGTGAGGGGAAAGGCACTGACTTGCCAAAATCATCAGTGCAGGTCACCAAGTACCCTTGGGTTTCGGCAGACTTTAGCAGAAGTTGGTGTGACATCTGCAGAGCAGACCCCAGATGATTTGCAGGTCCTGTCTGGCTCTGAGTTCATTGTCACACTGATTGACTTTGTCATGTTTCATGCTGCTCATGAGAATGAATAGCATCTGGGGGAAATAAACGGGAGGACTGGAAATGGATGAAAAAGATGGCCTTTTTTGTTAGCTAAAGAAAAGTAAATTAAGTAGACAACTTAATGGCATGCAGGATAATAACTAAAACAGCACGTGATTAGCTAATGGCTGACTGGTCTAATAAAACACGGATTCATGGAAGAGATATTAGGCTAATAAGAATACATTAGACATAGAACTTCATGATGTTATATTGTGGGCTTTGGTTCAAGTGAATCACTGGGTTGAGGTAGAAAAGCTGGGTGTGAAGGAGGATAAGACTCTTGGGTCTTTAATAATTGTTCCCTTACATGAAACCCTGCTGGTATTGAACTGCAATGTATCATACCAGATTGTTGGTCATGGGGATGGGGCCAATGGGAGTTGCAGTCCAGGACCCCTCTCCCTTGTGAGACCATCAAAAGAAAGACAGAAGCAGCAGCACCCACTACTGAAACCTTTCCATCATGCTTCCTTTTCTGCCATATCTTTTAGATTGGAAAGCTGCCTGATATCTATTATGTATATTATGTAACACAGATGTTTCTTTTAGAAACGACAGACTTACTGTCATGTTCCAACAAGGGGCTCAGCCTTGCTATATTTTAAGATTGTCTCCTATTTCGTGACTTTAACATCTCCATGCTGTCCAGGAAGGCTGACCAATCTGTGGCTGATGGCTGAGAGCAGGCAGGATTGGCATAGCATCTGGCTATGTCCCTGTAGCCAGACGCAGAATGTTTATATCATCTCCTGAGACCTCTGGATGATCCCAGTGGATCTCAGTAGACAATATAATTATTCTGTATCTGCTATGGGGATACAGCCAGACCGTTCTCTGATCCCCTGTTTTCCATCAGCCTAAGAATGGCTGTAGTTGGAAGGCTTCAGTTACTCAACAGTAGGTCAGGGGGCTTTCATTGTTACAGGAGGAGGAAGAGAAAACCATCCTCCACTGAGACAAAAACACACACAGGTATAAGGTGGACTTTATGCCTGCCAGTATTTACATTAGATTCCTTATACATCAGTTTTCCTTTCTCTCTTCTTTCCAATTTGCTATTTTCTCTCTCTACAGCCTAGGCTGATTTTGATGTCACAGCTGATGGCCAGTTGCTCCTTTGGGACTGATCCTCCTGGGTATCACTAAACTTTCCTAATGTGTTTCTATGCCTTTTATTGCTGTGCAGTTATGCCATTCTATCTCACCTGGATTTTTGTTTACCTTCTCTTGCACAATTTCCACCCAAAATCAAAGGTTTTCTTATTGACCACCAATACCTCTGATGCTTAGAGGTGTTGTGGAATGAACTGTACGGCAGACCTATAATCAGCTTCAATTTCACAGTTTTTAACCTTGAATGCCCTAAATCAAAGCTGGGAAATAATGATGCACACAGGCCGCCTTTGGTATTTTGAGGGCTCCATGCAGTCCTTTGGCCTGCCATTACCCAAGACCCCAACACCCCCCTTTTCATTAAAAAACACTCCTTGCTGCCTAAAATGACTATAAAATTCTGTTGAATATTAAGCTTTTCTTGGTCTAACATGAACTGCAGTATAATACATTTTGACACTGC
Organism: Sceloporus undulatus; assembly: GCF_019175285.1. Classification (NCBI taxonomy): domain Eukaryota; kingdom Metazoa; phylum Chordata; class Lepidosauria; order Squamata; family Phrynosomatidae; genus Sceloporus; species Sceloporus undulatus. The sequence continues at coordinate 77,279,700 of NC_056526.1, read as the reverse complement.
TTTAACTGTTGTGGCTCAATGCTAGGGAGATTTGTAGTTTCGTGAGATATTTAGCCTTCTCTGTCAGCAAACTCTAGTTCCACAACTCATTATAAACCCTAGGATTCCATAGCATTGAGCCATGGCAGTTAAAGTGTTGTCAAACTGCCTAATTTTTGCAGTGCAGATTAGATTTCTATCTCCAAGAAAAACTTGAACAGCAACCAGGAGTGATTCAACATCACCTCCTGTGGCCCAGAATGGTGGTTATGATAGCAATAGCAAGTACATTTCTATACTGTTTATCAGTACACTTAAGCATCCCCTAAGCAGTTTACAAAGTGTAAACTAATTGCCTCCAATAACCTGGGCACTCATTTTAGCGACCTCCAAAGTATGACAGGTTGAGTCAACCCATAGATGCTATAGGATGCCAAAATGGGGTGATATGATCTTTTGGGGTCCACAGTATACCTACGTATGCCCTAATGTGTCAGGAATCCAGAGATCTAAAGAGCTGATTCACTCTTATGAATTTGCCTATAGTTTTAAGATACTTTTAATTTCTGATATCTGCTCTTCCTTACAATTAGATTGTTGCGGTGAGAATCAGAGACAAAAAAAACCTAGGAAGATAAGTTATTTTTTTGTGTGTTTATGCTGGCCTGTATTTATAAATGTTCTTTGTGTGTATTTTATTTGCATTGTATTGTTTTACCATTATCTATATTACTGTTTTTATATATTCATAAGTTGCCTTGTGGAAAGATTTTTTTATAAGGGCAGAGTACAACAAAGCTTTAACATAAAGAAATGGGACCTACACTGCAAAAATTTACTGCAATGCAGAGTGGTTGCATTGATAGATGCAGTCACAGATCCTTGATGGTGGAGTTTGAAACTAGTGGGTTGTTTTAACGTTCATTATAAAAATGCTCCTGTACAGAATGAGACAAAACTGTACAATGCCAAGAAAAATGGATTAAACTTGGAATCTTAAAACCTCTCTGAATTCATGAGCTGTCACAGCAACACTCAAGAATCTGCCACTGCTGCCATCACTCTCGTTCCTCGTGTCAACCTCTGCTTTCTCAGAGTCACTTCACTAATTCCCATTTTGCAGCTCATCAAAACTTTATCCTGGCTTTCAAGACTCTGCATCAAATGATATGGTACAACTCTTATTCAACAAATGAATGAGTTTGTTGCTTTGGGGAAAAATATGCTGTATCAGGTTGTCACAGGAATTGGAAAAGCTATCACAACAGATACATGGTGTTTTTTCCTAGAGAAAATGGAGCCCATACAAACATGCAGGCTTGACTTGCCCTGGTGACAGAGACAGCTGCCCCATATTGCTGTTTGAAAAACCTAGCAATATCTCTGCCTCCACCATACTAGTAAGTGATAAGATGCAGATGTTGTGTTTGTCTATATAGATGCAATGTACTCTCAGCTCCAAATCAGAAGCATAAAAAGAAAATATTGAACATAGGTCAACTGGCCATCCCATTGACATGACACAGTTATAGTACTATTGTTACACTTTAACTCCCACAGCTAGGATTTTATCATACTAGGCTGCTAAGATGTCACAATCGTGTTAATGCAGGAAATGCAAACATACCAGTTTGGGGACAGTCATTTTTGTGCACTTCTTCAAAAGTGCCATTGCACTGCTATAGTTCTGGGCTCTATCTTCTAATATACAAAATGGCTTTCATAACCCCACCTTCCTGCCTTATGTCCTTCCCAGCATGCATTTTTGTCTGTATTTTTAATTTAAATTTTATTTGCAGTTGCACAGTCATCACAAATTGATTAATTTTAAAAAAAGAAAAGAAAAGAAATTGAAAAAAAAGAAAAGAAAAGAAACTGAAAAACAGCCTGCTTTGGAAGAGCAAGGATGAAAGGAGCAGAATCATGCCCACTTGCACCACATGACTGCCTGCATAACGGAACTGCAGAAGGTGGAACTTATCACACCTGAATCAATAGTGGAAAAGCAGTGTAATTGGGAAGCACTGACAGATTTTGTCCATCAGTGAAAAGGAGGACTGCAGGAATGGATGGAAGAAGCAGCAGCTACGAGGCAGACGCTGTTGCATGATAAGGAATGGCCACAAAGATACGTTGTGTGATGAGGATAATTGTGTAGTGTGAAGGGGCCCTTAAAAATGATGTTGCTATGTGTCTTCAAGTTGTTTCTGACTTATGGCAACCCTAAGGCAAGACTATCATGTGGGTTTCTTGGGATGTTGCTTCAGAGGACTTTGCCTTTGCTATTCTCTGGGTCTGAGAGAGAGTGACTTGCCCAAAGTCACCAAGTGTGTTTCCATGGCCGAGCTGGGATTCAAACCCTGGTCTCTAGAATTGTAGTCCAGTGCTCAAACCACTACACCAAATTGGGATGATAATGCCATTCCTACTTATCTTCCTCTGTTATCTTCTTAATATATCAGTCAATGTGCAAGAAAGGTCCTGTTGGAAGGAAAACACTGAACTATATAAAACTCAGTACTTTGACCAGATATATTCTTAACCTGACTTCCCAAAATGCACCACCTTTGTAAAATACCTCCATCCTTCATACTTTCAGGCAAAGAGGCTGAGGCTCCACCGGCTAATGTGAGGTTTGCTCTAGTTTCTTTTGTTCATTAAACTGGGCTAAAGTCAAGCCACATTGAAAAATGCCTGGGGAAATAAGAAGTATGAATGCACACTTTGTTTCTATTAACACTGTTAGAAAATAATGAAACTCAGCCCCATCTCTCCATTTCTGTTGAGGTAAACACTTGAAGAGAAAATGAGCTACCTAATAAACCAAGAAAAGAAGAACTCCAGTCTACATTCTGAACTCTGCCAACACTGTAATACTGTAAATTTGCAGAGATGATACAGGAGGAACCTGGCCCTTCTTGGAAAGGTGCTATGTGGAAAACACCTGTGGAAAATTATGCTGCAGCTCATCATAGCTTTATGACAGATTCTTCCTCTCTTCTTGGACAGGATTACCAAAGTGATGGATAATTGCAGTGGTTAATTTTCTCACTTCCTTTCCTCTAAGGTGTCATTTGAAAGGCTTCCCGGGGATTTAGACATATTTCAGTAAACAGATCCACAGCTCTGACAGGCAAGTAGGAGTGCAAATGACAGGTCACTTCTGTTAACAGTGTTTCACTCGTCATTGTTTTGAAGCACAGGCAACAGTGAAAAGCTGCTGTTCAGACAAAACAGACGCTGGAAGGCTTAATTCCTAAAACCTGGTAAGACACAATGAGCCTGATATAAATTCTGTTGTGCAACTCAATACATGATTCATCCATCAGTTAAGCCAAATTCAGGAAGATGAGTTGCTGGCCACTCCCAGGCAACAACAAATGAAGCAATTGTACACTTACTCTAATGGGATAACTAAACTAGGCAAACTTTAAATCTGAGGTGGGAATCATTATCCTCTAGATGTTGTCAGGATGCAAGTCCTAGTAGCCCATAGTCAATAAGGAATGCTGGGAGTTGCAGTACAACATTTGGAGGGCTGCATTAGTCCCTTTCAAAACATACCCAAATACAATATTCCAATATTCCAATTTGGGAAAAAGCAAAATGGTCAGATTTGCCCATCCTTGTCCTTAGGCCAGTGAGGGTTTCCTCTATGCTACTATGTAGCCATGTTAATTTGCATTAGAATGGAAAGGGTTCTTGTGACACCTTTGAGACTGAAGGAAAGAAGGTAATAGCATAAGGTTTCATACATTTAAGTATACTTCTTCAGATGACTTGCCTACATGGGTCTAAAGCCCTGGTCCACCCCACCCTGTTCTACCATTGTCATGTTCAGATGATGCATAGCCCAAACCCCAGTTTGGATGCATGCTGTCTGGATGATGTCTGGCATGTCCTGTAACACAACTGGGGCATAACAAGGTTAAAACAAATTAATTTACTGTTGCTCCAGATCATCCAGGAAAATCAAGACCCCGCCATTTCCATACTGGCTGTCTATGTGGGCATTTCACTGGGCTGACCAGTGTGCTCGCCTTTGCAGTGGGTCAATCATTCTGAAGTCAGAATAGCAATAGCAAGTACATTTCTATATCAGTGCACTTAAGCATTCCCTAAGCGGTTTACAATGTGTAAGATAATTGCTCCCAACAAGCTGGGTACTCATTTTAGTGACCTTGGAAGGATGCCCCTGGCTGGTATTGAACTCACAGCCTTGTGGTTTGTGAGGGAGTGGCTGCAGTATAGGCATTTAACCACTGTGCACTAGTGGTACACCATGACACATGGTGGTAGATGCATTGGGCAGCTCAGTGGGATGCCTGTGCAGACAGCTGCTGCAGTGTGGGAATGGAGACCAAGGTAATGGGTGCAAGTTGGAGAGCTGTTGGGCCAGGATACTCCAGACTACCCCTCAAGTATCCTGGCCCGTGGAGACAAGTCCTCAGTTTCCAAAACTGGTACCAACTTCTTTCTCTCAGTCTCAAAGGTGATACAAGATCCTTTTGCATACTGCCTTTTGGAAGTGACAGGGATAATAAACATCTGGTTTCACTTGACACACTGCAGTGGAAGAAATTCCTGCATGGGAATGTCTCATGTAGACCTGGAACATCCCTGAGGTAAAAGCAGCAATGTTGAATTAAATGATCCAGTGTATTTTGTTTCTTTCCCCTTCTATTTTGTCCAAGCAACTGGCAGGGCTCCTGTCTTGGCAGAATGAAGCCTATCAATGAGTGCTTGGTAAAGCCAACACATGGAGGGAGAAGTTAGCAGTTGCTTGTGCTGTGCTGTGCTGGCCTGGCCACACTTTGCAGACAGAGGGATAAATGAGCAAATAATGAAGTGGTTGATTGCCTAACCTTGACATTTCCCTCCATTTGTGTTTGCTTATTTTGGCCATTTACTAAGAGGGAAGAGGCAAGAATGCTGGGAAGCAAACTGATCTCCTGGTGGCACTTGAGCAAGGACGGTTGCCACAGCCAGTAGCTACTTGGAGGGAACATTCTGTCGTGTGCCTTCCAAAAACAGTTCCCAGGGCATCATAACATTGGATGATTAGACTAGGCTTGCTTGTTTGCTGAGAGATGGCAGTACTGGCCAGGACAAACACCATGGTTTATTTCATGCTCTTCTGCCTGTCGTGTTTGCCCAGGAAGAAATAAAATGAATTAAATGCTCAAGCAATTGTCCACCCTTGCCTGTTTAGTGATGCCTATATGTAGCTTCAGAATGACTCAGCCTGCATTGCAAATTCATCAGATCATGCACATTAGCCATGCCAACTGGTTGAGATCTGTTTCTTTCAGAGCTGTCTGTGGGCCCAAACAGATAGGCCAAAATAAAGCTGCTTCGGTTCACTTTGGAGGTATGCTGTTTAAATGACGCACGCGTCCTAAGAGGCTGGAAGCCTCACCAAAGCCTTCCCCCAGTCCTAAGGACTGGAGCACAGCTGTGGCATGGCTTCTGGCCTCTTAGGATGCTTGCATCATTTAAACAGCATACCTCCAAAGTGACCTGAAGCAGCTTTATTTTGGCCTGTCTGTTTGGGCCCTGTGATTGGCTGGTTCCCAGTCTTCCTGATTTTTTATCTCCTTTTTTTCAGCTGTTGTCCAAGCCACCTAGATATTCTTCCTCTAGTTTAAACAACAGAAGTGTTCTAGAAGAAATTTAGGACAGAATAAGATCTCATTCTTCTTATCTTAGTATCTATTTGTTGGTCATCCTTGGGCCAATTCACACTACATAAATATAGTGCTATATTTCATTTTAAGTGTCATGGCAAAATCCTATGGAATCCTGGGGACTGTACAATAGAGTCTCGATTATCCGACATAAACGGGCAGGCTGACAGTCATATAGCCAAAAATGTTGGATAATCCAGAGGGTCCAAGAAAAGCCTTGAAATCATTATGAATTGCAATCACTATTGATGTTTTACTGCAGTAACAGTGAAAGTAACATTGCAGTAAAGTTACAGTAACAACATTGTAATGTATAAACAGTCCTCTGAACATGTAAAGAAATCACTGATCAACATTGTGATCTACAGTATGTACTGTATAAACAGTTCAGTCCTTGGAAAATGTAAAGAAATCACTGAGCAGCGATGTCGGATAATCTGGAATGTTGCATTATCCAAGGTCTGATAATCGAGACTCTTGTGTACTTTGATTAGACACTAGATCTTTCTGGGTGAGAATAAATACCCCTCCCTAAATGGGAAATCCCAGGATTTCATGGAATGTTGCCATGACAGTTAAAATGGAACTGTAGCATTATCTCTGTGTAGAATAAATGGGTCTATGGAGCAAAGTACTCCAGAGAAAATTAGTGTAGGATCTCACTCTGCGTTGATATTTACTTAAGAAATGAATAAGCCAACAAAATTATTCCACTGTGTACTATCTGCTCATAGCAGTACATTATCTAAATCAAGGATAGGCTACTTGTGGATCTCAAGATATGGTTGGAATAAAACCCTGGACATCATGGCCAGTGATGAGATATCACACAGTTTAGATTTGATTGTATGTCCTTGATTCCATCCCCAGAATCCCTGACCACTGGCCATGCTGTCTGTTACCTCTGAAAGTTGAAGCCCAAAACATCTGGAGAACCAGACACGAGGACCACTAATATAGATTATGCCTGTTAATACATGGAGGAGGACATCTACTCCAGGGATGTTTGGCTTGTAAGCCCCCATATTTCCGCAAGTCCATGTTTCTAGAATTTTCTAAAGATTTTTCTAGTAGTAGAAGTGTATCTGCCCAGATCCAAGACACATGTGTTCCCAAGAGTCCTTCCTGCAGTCTCTCTCTCTCTCTCTCTCTCTCTCTCTGGCCCGAGACAGATGGGCAGGAAGGAGCATGTCTGTGCTGATTTTAGGGTTCGGGAGTGCGCAGCAACCGCAAGCTCCCGAACCCTAGTCCATAAAGACGCCGCCATCATGGCGGATTCCCGTCCATATGGGGGCTGCTATTATGATGCAAGCACGGTGCTGCATCCTCACATCGGGGCACTGCACTTGCGTCATTGATGTGACACAGTGTACAATGGCACACTGATGGCAGCAACCGTGTGCGCCAAAAGAACCCACTTTCAGCGGGTTCTTTTTGGTATGGAGGGAGCCCGCACGATTTGGTTGCTGTGGGCTCCCTCCACAGGGAAAACGGGCAGCTCCAGACCAGCCCTTTGGGGTGGTCTGTCGAGCCCCTCCACTCTGTATTGCAGTGCATGACTGAAAGCTCACTGCCTGATAGGAAGTTAAGCAACCCCTTTCAGTGCAATGCCAAATGTTCATCCCCCTCACAGCCAAGTTCTATTTTGAGTGCAGAACATTTGCGTTCTTATATGAGTGCACAGAAGAGCACTATTGTTCCAATGTCCTCCTCTGTGGGTTTCATAGGTATTTGGTTAACTGTTATAGGAAAAGAATGTTTGACCAAGTTGGTTTGATCCATGGTTCTACTTATGTTCTGTCCTTATGGAACATGAGAGAAAAAGCAAATTCTTACAAGCTATGGGCATTAGAGTCACTGAAAATTTATTTATTTATTCACAATGGTATCATTAAGGCAGCATATCCTCTATCTTTAGACCAACCCTGTGAGATAGGTAAGGCCCAAACTCACCCAGTGGCTGAATGAGAACTAAAGACTAGATCTCTGCATCTGCACCTCAGAATCAATGCAGTTTGACACAGCTTTAACTGCCATGGCTCAATGCTATTGAAGTCTGAGATTTGCATTTTTGGGAGCTATTTATCTTCTCTGTCAGAGAGCTCTGATGCCACAACAAACTACAGATCCCAGGGTACCTTAGGATGAAGCCATGACAGTTAAAATGGGGTTAAACTGCATTAATTCTGCAGTGTGGTAGCAGCTTCAGTTGTTAATCTAACCCAGGAGTGGGCAACTGAGGGAGGTTCGGGGCATTTTCTTTTTGCCCCAATAGCTGTCCACCCCCTGAAAAAAATGGGAGCTAAAAGCCAACAAGAACCAAAAGTGGAGGTGATTTCCAGTTTCCATTTTTTTTCCAGATTTTCAGCTCACTTCTTTTTTAAGGGTTTGAGGGGGTTTTTTTTTTGAAGAACGTTTTTCACAGCTTCGGGCTGAGGTGACTTTAACCCCTTCAAATTAGAGGGGCTAGGTGGGGGTCCAGGTGAGATTGGGGTATCCAGCAGGGGCCTAGTGGCTATGAAAACCTGTGAGGGGGCACAGATTTGCAACCCCTGCTCTAATAACTGCATCACATAGTAACTGGCTTGTACTTCAGCTATGCATCCACCAGTAGATTATCTACAGAAAATTTAAACAGGTAAGATCAATGAACAGAATTAAATTCTTAAACACCTCAGTGCATCTCCAAATGTTAGCATCGCTTTATGTCAGGTTCCTTAAAATTCAAAGAGTGTCCATCGTAACAGGAATAATAATCTTAACAGGAATATTTTAAGGGGGAAAAAATACAGCAATCATTTAGTAGCTGCTTGTCAGTGCCAAAAACATGTCACCATACATTAACGTTGGGAAAGGTTGGAAGAATGTGACTTTGATTTATTATTAAGTAATATAAGGTGCCAATACACAGATTATTTCTGTTCTTGAATTTGAACATCTGAAGAGCTAAAGAGCTAAAACAGCATTTTGAAAAAAACTCAACTTTGGTTAGAGAACATAATTTCATATTAGTATGGCATTTCCAGGAACAGAATGGACAAAGCACTATGTTAGTTTACAATAATCAATGTGACTTGGAACCATCAGGTAGCTAACTAAACACTCGCTGAGGAATTTAATCAATAAAATACCACTGTGCCTTGATTTGGCAGCTGTTTCTAATTACATAGAAGCAGGGTTTTTAAAGGTTGTTTTGCCCTTCCAATTTTGCAAATGATTGTTTGTTGGGAACTGAATTTTATAGGGCTTATCTATAAGTCTTTATTTTGTTTTATTTGCTGAGGCAGGATAATGAATATCAAGATTTGACTGATCCCCTCCAAATCAGTTCAAGGATTAAGCTGTTATGTGTAGGACTATACAAAATACTTCCCCATTTTAGTCATTCCTTTGCAGAAGAGGCCAGAAAGGCATTTTAATTGGGAAAATAATCTTTTCCGGAAAAGATCCAGTGGATTGTAGTGGTTAGAATAGTGTGAGTGTGACTTAAACATTCAGGGTGTAGTTCTTAGCTTTGAAACTGTTGGGACTATTTGAGCCAGTCAGTCTAAGACCATCCTTCCTTACAAAGTTGCTGTCAATATAAATGGGAAGGAGAAAGTCATGTATAGTACCCTGAGTTTATCGGGGGGAAATTATAAATGTAACCAACAATGCCAGAAAATAACCATTTCTCCCCATCTGTGCCATTTCCTCCAATTTCTTCCTCTGTCTTAGCTAACTGCTTTCATGTTGTGAATGGGCTAATGCCAAAATAGTAAAGAACCCATCAGATTTGGCTGTGGGATGGCATCATCTTTGGTGAAAATGAAATCAGTTGAGAATTCCCTGAGCCGTTCTAAGCGAATCAGACATCATGTCTCAAACAGGATGAGGACATTATGGGTCATTGTAACAAGATTTACCTGTGCTGCAATGTAATGAAGGGCCAACAGCATGGACTGAAAGAGAAAGCAAGAAAGGACAATATAAATGAAATGATGTGTGTGTGTGTGTATTTTCAAACATTGCTAAAGCAATTATCAGAATGAGGTTACTTTCTGATGCTGTCAGCACTGTTATTGACACCCAGCTTTCAGATCTCTGGTCTACTGAATCACACTGTTTGCACATCTAGCTGTAACTGTCTGTCTGGATTGTGGCTTTCTAAACAGTGGCTCTCCAAATATTCAGGGAGATATCCATTGGACAGTTAACACAGGAAATTGTTTAAGACAGGTAAGACTAAGGACTTTATCACACAGTTTAAAAATCTGAATTACCACTGCTGAATTCAATTTGAATTTAGGATACATCCAGATTTTATCGCACATATTTTTGCCAGCAATTGCCACCAGGTGGATGCATCCCTGCTAACATCCAGCTAGAATCCGAATTCAGACAGCCGATTTGAAAAGCCAGAAAGGTCCTGGCTTTGAAAATTGGCCAGCCGAACCCGGATTCTAGCTGGATGTTACTCGGGATGCACGCACCCAGTGGTGTTGGCAGCAAAAACGTGTGCAATAAAGTCCAGATGTATCTCGAATTCAAATTGAATTCAGGAGCGGTAATTTGGATTTTTAAACTGTGCGATAAAGTCCTAAGTTTGAGTCCAGTGACATATGCCACTAAAACTAGGAAGGCATCAAATTGGATCATTTCTTCAGAAGAAGATTTAACATTTGTCCCAAGGCAAATTATATAAGTCTCCAGGAGCTGGTGAGAATCTAATATGGGAACAGACATGCAATAACTAACCAACCAACTAGCTAACCAACTAGTGAAGCAGGAAGGAAAAAAAGAGAAGAGGGATTATTCAGGACTGTGCTGGGCCTGGGGAAATCAGAAGATATTGGAAGGGGATTTTTCTCCATCTCCTTCAGCCACAAATAGATAAGACCTACCATGGTTCTTGGTTGAAAAGTGATCCAACAGATGAAAATGGGTGAGTGACCTAAAACATAACTCTATGGCTTTGTTTTAGTCATGATATGGAAAAAAGGTATAGACAGGGGGAGCAGGGTTCGGTCATCAGTCATTCTAAAGGATATTAAACTAAAGGAAACATTAATTGAGGGGGCAGAACTATAATTCGAGGGTGGGGAGATGCCCTCATTTGCCCCAAGCACAAGTGGCCAATGTAAATTCAAACAATATAATCCCTTTTCAATTTTGAAGTGATACAGTTGAAAGTGCACTGCAAGCCTGTACAGCTAGACCTAGGATAAATAACCCCCAGGAGAAGGAGAGTTTTCACTGTCCTGTTCTAGCCATTTTTGCAGTGTTGCCAAACTATATGGCTTACACAGGATCAAGCAAAGTGAGCAAAGTATGGAAATTGATTTTTATCTAGATGAAATTATATCAAACTGGAAACTGAAAGAGAATTTACAGTTAATTGGTGGCAATTTATTGTCACAGCTTTTGTACCCCAACATATCAAACTTGGGGGGGGGAGAATAATACTGACTTTTAAAAAAAAGCCGTAGCTTATCATCACAGACAGTACATCCAAGAAACAGTGAGCTACTGGCTTTAGCTTGATGCCTCCTTCGGCTGGGTGCCCAGTGTGAATGCCCAGCTTATCCACTCTGAAGGCCAGTCCATGACCCTGATTACTTCAGTGCTATGTTACAGAAAAGTCAGATCAAGACTGCAAAGCCTGAGAAGTCAGATTATAATTGTTGAATCTGTCACCTTGTCTAATCTCTTCTTTAACTGGAGCACTGCTCAAAAACCAGGGGCAAAGAACAGCAGAAACCAAAAGCTCACCTAAGAGTCAATCTTTTGTGCTTGTGAGGTGAACTCCACTGTCATTAATTCAGGTCCTGAAAATAAATAACCCCATTAAAAGCTCTGCCTTTCTCCATGCAGTCTTTCAAGAAGTCATTTCCTTAATAGCATGTTCACAAAGGAAATTAATAGTAGTCAATCAAACAAGACCATAGAACATTCTGATTATTCACTATTATCCATGTAATAGCTTCTACAGCATATTAAACTGTGGCCTGGGTGCGGGAAGACAAGATGCTAACCAATCATCTGTCTTGCTGGTGTATGAATTCCTGAACCAAAATTAGGCAGCAGTGTTTGTAGAGTTGGTTTTTTAAAAATGACCTAACTAGATATCCCATGATACTGGCTCTAAAAATAGACACCAAACCAATGCTGCCTGGTGGATCTGAATGTATCTGAAACTCTCTGACCAGCTCCAATGGATCTTACGTCTTCTCCCTTTGGACAATAAAATTGTCTGCCAGGACAATTTTATTGTCCAAATAAACTTCCAGCAAATATCACCATCACCACTACATCTCTCCTTTCTAAGTGTGCTGCTTGGTACCTCCATCTTATCCTCCACCTATAGTAGACCAAGTTCCCTAGCAAGTTCCCAAAACATTCTTAGCATACAATTAAACAATTACATATTAAAACACTTAAAATATTTAAAATATTAAAATGCATTTAAACCAATAAAAATAAAAAACTATATACAGAGTTTAAAAAAAATCTTCAAAACTAGTATCACACAGCTGTAAGAGCTCTACCTCATCAGTTTCCAATGGCTTAGAAGAACAAAAATGTTTCAATCTGCCACTGGAAGGAAAGCAAAGATGGTGGCCAGCCTGGCCTCTCTGGAGAGGGAGTTTCAAAGTTTGAGAGCAGCTACTGAGAAGGTCCTTTCTCCTGTTCACACCAAACAAGCCCGATAAGGTGATGGGACAGATTATCTTAAAACCTAAATGGGCTCATACAGTGAGATACAATTCTTCAAACAGCCAAGACCCAAGCTGTATAGCACTTTGTCAAAACTAGCACTTTGAATTGTACCCAGGAATGGACCAGCAGCCAGTGGAGCTTCTGCAGCAAGGGAGTTGTGCGTTCCCTGTAGCCAGCCCCAGTTAGCAACCTTACTTGAAGCTCTTTGCCATGCCTCCCAAAATGTTTCTGCCTGGTAAATCCAGAGTGCTATTGTGTAATTGTGATTCCACTCTGCCCACACTCTACAGTTGGCTTTCATTATATTTTATTATATCTCCACTATCTCTAGCAACCTCATAAGATCTGTCTCCCACAACCTTTTTCACTGTGGCCCTTTGCCATTCTTTTACATGCATTTTACTGGTTGTTCATTGTTGTGTGCCTTCGAATCATTTCCAACTTATGGTGACCCAAAGCAAGATTTGATGCAAGGGGTTTTGCCATTGCATTCATCTGAGGCTGAGAATGTATGACTTGCTCAAGGTCACCCATTGGGTTTCCAGGACAGAGTGAGGATTCAAACCCTGGTTTTCCAGAATCTTAGGGCCCATACAGACAAGCCAAAATAAAGCTGCTTCGGGTCACTATGGAGATATTCTGTTTAATTAATGCATGCATCCTAAGAGGCCAGAAGCTGCACCAAAGCTATGCTGCAGTCCTTAGGACTGGGGCGTGGCTTTGGCATGGCTTCCAGCCTCTTAGGGTGCATGCAGCATTTAAACAGCATACATCCAAAGTGACCTGAAGCAGCTTTACTTTGGCCTGTCTGTATGGGCCCTTAGTACAACAATCAAACCACTACATTGTTCTGGCTCTTCTGGTTATGCTGGCTGCACCCAGCTCTTTTCCCTACACACTGGCCTCAGGTCTCCAGCTCTTTTGTCAAACTATGCAAGTTGTTTTAACCACCGACATTTCATTTTCACTCAGGTACTGTAACTCCATCTCTCCTGGGATTGTAACAATCTCTTGTAGGCAGCTATGTACTAGCTTTACATCCCATGAGCCTTTGGAATGGGCTGCTATCCATTCCTTGTGAGACTCTTTAGCAATTCTCTGTTCAAGTTAGATTGCTTCCAGTCTTAATTACTTTCAAGAAAAATGTCCCCCCCCCAGGTCGTCACTTCTGATCCAGCCTTTCTATTCCTATATGGGAACCCAGTGGATGATGTCTTGTGTTGACATTCCTGTTTAGCACAAAACCAGCACAACAGGGCTCAACTACACTTTCCCTCAAAAGCTAAATGCCTGCTGCCAAATTGCATCATTTTCTCTGGAAATTGGATGAGGACTGAGTACTCCACAATTATAAATCTATAAAAATGTCATTTGGTGCCATGAAACATCTCATTGGCTAAACACACTGAAAGGCAGTAGCATGTTATTAAACAGAACAGTACAAATGTTATTCCATATCCAGGCTCCTACAGAAGATAGGGCCTTATCACACTAGAGGAATCCTGCTCAGAAACGAGATTAAAGTAGATTTAAAGTACAAAAAAACTTCACAAATGCGGGAGGTTTTCCCCCACAATGTTTCTGCAAAATTGAAGTTTCAAAAGTAAAAAAGGTGTTGTTTTTGTCCCTTTATTTTCGCGTTATTTCTGTTTTGCAGAAATGCATGTGAAAAACCTCCCACATTTGTGGTTTTTTTCTACTTCTAAAATCCCATTTCTGAGCAGGATTTACCTGAGTCTGGTGGCGCAGTGCTTAAATGCCTGTACTGCAGCCACTCAAAACCATAAGGTTGTGAGTTCAATCCCAGCTAAGGGGGCTCAAGCTTGACTCAGGCTTGCATCCTTCCGAGGAGGTTGCTAAAATGAGTACCCAGATTGTTGGGGGCAATTAGCTTAGAGTTGTAAACAGCTTAGACAATGTTAGTTCAGTATGAAGCGGTATATAAATGAAGCTGTTTGTTTGTTTGTTTAGTGTGATAAGGTCCATAGAGACTTGCTTTGTTTAACAATGAAAACTTGGAATCTGGAGCAGTTAATGATATGAACTGTCTGTTTGTGGTGTATTATGTTAAGTTATGTTTTATATTGCAAATTGTTTAACTGTATTTTAAAGGGGTGGGATGGGATTGGGGGACATGGTATGTATATTTTAATGTTGTAAGCCACAGAGCGGCGGGATGATGATGATGATGATGATGATGAATTGGCACTGAGTTGTATTCTTGGAAATTCCTGACCATTTGAGCAATATAACTAGTGACTCTACATCCTGGTTGCCTCCATGTGTGACTGCACCACTGCAGATCCAACATTAAAAAAAGCACTTTCATTCATGGTACATATTTAAAAATTATAATAGCCGGTGTTAATGTAAGCTCAGTAGTTTAGTGAGGTCAGTTTGTACATTTGTTAGTAGCTCATCCAATACAAAATAACCACATTATCAAGAAATAATAATTTTTTTAAAATTTCAAAATATATAAATTCCAATAAGCAAACTTTAATTTTGCCATTTTATATAATAGACACCATTGTACCATGGCACTGTATTTGATGGGATTTGAGAATCCATGGACTTTGGTATCCACAGGAAGTCCTGGAACCAAATCTCAATGGATACCAAGGGTCCACAGTATATTTCTGGAGTGGAGATGTCTGTAGAAACAATGAACATTGCTGGGTATTTGTTCATCTTTGGAGGAGGTATGTGTTTCTGAATACCTTACACAACATTTCTTCTTTAAGAGTTTGGAGAGTACCTCTTGACTCATTTCTTTGAGGAACAAGAACTTTCCTGTGATTTCTTTGATCAAACTGTTTTTAAAATGTTAAAAAGTAAAGTAAAGCAAAACAAAACAAAGCAAATATGGCCCAGAAGACCAAGTACTGTGGAGCTCATAGTGTAGATTAAAATTTATTGAGCTTTCATAATCACAAGGCTCAAGCCTGAATTGTTTTGACCACATGCATTACAGTTTTAGAGGCGACAGTGGGACACATTCTACCAGACCTCTGCCAGAGTTCCAATTATATTTATTTATTGTTATGTTTAATTTATTAGGGACAACAAATGAGTGAGTAAAAGACACTGGCTAGCATCCTGTATTGCAGTTGCAGATTCATAACCAAGCATTATGGATCTGCTAATGCTGCTTATTTAGTTATATTACATATTCATGTAGTATGTAATATGCTATGTACAATTGGTTCTCTTCTCCTGCAGGCTTGCCATCAGTGGATGGGAGCATCTGCTCCAGTGGCTTTACCTCATTCTCCCCAATCATGGCATATCCACGAGATCGCATCATTGAGGTCATATACACATCACACCACCACTGAGAACAATGCAACTTGAAGTTCCACAAATTTTGCTATCTGTAGGGATGGGGTCAGGAACACAACCCCCATGGATACAAATGATCGAACTGTATTCATGTAGGAGGAATTTCTAAATGCTCTCTAATTCCACCTGAAACTCTAGGAAACTACTCTGAGCAATAGCAATCTGTTCTGCTGCCGATCAGGATGCAGCAGGATGATGTTTCCAAACCCTTCTCACAAGCAAGTGAGACTGTGACAATCAGAAGAGGATTTCTGTTGCAATTCCTTCTCGCAACTCAGATTGCTCCCAGAAGGAGGCTGGAAATCTAATACTGCTATGCCCTAATTACCAGCAGAACAGACTTCTACCAATTGGTGTGGAGGCTGGCAATTAAAGTAGGTTTGAGAAGATGGGCCAGGAGATGATATTTAGGCCCTGTCTGCATAGGCCAGAATACTCTGGGGGCAGTCCAGAGTATTCTGACCCAAGAGCTACCCCAATGTCCCCCATTACCTGGAACGCCCATTGCATATAACCCAGGTTTGCAGCTGAACAGGCTGGATATCATCTGAACTACTGGCACCAGAACTGGGATTTGGGCTGTCATCTGGACTTCCTACTAACAGGATGAGGGGAGGAAATTTATTTGGTTCATGTAGACAGGGCCTTAGTTACACATTCATAGGTAAATTTGGCAATGTAAGATCTTGGCCTTTGTTTATGAAGTCCTTCATAAGGTTACGATTTACAAAGTATAGCAACTGCTGGGCATTGGGAGGATGCATTGACCTGATTTCACTATGATTTTAGAGTCTTCAGGAGAGACCTTTTTCTAAACAGAGTGAAGTAAAATGGAAACCAGTTTCCCCTGATTTTAAAGTAGCATGGGGGGCACAAAGTTACGTCAAAATTACACTCATAGCCCCACCCCCCAGTTCATGGGAAGCATTTTTAGCAATTTATTTTATTTTATTGCCAAAAATAATGCACAGGGGAAGTGTTGGGAGGCCCCAGAGGACTCAAAATGGCCTCAGATGCCACATGTAGTCTGCAGGATGCAGTTTCCCCCTCTTTGATTTAATAGTTTAAGCAAAAGGTTAGAAAAATGTTTCCCTAGTCTACAATTCCACAAAGATAACACAGACACTTTGTATTGGTCATAAACTTTCCTAGAAAGGCTTGTGCAGCAATTGCTGTGTTGTGTGAAACTTCAGAGATAGCAGTACTATAATGCAGCCATTTATTTTCCTCTAAGGAAATGGGGTGGATTATGCTATAGTCATCATAGCTGCTAATGTTCAACACTGCCTTGGTTTTATTCATTATGTTCCAACCATTCACATTGCGGTTACAAAATCCTTTTAATTAGGAATGTGCAACTGTTTCATCTGAGTCTTGAATAATGAAGAAAATTGAGCCAATTTGGACCAATTTGGACCAGCTCTGGACTGAATCAGATTGATCCAATTTGGTTCTGGAATGGAATACACAGTTCAAAATGATTCAGATTGATCCAAAGGAATTAACAGCAAAAGAGACAGACAGTGTGTCTCTTACATGACTACATAAATAAAATAGGAAACTGAATTCAGTTCAGTGACAATTCTAATAGACAATCTGGGGCAAAAGAAAGCTCACCAGTACTCTCTAATCACAAAGTTTATGGGGAGGAATTGTGTGAGGTCATATGAGCTATATAGTGGATTATCTCTTCTATCTCTTCATTCTTTTTCTAGATGTAAGCTTTCAATAGTAGATCATTCATAGAGATAAGCTGAGCATATGGGTAGCTGCTGATTGTCATCTGAGTTTGATCTCCTTGAGTTTTTCTCTTTTAATTCCCCAACTTTTTGTCTTACTGAATAATGTAGCTGAAGCATCAATGTGAGATTTGGATTTAAGGCACTTTGGTGAGCCCAAAGTTCCTTATCAGCCTCTGACTTTAGCCCACCAACAACAACTCCTGCCATGGAGATGAAGAAAATGGTGAAGAACACAGAACTGAAGACAGCTTCCATAAGCTGCAGAGAGGAATGGAAACAGGGGATGATGAGAATCCTGGGTAATGTTTTGAATCACCTTTTGGAGCCAAGTTGGAGCCAACAATGTGGGAGGAAAATGGGGACAATTTCAGCACAGGCAGCAATACCCTTCCATGGTAATGGTAGAGGTATGTGTGAATGCTCCCTTGTGGTAATGGTGGGACACCAGTAGTAAGCAAGCATAATGTTTGTTTGTTTGTTTTAAAAAAAAGAGAGAATGCCTTCCAGAGTGTGCATGTGTGGCAGCGCATGTGGGGCTCTGGGGAATATTTTGATTTCTTGCTCCTGAATTAATTTCACAACTTTGTTCAATATTCTTCTTTATTTCTTAATTTAAATACTATTTATTCATACATCTCTCGGTTATCATGCATGTTGCCACTTCCGCTGAGGTCAGAATAGGATGCCCTTGTAATCCAAGGGGAATGAGCTAGCAGGGCTGATGTGTTGTCAGCTTGGTTGGGTCATGTGTACAACAATGGGGTGTTGCCCTGGATTCAGTCTGGTGTATGTGGCTTCTATCATGGTTGGCACAGGGCCACCCTAGGGCATAATACTCTGGACTGGCCCTGAATGAAGTGACTGGTGTAAGTGTGTCCCTAATTAGCCCCTGTGTAAACAGATTGCTAGACTAGACAGAACTTTTTCTGTTTCAGCATGCACTTATGTTTTTTTAAAAGGCTGTCCTTTAGATTATGAAGCCAAGGGAGCTTGCAGATCGGCTAGAATTATAATCAAAGTGATACTTCCTTCTTAGGCTTCTAGTCCTAGAAGGTGCTCATACCACACATCCAAATTATTATTATTTTTATATAAAAAAGGTCAAACTAGTTTTTATTGACATCATGATTTTGCATGCCCCAAAGTTTTTTGAACATAAAACACCTTTTCATCAGGAAAAATGTGTAAATCTGTCATTTGAAACAAGTCTATATTCTAGATTTAGTACATCTTTTACCTCTTTATTACACAATAAATTAACTATTTCAGCCAGATGTATAGCTGTAAATGCTATACAAATTTCCAGCTTGTTACACCTCTGACTAGCAAGTTTTGTGGCATGCCTGTCTTCTAATATAAGTTTGCCATATTTTTCTTTATTTTACGCCAAGAATGGGGAACATCCTCCTTGCTCCAGATGTTTCGAACGACAACTTTCCATAATCCCTGACCATTAGCCATTGTGATTAGGCTGTAGAGCCATTTGCAGCTCTTCCACACTGCAGAAAAATGCATTTTGACACTGCTTTTAACTGTTATGGCTCCATGCTGGGGAATTCTGGAAGTTATTATTTGGTGAGACATTCAGCCTGGTCTGTCAGAGAGCTCTGATGCCTCACCAAATTTCAGGATTTTGTAGGATAGAATTGTGGCAATTAAAGTTCCATCAAACTGCATTATTTCTGCAGTGTGGATATACCACCTTGGCAAGCCAAAGTTTCCTGATCTGTGATTTGCACTTTGATTGCCAGGCTTACAGGATTCCCGTAGCTATAATGGTTAAGAGATACATGATCAGGAAGATGTAGTATAAAGTTCCACCAGGGGCAATTATGTAATGTCATCTCCCAAACCCATCTCTTAGCAATTGCATCCCCACCCCAGCTCCCTCTAGCATGGAGATATAGTGCCTAGGACTAGATATAATGACTAATAGCAAGGAGATAATACAATAACCAGCTGCTGGTCCCTCAAATCACATTTGTGAGGGCAGGGAGTGTTGAGCTATTCCTATGGATGCACAACATGGAAGGATGATGTTAGTGTTGTGCATCCCGCTATAGGAAGAGAATGGACTGTTCTCCACAGTCCGCATGCTCTCCACTGATCAGTAAATGCCTCTATTGGAAGGGGGATGCACCAGGTAAAAGGTGGGCTATGGATAAGGGAGAGGCCTTTGCATGGTTCCAGCTATGTTATATCTTTCTCCTCCAGGATCTGCTAACAGTTAAAGATAGAGGAACCCTGTCCTACATTCAGCTTGGCATCTCTTTGCATCTACTGAATGCCATGTACTGCCAGCATGGAGTGTCATTCTGGCCAGCTCATTCTTATTTTTGAAGCTATACTGTTCCTGAAAACCTATATACTTTGCAGCCACGTTCAAACCTGGATATTTACAGAAAGTGTTGTAAGCCTAATTTGGGTTGAATATTCTCTAATAACAATTGTGCAGAGACAGACAGACGCTTTATTTCTGTCATCGACCAATAAATACAACCAGTAAACAATTGTGCAGAGAGAAGGCAGTCGTTTTTGAAGAAAATTGCACATGCACTGTTGTTGTTGTTATATTGTTTTGGTCTTGGGACTGATTAGAACTGTAAATAGATAAATCCTCCTGCTGTTTTACTACATTATAGACTTTACTAGAAACTGAGAGAATTAAAAGGAGGCAGAAAATGTACCACACACTCCATCAGATCATCTTAAAGCCCTTCTGAAGCCCAGATGGATTGCTATTCTCAATTTATATCACGTCTCTCTTCTCCTCCTCATCTTACAATATGCCCCATCTTCTATATACAATTAGATTTTATGATATGAATAATTGATGGCAACTTTGTTTTACCGTAGCTCTCTGTCGTATCACTTCCTTTATTGCTGCGCCAAAGAAGCCTTAAGAGGCTCCAAGATTTTGCTGAGGACTACATTTTGAAAGGATACCAGCTGTCTGTCTTTCCTTCTGCAGTTGGTTTCTGTTTGATAATGTTTAAAAATCAACATAAAAGTCCAATTCCCCTTGTTGGCTATGGTGATAACAGCAAGTTATGAGGGGAAAGTGACCCTTTCCTATATGTGATAAATGCATAGTGGTTAGTAATGTGTTGCAAGGACAACACAATGCCTTTCTTCCATTCTCCTGTTGTATGGATGTATTACATTTTCTGTTTGTATGGATGTATCACATTTTCCCAAAACTGAAACTGCAGTATTCTGTTAATGGGGAGAATGCCAAGTTACAATGCAGTAGAGTTGTAGCTACGGAGGAGGGGAATTCTGTCTCCTGAATGAAATTTTTCTTCAGTTTCCAAATCTCTAGTATTGTAATAAATTAAAACTTACGTTGAATATTTAGAATTATAGTTTTGGCATACAAAGAAAAAGAGCAAGCTAAGTTACCAAGGGGAATGCGGACACATTTAAGGTGTGAACAGTTTTCAATGTTTCACTTTCTGCAATGAAGGAAGTTTTCAGTTAAGTAGGCAGAATTCTCATTCGGTGGATAGAATGTGCTTCTTTGGCCCTGCAGAACGAAATCCCTGCAACCCAGAAACTTTTCTGTTTTGCAATAAACACACAGCAAGAGAGGTTGTTGTCTCTGAGCACCCTTCCCACAAGAAAAAAATCCTCTTTTGGAGGATACATCCCTCATCCATGAAAGCAGGACTTTCTCCCTATGGTGGATATTGAGGGAGATAAAGGCTTCTGGATCTGGGGTGTGTGTGTGTGTGATCTGTCCACATAACTGGCACCCACAAAGTGCCGATACCAGCAGCACTGCCCACACAACTGGCAACCACAATAGGCTGATATTGGCAGCACTGTCTACATAATCCCCCAGATCAGAGGCTCACCCAGCCCAGGACTCAGGCTTCCTCTATCTTCCTCCTGCTCTCTTCTGTCTGCCTACTGATGCTTCTCCCCGTGTCCTTGCACCGGCATGCAG
Organism: Sceloporus undulatus; assembly: GCF_019175285.1. NCBI lineage: Eukaryota > Metazoa > Chordata > Lepidosauria > Squamata > Phrynosomatidae > Sceloporus > Sceloporus undulatus. The sequence continues at coordinate 77,258,302 of NC_056526.1, read as the reverse complement.
TCTGTATGCTCAGGTTTCTTCTGAGTTTCTAGCCCAATTCAGGGCAAATGGAGATTCCTTTTACTTTGGAAAATCACCCTGGATTGGTCCTGTGTTCCACCCGTTTTGGCCCCATGCATCAATGCAGGGGTGGAAACTTTTCTTTTCATCTGTGCAGACATGGCCATAGAGAGGATTCAGAAAATAATATGGTCAGGAATGCAGTGACAACAACTTGTACTGCTGCATATGGGTTGTTAAACCTCTGATCTGGTAACCTAGCCATCAAGCCACTGCTGTGGTCTAATCGCTGAGAAACTGAGATATCTTGGAGATGTAAGCTGTCAGTCGTAGTAGTTGGGCAAATGCAATTGTTCTAAATTGTTTCAGGTGCTGCTTTTTCTGAGTCTGTAGCAGGCAAGATGTATTATCAGGAAACTGCTGGATTTCACGGACTCTTAATCCAATATTTGAATTCCCCCCAACACAGCACGAGACTCAAAAGTAGGCTAAAAGAAGCAAGAGGATCAGGTGTTGTCTTGGGAACTGCTGCCCCAAGCAACTGTTTCTTCCTTACTTGAAAAAAGAAAACAGCTGCCTCTACTTTATGGAAGGAAAGGTTTTTTAGTTTTCTCAGCTACTGAAAAAACAGTCCAAGGACAAAAAGATCATAAATGAGACCATTTCCAACTGTTTCACTACTGAATTAGCAGGAGTCAACAATGGAAAACTTTTAATCCAGCAAACAGAAATCTAAGATTATCCTCAAATTTGTTATATTTCCACCTCATCTTCATTTAGATATAGCTTAGGTATAATTTCAAAAAGCAATGTTTTATTTTCCTGTTTTTCAAAAATAATTCATAGTTACTACCCTTGGCTGTTGCATCAAAAGTAATTAATTGTTACTGCCTCTAGTTGTTACCTAAATAATCTAAATGCTATAGACTTCTGGCCTGGGATATAAAACAGGCCAGTAGGCCAAGACAATATAAAAAGAATAAGTGCACGCACAAAAACACTTGTCAAGAAGTACATTTACCTGCTCAAGCACAAATCAACCTTGCACAGAAGGAAAGCAAATCATGTGGTTAAAATCAGAAATAAATCCCAAATCTATAAAAGTGACTGTACAAGTAATTAAAAAGTTACAGCTACACTGCAAAGAAAGGAAGCTATGCTCTGTTAAGCTACAACCATACTAAAATTTAATTATATATTCATTATTGAATTAATTATAAGTAATTACTTTGTATGTGCAATAAGTTATTTCCAAACTCTGCACATCACATCCCTATCAGTAGTGAATATCAAAGCACACCTATACTATACAGTTGCAGCAGACGGATACTGTTTCAGTTGCCAGGGTTCCAGGTGAAGTCTTATAAAACTGCTATCTAGACTCTCAGTAAGGCTATCCCCCCCCCCCCCCCCAAAGATCCTACTGTAGCTTATGACAGGCAAGGTAAACAGTAGCTGGCTCCAAAATCCCTTACTGAGAATGTGTGAACATCAAATAGAAAGAAAAGAGAAATGTAGGTCCTCCTTACTCAATAGCTACTGCTAACTAATCTAGAAGATTGGCCACTAAAATAGAAATCATAAGAAAAGTGGAAGCTGGTAAAAGAAAAAAAAGTCATTCATGGCAGCATTTTGGAACAAATCTTTAAGTAGTCTTTAGAAGGCCCTACATGGTTTTCCCCATCTCATTTTGACTAATGCAAGTCTTGACCTTATTGTTTTAATTCACACATGCATGTTATTGGTTTCAAAAAAGTTCACTGAAACAAGTTGTGCTGCCTTTTTTGTGGTGTAGAAGGACCTACATATTCTTTCCATGTTATTTTTTACCTCTGAGACCAAATTTCTATTATGGAAGTAATACCCAGAAACATATTTATTTCATTAATTGAAGTATACCTATTTTCCTACAATCAATATTCTAGGCACAGAGGTGCAATTCATGCAAACTCCTTCTTCAAAGCTTCAACCAGCATTTGTTACTCATAAATCGTAATTCCCATATATCACTGAATGCAATGGTAATAGTTGTGACATAAAACAAGTTACAAAATTAAAATTACACCTTTAAATTACAATATCAAACATGTAGCCTAAATGTATTTACATATACATAGCTTCATGTGGTTAAAATTAAAATTTGGTAAAATTTGATGTTTTTAAAGAAACTTTTAAAAAAGTTATTTTTTCCTCCTACTGAGCCTTGCCCCACTCATGCCATCTCTTCAGTGTTTTAAAGAGATGCAGGGGAAGACCACAGAGTATTTCTGCCATAAGGCAGTTGTTTGGGAAGCAGTGGTGTCATCAGCCCTTAGGATGTCACCTAGTGTGGCCTGCACTCCTTCCCCATGGTGGAACACTAAGGGCTTGCCTACATAAGCATTCTGTTTTGGAGACCAGCAAAGGGACAAAATCCTAAGCAAAGTCCACTAGAAAAAAGACAGCTGCGGCCATAGTAATGTACAGAAGCTTGGGAGCCAGTCGTAGTTCTCAGTCAGGTAGTCCAAATCAGTAGGGTACATCAAGAAAGGAGATGATTGCATGGCCATTTTTGCCTTGGCCATGCATGGGATGGGATTGGGGTGGGACAAGAAAAAATGGGTGTAATCGCACAGAAAATTGATGTTGTGCTGCGTTCTGACCATCACCCATCTCCTGGGTGCACTCTGCTGGCCAACAGTTAGACATGACTAGACATTTATCTCAAGAGACTATCTTTACCTTTAGGTATTACTGAGTCCAAGTCTCTGTGCTGTGGCTGCTGGGGAATGTCATTGTCTCAAGTACTGGCATGCCCTTCTGTCCTTCTGCTTCCCTGTCTATATCATAGTCTGAACCAAACATGTCCTCCCTATCCTTCTGCTTCACTATCTGTGTGAGAGTCTGAACTTGAGTTCTGGGAACAAGGTATGACAATGAAGGAAAAAAACAACAACCCTCCCCCTTGAATCTGACACAATTAGGACATACACCACACAACATTTTCGCTAAATCTGGTGTGCTCAGGACACCTGACACATGGCCCTATCAGCAGAATAGCAATAGCAATAGCATGTACATTCCTATACCACTCATCAGTGAACTCAGCACTCTGTAAGTGGTTTACAAGCTAATTGCCCCCAACAAGCTGGGTACTCATTTACAGACCTACGAAAGGATGGGAGGCTGAGTCAAACTTGGGGATCCTGGGATAGAACTCACAACCTTGTGGCTGCAGTACCAGCATTTAACCACTGCACCACCAGGGCTCTCTGTCTCAGAGGTTAACACCTTAAACAAATTTTTCTTTATAGTTTTCTTGAAACTCTGGTATTTTCTGTATGTAATCAATAGATCTGCCCTGAATTTGGGGGGTGGAGGAAGGCAAGACCAATTGCTGCCTGGCAGGCACTCCTATTTTCCTCCATCAGCTCCCAGATACAAGACAGCTCCCTGCCTGGCAGACACAGGTGTCTAAGCCAGTTCCCCACTTAGAACAATTAATTCAAATGTTTCCCGCTTTTTAGTGCCCTTGCTGGTGGCATTCTCTGAGGTTAGACCAAGGTGCTGGGTGCTTTGCAAGTGGGAAAACTTTTCTGTAAACATTGTTGCTGTCATGGCCTGCCTCTAGGAGCCAGGCATGTCCACCGAGTCTGAAGAAGAGGCTGAGAGCCCAGTAGACAGGTCAGGACTGCAGCCATTCCAGCAGCCTCAGATGGTAAGCCTGCAGCCAGTATCAGTACCAAGTTCTCAGAACCAAGTTTCTCTGCACCTGAGCCAGACTTACCAGTGCCTATTCCTACAGAGATTCCAGGAAAAGGAGAGGCAATGGCATTTTCTGTGCTTAAGTAGGAAACAGACTGCTAATAGGAAGCACCCGCAAGACCCAGCTGGGCTACAAATATCACAGCACCTCCCTTGGTCCAGTATGGTCAACAACCATCCTTTGTGCTTGGGGGACACCTTGCTGTTGCCTTCTATCTTGACTGATTACCTGTTGCCTGGAACTCTGCTTGGTCCTAGACTACTCTTTTGGATTTTTCCTTTGCTGTACTGGACTGACTGGAGCCTCATTACAAACCTGGATTATATAGTCAGTCCTCCTAATCCACTGATCCCCCCCCCTCCCATGAATTCAAGCATCCATGGCTTGAAAATATTCCAAAAAGGTATAAATTCCAAATCATAAACCATCTTATATAAGGAATACCATTTTGCTCTGCCATTATATTTAATGGGACTTGAGCACCCACACATTTTGTTATCCATGGGGAACTTGGAACCAAATCCCAGCAGATAACAAAGTCCCACTGTACAACCACTGCTTTTGGTGAGACAAGCTCCCTTTCTCTCTCCCTCTCAGTGCTTGAAAATGCCAAGACTCTGGACTGAGAGTTTGGCTAGCCTCCCAAGGATGGAACAGGACAGTTGTGGATGGAGAACTTGTGCCTGTCAAGCAGCAATCTGTCCTGGCTCTGGGAGCTGATGGAAAAAAGGCAATGGTGGTGGACCATAGCAACATCCACAGGGACCTGTGTAAATGGAAAACCAGTGCAGGGTGATTCTGAGATGGGTGCAGGACAGAACAGATGTGGTGTCCATTCAGATCTTTCTCCTCAATTGTTGGCAACCTCTGTTTTTTTTCACACAGATTAAAATCTCCTCTCCTTCCCCACTTTTAAATGTGTCATCATTTCATGTTTTTCCCCTACACCATCCCCTTTTTGTGTGTGTATGAAAGGGTGGTTAAAATATGAAACGAATAACAAAACTGCATTAAGCCATCTCTGAAAGCTGTAGAAATCACTCAACTGGATTCCTACTGCGTTTTCATTATGACATTAACCTTTGAGAGAGCATTGCATTCTTTCCCTAATGCAAACTTGCTTGCTTGAATTTGTGCTTTTAAGGATCTGGAGTAATTTTTATCCCTTAATTAGATGTCACACGGTGTATCTATATAATGGAAAATTGTATCTGTAGCTTAGGAAAACGAACCCATTTGCCATGCAGTTGGCAAATGCATGCATAACTCCCCCCCCCCTTTTTTTTTTGGGAGGATGGTGATAGATAGTCTAATTCTCTATCTCCATGGCAGACTGAACTATCAATCTTGGCATAATTTGGTTTGATGGCTTCTGGAAATTAGTATTGCCCTAGCAAGAAAAAGCATGTTTACAACAGAATCCTGCTGAGATCAAATGCCTTAAGAACTATAGATCCCGGAAAGAATGTTAAGTTGTATTATACAGATAAGTAATTGAAGGAATGTTAAGTCTGTGTTTACTAGAAATGAATATACAACATAAATAGCAAGGCTGCAGTCTTTTCTCAGGAATTTATAAATGGCGAACAGCAGTTTGGGGGGGTAAAGTTGTATCACACCTTCTCATGTTTTGTTTGGTGTTAAAAACTGTGGAAGAAAAGAGACCATCATTCAAATGGTATCCTGCCACAAATGCCTAAAAATAGCAGAGTGTACAGCTGGAATACTTATCTGAAATACCCATCTTCCCCGGCTTCTTTGGATTTCTGATGAGGTGCAGAATCTGGATTTTTACCAAGTGGTGAATACTAGAAAAGGTATACAGATATGCTTTATCCAGCCATAGAGGTAACTTTCCACTGCATAGTCATCTGTATTTACTCTGTGACTTCAATTAAAAACACACACATACAGAACATCTTCAGCAGAGGACAACCAAGATGTTAACAGGTTTGGAAGATAAGCCCTATAAGGAATGATTGAAGAAATTGGGTATGCTTAGCACAGAGAAGAGAAGACTAGTTTACTGGAACATGGAAGCAAATATGTAGAAATGTAATCTATGATCAAGTCCTAAAAACAGGGTGAGATAGCTTCTTTAATGTTCTCATGAAAACCTGGATTGCATTAATTGTTCCACTGATATGAGACCTAACAGGTCCTACTAGTTTTAGGTATGACTTGTTTCTTAGGCATAGCTGGTGATTTCTGGTATTCTATAGTGTTTTCCCATCCAAGTGCGAAGCAGGCCCAAGTCTGAACAGTCCTGCTTAACAGGATGGCAAGGTAGGATCAAAATGGAAGAAACAGTGAGCAGTTTTGCTGTCTGCTGTAGGTTCATTGGAGTGGGCAAATGCTAACTCTGATGTCATTCTGGGTGCTCTGGACTGATTAAAAAGACCAGAAAATTTGACATCAAGGTGAGCGGAAATGGCGGCCGCATACCTGTTTTCCCATCTCATCACAATGACGTGTAATCCCATCACTGAGTCATCGATCGATTGACAGCTTTAAAAAACAGTTTAGATTACCCAGTGGGAAATTAATGGAAACTAGGAACTTGGTAAAAAAAAATACCCCAAATACCTGGGAATTGAAAAAGACATGCTTGATAGTGGGAACAACGGGTCAAGCTAATCGATTCCTCGATCGGGTGCAAATGCACATCACTATTCAGTTTATAACGTGAGTGGGAATGACCTCTAAGTGTTCTTTCCTGTATTATTTCCTGTCATTTCCTGGTATGATCAGTGACTTTTTCTACCGGTTCCCCAGGTTGGTTTATTTTAACCCAGTGTAAAATTGGAAAGAACACAAGAACACAAACAAAATCTGGAACTTTTTAATCAGTTTGGATGTATCTTATGATAACTATATGGCACCACTGTGATAGCTTATCACATTTTCACCCAATGAGTGAAGGATGGGATAACATCAGGGACTGGAAAAGTTAATCATTTGGACTACAGCTCCAAGAATTCTTCAGCTAGCATAGCCAGCATGGGAGGTTATCACATGGAGAAAAAGGATGTCCTTATCACACGATTGCACAAAGACTATCACACAACGTCCCACGATGTCATGGGCACCCCATCCTTCTATCATCAATGAAGTGGAATGGTCCTGTCACTTTTCATTAATGGTACTTATTGTTATTGAAATGTGATAGGAACATTCTACTTCATTGATGGGAGGAGGACAGGATAAGCGGAATAACATGGGAGAGAGATTGTGTGATACTCTTCAAACAATCGAGCGATAAGGTCAGGTGCATCCTGCTTCTCTCTCATTCTTTTTCTCCGTGTAATAATCACCATTTGGTGGTGGTTTGGTCTTCAATGAGCAATTAAGGTGCATTACCTTTACAGCAGGCTGTTCCAGTGAAAGAGCCAGCATGGTTTGAGTGGTAGACTATGACTGAGGGGATCAGAGTTTGAGACTCCACTGAGGCATAGAAATGGAAACCCACTGGGTGACATTCTCTTAGCTTCAGAGGAAGGTACAAGCAAACTCTCTCTGAACAAATCTTGCCAAAGAAAACCTCATGATAGGTTTGCCTTAAATCAGAAATGAAGGCTCACAACAAGAAGGCCTAGTGGAGATGAAAACTACATATTAGAACTGGTTTGAGTATATGAAGGGACACAGGTGCAAACCTCTGATTTAATCATTCTAACATAATGTCCGTTTGGAGGTCAGTCTCCAGAACTGAGACCTGGATATGTTTAGATCCAGTTCATGAGATCATGTTTGGAGCAAGACACATCCCAGTAAATGATATATTACAGTACCACATTTTCCCATATATATCTCAAGGAAATGTTTGAAAAGCCATTTCCCCAAAGCAGAAGGCTGCTGCATAATTGATCCTGAGTGCATAGGTTACAGAGTTAGATGAGTGCTTTCTACAGTTCACCTAGTCTGCGCTGTGCAGAAGTACTACCCAAACCAATGGTTACCCAAGCAAGCTGTGTTTGATTTTAAATGGGAGAGAACATACCAGCAAAACTCTTTACATTCTCCCCCCCCCCCAATCTTTCTTCTGGAAAGATATAAAGGTCTATTAATATGTACCATTTCCTAATCAGTAGCAAAACTGTCTTCCTGTCATTTGCTTCTCCTTGGGAGACCTGGCACATTATTTTCATGGGAAGTAGCAGGAGGGAGGTTAATTTGAATGTACTTTGTCAGTAGAAATTGTCTCCTGTTATGAGTAATGCTTCATTTTGCATGCTGAAGATGCTTTCAGACATCTGATTCATGCAGATAATCTCCAGAACAAGATGACATGACACCTTCCATACTAACAGAATGTCTGGAGCTCACTCTTTTGATGGCAGTTTTCAAAATAAGGTAGGGAAAAGCATGTTTCCAAGTTTTTCACATTATTTTATTTCAGTGGAAATCATGCAAGCAGAGTTTACCCAGATATCTATTAATAATTCCTTTAGTAAGTTATTTTTGCATTTGTAATATAAGAAATATTAGCCCTGTTAAGATCATTAAAACTGGGCCTTGTCTATGCATCAGGAGGGAATTCATATTGTACATAATGGTTCACCTATCAACTACTGCATTTTGATCTGATTGGCTTTGCACAGAACTATGTTCACATGCATTGTACACACAAAGGCTGTTCCACATGATCAGGAAAAGGTTTGTGACCAGATGGAAAGAGATTAGGTGTTCACAGGTTACAATATGCATACTGTATTGTACAATATGCAATATCTAGATTAATTTGTAGAGGTTAGGATGGGACAAATAGGTACAGCCTTGACACATGCGTCTCCATGCCTAGATTGAACAAGTCTGTTTCTAAACAGTTAATAAAATTAAAATAGGAACATCGGTATGGGCTTATTGGATGAAACCAAAAGTCAGTATAAGCCATGTGCTGCTTCCAAAAACCAAATACCTCTAAAGTTTTCACCAACGGGCCATGGCAATATCCATTCCCTGTTCTTTCTCTGAGTATGCAACAATGAGAAGAACTGGCAAAGTTATGCTGTTTGACTGTGTCTACAAGAATATATAATGCAGGAGGGAAAAGCCTTACTGTTTCAAATCTGTTATACTGAGAGTGCATCTGCAGTACGTAGTTCTAGCAGTTTATCCAAATTTAATTGTCACAGATCTATCCTATGGAATGCTGCGATTTATTATTTGGTTAGGTTCTTCAAATTCTCACTAAATTGCTCCAGTCTACTCACCTGAGCTATAGCAGAGAATTCAAAATCCATTACCAAACTACGGATCCTAGGATTCCACAGAATGGTGTTAATGTTGGTTAGTTAGAATCAAGCTCCTATAACAGAATATGCAGATACATTCTGAAGGAATACAACATATGAATGCAGAATTTCTGGGCATCTTTAAACACACATGCATTTTCCCTTGTTTTAGGCATACAAATGTGAATGGTGACCATCACAGATAGATGACTATCCACATTCTCCAGGGTATCCCTGAATTCAGACTGTCACAGAATTGTCCTAGAATTATCAACTCGTTCATCAGTTTCAGCCATTTCCCACAAGTCCCTTCTTCTGTATTTATATAATCATCTGATTTTATTCTAGTTTTCTCTTACATCCACGTTTTTTTTACCAGTCTGAAAGACTATGATATTTTAATCACAATAGTGCCTCTAAGAATTACACACACACACACACACACACACACACACACACACACACATAGAGACAACACCTTTTAGCCTTTCTGGAGAGCAATTTCATATAAATTTTCATTTCTCAATATATTCATATCACTTTTAAGAAGTACAGTCTAAATACTACCTGTATTTTGCAAAATGTTAACCAAAACCTGAGAAGCAGCAGTAAGGGTTGATTGATTTATTATGGTGGAAGAGTTGGGATATCATGCAAGAAAATTAGTATTATTTAATTTGTTATTACTGATTTTTTTTCTACTGTTGGGAGAAGTACTTGTGAGATATTTCAGCTCCATGTCCTAAATCAACTTGGATAGACTTGAGTGTGATATATCTTGATTTGGCTGAAAGATCAAAATGCCATTTTCTGATCCAACTGAGGCAGCAACATATTGATTAATTAATTAATTAATTAATTGGTTAATGCATTTCTACCCTGTTGTACTATATATCAAAATTTCTCATGGCAGTTTACAAGAAGTCTACAGCATATTTTGGACCAATCCTGACTGATGTCCTAAATACTTACCAGGATAAGCCTCATTCAACTCAAAGGGATTTAATTCCGAGTAGCACGCTTAAGATTCTCTTGAAGAGCCAGTTTTAAAAGCTAATTGTTGATATCAAACAATAGCCTTGTCCCACTGCTGCAAAAGATAATTGTAAAGCTATTTTTTTCAGCCCAGAACCTATTTATTTTCATATCTTTAAGGTCTTTAAGCAGAGGCTGGATGGCCATCTGCTGGGGATGCTTCAATTGAGATTTCCTGCATGGCAGGGGGTTGGATTGGATGGCCCTTGTGGTCTCTTCCAACTCTATGATTCTATGATTCTATAATAACACACTGAAAAAAATGGAGATAAGTCCATTGGCTAATGAGTTAATGCTAGGACCATGTTGCACTGTTCACTACACTGGAAGTGAGGGAAAAGAAATCTTGACAAGATGATGCTTTGGTAGCCCTGTACTACTAGTAACATGAAGTTTGACCTTAAGAGGATGCTGTACATGATTTAACCTGGTAGTTCTGTCCTGAATGTGCTTATTCAGAAATGATTTCCACCATATTCATTGGGTCTTAGTTTTGAATAAGCTCATACAGGGCACTCTTATCACAGTAGGTCTACACGCAGCATCACAGGGCCAAATTCCATGCAGTGAATAAAACATGGCTAGAGCTGCCCCAAGATATTTTGTTGCCTGAGCTGAAGGACAAGATGGAACACCCCTCCTTAGTCCACATGAAGAAGAAGGATAGACTGATGGTTGAAACTTGAATTGAGAACTTTCATTGGAAAGATGTCTTCTAACACACGTATGGCAGTATATAAAATAAAACTGGTCTTAGTTGGTTTTGCACTGTTCTTTTGAATCACCCTGTACCAATTGGGAGTTGAGGACAGGACAAAGTGGCATACAAAACTCTGTTCTTTTCCCTAAGCAAACATCTAGGGAGTTCAGAAGGCTGAAGACATTGCCCCTAGCATCTGCCTGCTAAGGTCACAACCTTAGGTGGAGGGAGTAGAATGAGAAGAAGACCACATGGCAGATGGATGGACTCTATGATGGAGGCCATACATATGAATTTGCAAAGTAGTTGGGGATAGGGAATCTTGAAGATGTCTCATCCACAGGGTCACCTTGAGTTGGGATTGACCTGAAGGCAGTTAACAACAAAAAATGGTAAGGCCAGCTTTGCAGAGGGCTGTAACAGCATCTTTTAAGTTCTCCCTGTTCCTCTATAAAATGTTGCAAACACATCCTGTGCGCACACCAGATTCATCTTGTTATACATTTTCCTGACACGGCCAGGCAAGTTGGTTGGTTTCCCAGCTCTGTGCAGTACAGACATTGAAAGTTTGCCATGTCTGGAAATTGAGGATAAATTTTGGAGCCTCTCTCCAGTTTTATTTTGAAAGCTGGCATCTCATGAAGCTTTTAACTTAATTAAATCAGCACTTAATCTCCTTTCCTTATTTATAGGCTTTGGAGAATTCAGAAGAATATTATCCTGGGCAGAGTGTTAAAATTAACAGCTGATGCTCAAAACAGGAAGTGGCTAAAATTCTGTTACTGTGGACTTTACAACTAGTGTTGATGCTGCCAGACAATCTATTTGAGTAGACAATGCTGTTAGGCCTAACTAACTTCAATCTAGGCTAACAGTGGGCATGCCAAAGCATGTTTGCTACATGCATTTAGTTTAATTCTGTATACATTCAATTTAATTTGCCATTAATTTTTTACTGAAGACTTTAAAGATGTTTTGCAAGGGGGGGGGGGGAGAGGAGAAAAGACTAGAGAGCTTTATTAGAAGACTTGAAACCTTATATAATATGTCTGTTTTGATACCTTGCTTTATGCATAGGACCTGACATGCCAGTAAGAGGTTCTGTGTCTTCATTTTTATGGTATCATATAGCAAGACTTGTTGGGAACACAAGAACAGAACTGTTAGAGTTAGTAATCTTTGCATGGCTATATTCACCGTTAGTTTGCATGTTACTCTCTAGAGGTTTAGGCATATCATACATTTATGACAGTTGCCTGTAGGTTTGCTTTTCTATTCTAACCTGCAGCAATTTCCTTCTCTCTCTCCCTTTACCTTAGACCATAATCTATTAGGTCATGTATTTGATTATGGACAAGTATAGTGAGCCTGCCATATTGGTGGGCTAGCCATCCATGGATTGAATCTCCTCTGGATTGTTCCATGCCATATTAGCCAATGGCAGTGTGCACCCATGGCTTGCTGGTGTGAGTGTGTGGACGTAATCACCCACTGACTAATTTGGGCTTGATGTCCCACATTTATTTCCATCCATGGGGCTCCCAGGACCAGACCCCTACATATGAAAAAGTTACAGTGAAGACTAAGGCCTTGTGCAGACCAGCACTTTGTGCTGGCCTGTGGGTGGTGTCAGGGCACAGCATCCTGATGCTGGACACCCTAACTCCGCCCCAGGGCGTCCTGATGCCACACACCATTCCAGACAGCACGCGGCATCATGGAGTGACTCTGGTGCTGCATCCAGATGATGTAGCATCAAAGGGGTGCCATACAGCCACACTGCTGAGGCTATGGCGCCCTTTGGAGGGTGCAAAAAGGAACTGTTTTTGTGGCTCCTTTTTTGCAGCCTCCAGAGGCCAGATCAGGTCTGCAGCATGAGGTTGCTATGGCCTTGATCCGGCCAGGAAAGGGGAGGTCTGTATAGCCCCCAAGCTTGTTTCTTTCTCTGGTAGACCCTGTGGGTGGGTGGATGTGGAACTGGTTGTTGCTGAATTTCTGCTTTGCCAGTTTGATTGCTTGAGAGATGGAGTACTGTTTCTCACAGTTCCTGACAGTGAGAAACTGAGATGAACTTTGGCAGCTGGTTCTTGTGGCTGTCATTTGCCCAGAATGTCCTAGATGTTTATCAGTCAGGATTATTAGGGCAGGAAGGGGATTAACAGCCAACATGTGGAACTACCATTCCCTGTCTTCATTGTCCAGAATTACACAAGGTCGGAGGCATTCCCATTATTGTTTGTTTCTTTGGTTTGCTGTTAAGGGACAGGAGATCTGCTTTACTAAGATTCTCATTACTCAGGGTATGATCTAGAGTCTCAGTACTTGGTCCAGAATTTCAGGGCTTGGCTCTGCCTGTCTGGGCCTGAAGGCAAGAGTAAGAAAACTGCACCGAAAAAAAGAGAGTTTAAAATAGTGCTTCGGGCCCCCACTCCTAGTGCTTGCCTCAGAACAGCTGCTATACACTCACCTGGGGGTTTGTCTGGGCACCTGTTTCTCCTCTCAGGGTTTCTTAAATTGTGGCCCGCACCAGGGCTCAATGAGATGGAGCTAGCAGTGTAGGAAAATAGTGAAGGTGCATCTGTATTCTCTGTCTTACAAGTTGCTACATAAGGTACTACAGTAATGGGCTGCAGCCTTGGGGCTTTTCTTATTTTATAGTTAATTTTCCCTGTTCTGTTCCCACCTTATCCACACCCTACCTTAAATGTTGAAACGAAGCACAATTTTCTTTCTCGACAGGTGGCTTGCTCCCTTATGAGCAAAACAACATGGTACAAGTGCCTTTCATGCTTCACAATTGCTTAGGCACTGGTGATAAATAGGAATGTCTCCATTTATCAGAGCCTTCTTATCAAATAACAAAGGGTTAAAATGTGCGAAGAAGTTACATTTTAATGAGGCAGCATCAGACAGGTGATGAGATAGCAACTGGTCAATGAGATGGGCAGTTGAGGAGAAGTGTGAACCTCTGAGATGGTTCTGAGAAGAGGTTTTTAAAAACCTGAAAGCACCATGAGGCTTTTGTATGCTTTTGTCTCTGGCTCTCTCTAAGCAGAACATGAGGGTCTTCTAACTAGGAGTTCTGGAATTGGGAGGTTGGTAGAGCTGGACATTGCGGTCCAGATTCCCAGCTATCTGGACACAAATCCCATCTGATCTGTGAGTAAGTTTAGGTGAATGTACCAGTTAGTGGTGTTAAGATATTTTGATTTCTTTAACTGGCTTGGCTGAATTAATTTGGCTCTGTAATTTATACCTCCTATCTGTGCTTGAAGAACAAGAAGGTAACTTATGAGGACAGATGTCCTGTTTCTATAGAATTTCCTTACCTAGAATAAAGCCTTTTTCTTTAAAAAGTACTCTGCCTCTATTGCACTCTTCTTTCACATGCCTTAGCTTGTCCCAGTTCATCCCTAGAATTATCAAGGGAAGTACCAATGGAATTCTCCAGCGACATCCCAATGCATTGTTAAAGTGGAAGGAGTTATTTAGCCGGTGGTGACAGCGAGTTCTTTGGATTAAAGTTGGTTTCCCATCCAGCTCAGGCAGGAGAGGGAAGGGGACCCAGAAAGGGAAGGGGAAGACTGCTAGGGATAGGTTAAGATTTTGTTTAATTTGTTTTTTTCTCCCTTGAAAAGAACTTCCCCAAATTTTCAAATTTCTTCATAAATTGGATAGAAAGAATTTGAGGCTTGTCTGCCTTTTTTTTTAAAAAAAAAGGCAAAATCAACAATAATTTATAGAGAGGAAACTTGTAGTATGAAACCTTTTAAAAATCTAGCTGTTTCTCTGGGACACCATGAAGGAAAGCACTACATACCTTTAGAGTGGCTCTCCCCAAAGTATTTGATGCATAAGGTGAGGACTCACTGATACACTGAGGGCATCAAAATATCTTGATAATTGGTAAGCATAGTATATCCACTTGCCATCAGATCAGAAACAGAAATGGATGAATCATAGGCAAAGGGATGTTTTGCAGCCTGATCTCATGGGTTCCAGGAGCTTCCTGGATTAGGATAACACTCCATTACCTTTCCTTTCTTTTTGCCCAGATTTCTACTTTCATTTCTAGGACTTTTAAGAACACTTTAACACTTATGACTGTAGGAATAAGGTGTAAGTGTGATCCATCAAAATGTTAATGTCCAACTGATTTCACCGACAGCTCAGACACTTGAATGTATCATGCTCATATTTGATGTAATGTCTTTAATGCAATAAAACATAGTATCCTGTCTATTGCATATATAACCATCTTATGCTAAACTAATATAATCCAATTAATCCAATTACTTAAAAAAATAAAGTGATATAATTACAGCAATTTGACAATAAGCCAAACGTCTAGCACAACAGACTCAGATCTTAGCTCTTGAGCTACAATGCCAATCATAGTACAGTTGGGCTGAGCATCTGTGGTGTTAACTTGCATAATATTGGATGCAATGTCTCCTTGCTTTTGGGCGGGGGGATGTAGCAGCCATAGTTTCATTTTCTTGCTTTCTTACTCAATGTAATCAATTACTTCCAACTAGAGTAGAGCTACAGGATCAATTGTTGAATAATAAATCAACATATACATAAACCACATTGCTTTGATGGGTCAACTCTAATAGAAACTAACAAGGATTTGGGCACAAGCCTTTTTAGTTCAATGTAAGAAAGGTAAGAATCAAAGTTCATAGCTGTTTCAGGAAGCTGAATCAAATACATACCCACATGATATATCACTAGAATTTTTAGGCCAGGAGTACCCTAAACTCTGAGATTTCAGGGCCAAAACCCTGAGATCTAAGTATGTCCCCTGCTGATGTCATTAAGCATGTTTAAACACCAACCACAATTGCTCTGTTCATATAATTCAAATAATAAACACCAAATCTAGGAAATGAGAAAACGTTTCTCTGGTTACAAATTAAATTTTCCAAGATCTGTGTTGAATAGACCCACTTCTCCCACCCCTTTTCCTGGATCTGTTTTTAACAGCTTTGCAAGCACTGTTTCTAAGAAAAGCAAGATTTTGTACTCCAACCAAAGAAAGGCCTCTCATTCTGCTTTGAATAGCCAACAATATACAGTAGCTGTTCCAAAGCAATCTGCAGCAACAAGGGGCTAAAGACAGTGAAATGTACGTAATTTTCAAAGGAATGTTCTCACCCTGATCTCATCCTATCCTTGCTCTGAGGACCAGAGAGGAGAGTCCAAGTCATGAGACTGGGGAACCCTATATAACACATATACCAAAAAGTCAATCAAGAAACCTCCTACACATTTTTATTGGCTATTCTAGATATCATTTTGGAAAAGAATTGCTTTAGATTTAATAATTTTATTTTACTTTTTTTGCTATGGGCAGCCTAGCGGTGCCCAGTGCAGCCAATTTATATATGGCTCATTTGGACTCCACACATATTAATAACTTAGAGATGAATCCATTCATTGAATATTTTCAGTATTATGGCAGATATAATGATGATATTTTTATTCTTTTTTCTCCCCAGAAACTTCCAAGGTTAGCCAGTTTTTCACATGGATTAATACCATTAATCCACATATCAAATTTACATGTCGTTTTGATGCACTGCAGATTTCTTTTTTGGATGTGGAGGTATACATTCAAAATTCCAGAACTGGTGTCTGCAATTTTCATAAATCCAGAGATTGTAATTCTATGTTGCATTTTTCCAGTTGCCATCCTTATCAGTTAAAAAAGAATTTGCCTTAGTCTCAATTTTTAAGGTTTATGAGGAATTCTACCAAGGATAGTTACTATGCCAAAGCCACACTGTAGTCCTAAAGACTGGAGCGCAGCTTTGGTGCAGCTTCTGGCCTTTTAAGATGTGTATGGCATGGTACAGACTGCCGAATACAGCAGTCTGGGGCCGATTTTAGGGTTCAGGATTGTGGAGCAACGGCATGATCCTGAACCCTAGTGCGCAGCAGCAGCGCCATCATGGAAGCCTCTCATCCACAGGGGGGGCTGCCATGATGATGCAAGCGTAGTACAGCATTTTCACATTGAGGAGCCACGCTTGCATCATCGACGCATGACAATGTGCCAATGGCGCATTCATGGTGCCTGCTGCAGAGACTAAAAATAACCTGCTGAAAGCCATGCTGTTTGTTTGATGCAACCTCCGTCAGGAGTAAAAACGGGTGGCTCCAGCCCACCCTTTTGGGGTTGCCTGTTGAGCCCCTGTTGAGCCCCTTAAACAGCATACCCTCAAAGTGACCTAAAGCAGCTTTATTTTGGCCTGTCTGTTCGGGTCCATTATTAAGGAAGCCAGGAATAGGGCTTCATCTAGGGACAGAAGCTCATTATTTTTACCTTCAGAAAAGACAGCATGTGACAGAATCATAGGCTCCCTGTCATTTAATCATGCTTCCCATCACATTAAAATAATTCTTTAAACATTGACACATGGTTCAGAACATTCCAGGTTGTTCTAAGTTGTCAGTCATAGGATTACATAGTACCATGAATATTAAAGATTCATTACTGCACACTGATTTTTATTTACGTACATGAGTATCCTCAGACCACTGGTCACCACAAACTGTTCATGTTGTGGACAGTCTTTGGATATTAGAACATTCATACATTCCATATCAAAGAACCAATATCAATTGAGATCATTCACCAATTGTAATATATTTTATACTAGGCCTTTGCCCAAAGATTGATGTAGGACAGACTACTAGAAATTTGAGAACTAGAATTGTATATTGTAATGCTATGTATTGTATATGTATTATCCTACTTGAGAGTATGTATTTTCCCTGGAAAATGATTAAACTTCCATTTTGAAGTCAAGCCCTCCCTCCAGTCCATCTGCCTTGGTCCAGGCCTCGGAGGTAGAGAGGAACTGCTGGACCTCTTACCCTTTCCCTCCACCACTCCCTTCTCCTTCTGTGTCATGTCTTTTTAGATTGTAAGCCCGGGGGCAGGGAACCGTCTAACAAAAAAGATTGCATATACAGCGCTGTGTAAATTTACAGTGCTTCATAAATAAAAGTTAATAATAATAATAATAATAAGAATAAGAATAAGAATTGAACATAAAAGTAAAATCAGAAGTGGAAGTCTGGATACCTTGTTATTAGACCATTTTTCTCAATATGGTCATTCTCCAGACTCCATTAAGTTTTTTGTTACTGAATTAATTATGTCTGGTCCCTTTAACAGAGGATCTCTACAGAGCAGACTTTTACACAGAGAAGCTTTTTGGATACATAAATTAGCATCTAGCAAACCTCAAGGGCTAAATGAACTTCTAGATTTATCAGTTTTTTTTCAATAAGGTACAGTCTGAGACTAATAATATACTGTTTAGATATTTGCTAAACACTAGTTTGCTCTGGAGTTAAATTTGAACTCTAGACAATTACAATAGTATGTGTTTCATGGTATATTTATCATAGTGTAGAGAATATTTATACCATTGCATTGTATAAACTGATGAAACATGTGTTGGTATTTGATGACAATGAAATATAGCCTGATCTTATGGTTTCTGTGTTGGGATATTTAGTTTAGATAAAAGTAAAGCTGTATGTCTCTTTAAGAATTGTTGCAACATGAAACAGCTACCTGTATATTATTAGGAAGAGAATGTATATTATCACCAGCAGACACAATAGATAGTACAGTACTCACTGATTTTGCTGTATTTAAAAGGGCAAGTCTTAAGAGAGAGGTAAGCTTGTTATATCACTAAGGGATAAATACAATTGTTTTCTTTTTATATATAAGGTTAATTTCTATTTAATATTGTTAATTCTGTGTATTTAGAATAATGGAATAGCAAGCTGGGAACTGTATTTTATAATTTTGAAATCCAGAGATATCTATTGCCTCAGCTGAAGAAGACCGTGATGTCGAAACAGCTGTACAACTCCGGAGGTAGCCCTCTTGCTGCCTGTGCTACCTTGCTTCTTTCCTAACCTGAATTATTGCCATTTATTTGAATTATTGCCTCTTATTGACTGCCATTGATTAGCAAATTGAATCATATTAGATGACAAAGATTCCATAGAACTGGATGCTCTCTTCAAGAAGAAGATTTAACATTTCACTGTCTGTCATTAGTTATTGGTGTTAACACATATTAATATATTTTGATACAAAAAGGTTTTCCAGTATCTTCATTAGTTTTTAGTACATGTACTTTGGGATAGTGTGGGACACTTTGCTATTCTCTCCCTATTGTTTTGGATGAGTTTGCCCATCATGTAAGTGTTGGTAACATAACTGATTTATTTGCAAAGAGAGTTATAATAGGACTCCTGACTCAGGTCTGCAGCAGGGTAGTCGCTAGTCGAAAGATGATCTTGACAGCTGCATTCTCTCAAAAGCAGGGGTGTCCAAGCATGTATTCTGTTAAGGGCAACATCACCTCAGGGATGCCAGGAAAGGCCAGGGCCACACACCAATGGTGGACAAGTTCACTCCTCTCTTGTTTCTCCCTTTCTGATGTTGCACTTTCTCATCTCTCCTCTCTTTCTGCCATTCATTCTGCTGGTTAGGAGAGATCACTAATAACTTGAAGGGTGAACTGACAATAGGAGAGGGGCCCTAGAAACACCAGCTGCACACCTCCAGCTTTGCAGGGCTTGTTGTTGTTGTTGTTGTTGTTGTGTGTCCTCAAGTCATTTCTGACTTATGACCAGTGCTATATTCCAGTCTTTTACCCCAAGTCTCAAGTCAGTTTCTACTTTCAAGCCTCAAGTGCTTGCAAGATATTTTCAAGTCAAGTCTCAAATCAAGTTTTAAGTCTGGGAGCCAATTTTTAACAGGAAAAAAGAAAGAAAAAGAAATGGGGCATGTTTCTTGGAGTGGAACAGCGAACACATTAAGCAATGGGTTCAATGGGATTTGAGATCTGCTTGGTAGCCGGTCCCCAGTACACATAAGAGGAGCCTTCTAAAGCTTTTCAAAAGCTATAGAAAGATATAGAAGGATATTTCCACTTCAACCCCATTGCCTAACACATTTGCTGTTCCCCTCTGAGAAACGTGCCCTGTGCTCTGAGGATGGCTCTTGCCTACTGCTTGAAGTGAATGATGCCAGCAAGTTGGTTGTTAAAAATATACAAGTCACAAGTTGAGTCAGTGATTCATTTATTGATGAACTGAGTCCAAGTTGAGTCACTGAAGTGACATGAGTCTGATCTGAGTCCAAGTCAATTGACCCAAGTCTACATCACTGGTTAAGTTATGGTGACCCTAAGATGAACCTATCACTGTACAGTGCACCTGCATCATACGCACACGCACCATACACGACTTTCAGCATACACTGAAAGCCGCTAGGGAGCCTGAGGGAGTGCATGGGGCGCAAGAGGCGGCACATCCCATTAAGAATAATGGGGCGTGCTCCCATGGCGCATGTGCACCACCACACCACTGTGCCATACACGAGCCCCATTACTTTCAATGGGGCTTGAGCATATGTGTTTTTTTAACATGGGGGGTCCAGAATGGATCCCCCGCATAAAAAAAGGGCATACTGTATTTTATTGGCAAGATTTGTTCAGAGAGGGTTTGCCATGGCCATCCTCTGATGTTGGGAAAGTGTGACTTACCTAAGTTCACCCAGTGGGTTTCCTTGTCTGAGTGGGGATTGAAACTCTGGTCTCCAGCATCATAGTTCAACACTCAAAGCATTACACCATGCTGGGGCTTTTCTTTATGGGGCATTACATATTTACTTCTGTTTAAGTACAATATAGTAAGAGCTAGCTTACAGCATTTGGTAAGAGGTGAATTCAGAAATTCTGGTACCTGGATGGAATCTGCAGGAGGAACTCTCTGGGTCATGCATGAGGTCAAGTATTTCTTTTAGTGAGTTAAATGATTACAATTTGGGGCCTGAGCCCACATTGAAAGGTGACTGTTTACCAAAGGTGTACAGGTAAAAAATAGGGTGGGATGGAGTTACAGGAAGAATTAAGCACATGTTTCTTTATAATGACCCTCTATAGCAGGGGTGGGCATTGTGTGGCTCTCCAGATATTTAATTGTCATATATCCAAGCCAACATAACCAATGGTGAGGGGTTGCAGTCCGTCTACACCTGGAGGGACATGCATTTCCTCATCCCTAAGATATTGTTGTTCCTAGGTAGTTGTGCTCTCTCTATGTCTATGCTTCATATCTAGCCCAAAGACTCCAGGTCTGGCTTCATGGCTAACCCAAAGATGTTTATAATTCTTACACATTTCAGAGGCCAGCCTGAGATTACCAATGAATAGACACTTGACAGGCAGATACAGCTTGCAAGTGTATGATAGATCCTCCCCCTAGAAATGTATTTGTCACTTATATTCACCTATTTCATATGTATAAATATACTTCAAAAATAATAATGAGTGAAGACATTCTTAATGTTTAAATATTATTATCATTATTTTAGTGAGCTTTAGGTGTTAAGATTCTACATTGCAATTCTACGTTGGATTAGATTTCAGGGATGTTGAAACAAATTAGTCACAATTGCTTCATACTGCAGTAAATAATCCTGGACCTTTTCTAGACAACTTTTTTGTGCCATGATTTGGCAGAACAACTGAAGAGTCAAAGTCATTTTTCAATACAACCCTGTTTCATAAATATATTGCTGAATTAGCTGTTCTTCATAATCTTCTCTATCCTGTTTTTCATTTTGTCAAACAGATTGAAAATTTACTTTGGCACCCTAGGAAGAAATAATGGCGTGTTCCACTAGGTGGCAATGATGTACTCATAAAATGGTCCTGCAGGAATGCTCCCCTTATTATATTAACATTTATTTAGTGCCAACAGTATTCTGGAGATGTGCGGAACATAAAGGTGACACTGCTTCTATCCACAAGGTTTAGTCCATAAAGAAACCAGGGCTGGGGGTGGAAGAAATACATTTGGGAGTTGTGGCTAGTTTATGATGTATGTGCATATAGGGCAATAAGCCATTTGGGTAGAAACTCAAGTTGTGAGTTTACTGTGAGGTTTACTGGATCCTACTTCAACAATGGTTATCTTCTTACCACACACTGACATAGCGATTTACTCACAATTGATAACTGACTACTGAATTTGCAGTAAGGGTCATAGTCTTAATTGATTTCATTCTCAAAGGAAGGAATGAGTATCTTTCACAATTTTCTTCCTGTTGTGAGAAAGCCTTCAAAAACTACGCTGTTTTTGAAAACTGTTTGCAGTTTGAGATTTGTTCTACACAACATTTACACTTTTTTCTGTGAAGGAAACAGCAACCAAGATTTTAGATCGGCCTGACCTGACTAATGATCTCTAGTGGGACAATCACAAGCCAAATCCCTGTCTGTCATGATTCTTCCTTGCACTGAGATCAGGAGGCTGGAGAAAGTGTACAGAAATGTCAGTCTGCTGCATTCAGGTTGACAGAAAAACCAACCTCCATGACTTGCAGTTGCTTTCATGATCCATACTCTACACTATCACCACAATTATGAATATGTAGAGGAAGTGAATATGAAACAGCTAAGACTGCATAACTCATTAATCCCAGCTAGTGTTTTATGTGTAAAAATATTCTGCACAGAAAATGCTGGTTTTGGTACAAAAGCAAAACCATGTGCAAATTTTGCACATAATACATCTCAAACCATGAGGATTGTTGCCAATCCAGGACAGTCAGGAAGCACACTTTTGACTATTTCCCCATATTTTCTAATCTTCTTTCTGATCCTAATCTGTAGTTAATAAAAGCCCTTTCATTAAATTAAATATATTTTGTCCAGTTTGAACTGCATATGGAGTCTAACCATGGGTTGGTATTCAAAGTAATTGCTGCATTATTCTATTGCAGCATGTTTTCTTGTTCATACCTCTGCTAATGGATTGGCATTTGTGAATATAACTCTATCCAGCTGTTTTAATCTCGTCTTCTAAATATAATGGTTTCATGGAACATTTCATTGTTTCTGTGTGCTTTTCAGTAGTTTCGAACTTTTGATTCCCCTATCATGGGGTTTCTTGGCAATATTTGTTCAGAGGCAGATTGCCAGTGCCTCTCTCTGGTCCTTAAAGTCACCCAGTGAGTTCAGATCCTAGTCACTAGAGTTGTAGTCCAAGGACTTCATTGCACCATCCAGCTGTCTTACTGCAATCACATTAGTTTAAGGAAACATACTGGTTTGGGAACATTCATTATCACACTTCTTTGCAAAAGTACCAAGGCACTGCTTTGGCAATTTATGGTCCCACATCTCTCTTCCACATGGCCTCCTTAATCCTGCCTTCCTTCTCTATGTCCTACCCAGTGTGCTTTTCAGTTTTTATTATTTTTATTTTGAGTGCGATTGTGCAATTATGGCAATGTGATGGAATTAAAAAAAGAAAATAAAAATAAAACATCTTGCTTGAGAATAGCAAGGGAGAGAGGAAGGGGAGTGGAGGATAATCATTCATACCACATGAGTACCTGAGAAGCACAATTGCAGTGGGAGGCACTTATTACATTAAATCCATAATGGAAAAACAGTGCAAATGGTAGACAAAGGTCCAAAACACACTGCAGAAATAATCCATTTTGAGATTGTTTTAACTCAGAGCTATGGAATCCTGGGAATTGTAGCTTATTGTGACACCAGAGCTCTCTGACAGAGGAGGCTAAATTTCTCACAAAAGTATAGTCCCCAGAATTCCCTAGACTGAGCCAGGGCAATAAAAGAGGTCTCAAACGGAATTATTCCTTCAGTATGTTTTGGTCCATTGATGGGTTTTACCCATCAGTGAAAAGCAGCATTGCAGGAATGGATGGAATGCAAAACAGCTGCAGGATGAACACAACATTTTGTGATAAGTATCTGCCAAAGACACTTTTTTCCTGTTGAAATCCTGCTTTTCTAGACTTGGGTGATAAAGTCCCCTGGCTAAAACCATAATAGAATGCTGGCTCTCACATCTCATGATACACTATATATATATTAATATATGAGTCCTAACAACTGTACCTATATCCACAGAGATGGTTTTGACCCCAAGGGAATGGTCTTTTGGTAAGAAAACATATTGCTTTTATATGTCAATACTAACTGAGTACTGTAAAGACCTGGAAGACCTGTACAGTGCGCCCGCGTCATACGTGGCTTTCAGCATATGCTGGAAACTGCACTGGGAGAAGGGGTGCATGCTCCATAAGGGATAATGGGGCGTGTGCTCACGGCACGTGTGCGCCGCCATGCCACCGCACCACATTTAAATGGGGCTCAAGCATAGGCGGAATTCCCTTTACGTGGGGGAGTCTGGAACGGATCCCCCACATAAAGGAAGGGCAGACTGTATAACCTCACACAATCCTTTGAATATTTAGGACAAGCGTCATGATTTGCATCTTTCTGGATCCTATTACATTCTGTCCCCCGCTCATATTTGTATAAATATGATTAATAATCTTATTTAGTCCCACTCTGTCATGCTATCTGAGGAAGAGGATTGGTATCGATGGACATCCATGCAAAAATATAAATCGGTCTTAAATGTGCTCCTAGATTCCTTTCTTCCTGTCCTGTTATAATTTTTGGTTTCGAATTTTGGATTAGGCCAAGAAATAGATCATAAAACAGTGTAGTTGGCATTGCACAGACATGTGATTATAATGCCTATAGTTTTTAAACAAGTTTCAGTAGCAGCTCTACATATAATACATTACATGTGTAACATCTAATTTAGCCAGAGAATTAGAGGCCAGACTGAGACACCAATGAGAAGGACTTGTGAATATTTTAACCATGTGGTAGAGGCCAACGACTGGGTCTTTCCCCTTCCCCATAGTTGTCATTCTGATTTTCTAAAAACTCTTTGACTTCTTTCAAATGTAGATGTGTTCATCATGTTTGTACATAATATATGGACAAGAAAAATATAACATCAAAATAAATATGAAAAGTAAAGGATCCACAATCAGGTGAGATGGTCACTATAATCAGCATTACCAGTGTTGCTGAAATATCCATACACATTCCTGAGTGTCATGGGATTATACCATGGGAACTGACTCCCATGTCGATGTGTGGGGCCAGTGTCAGAGCAATGGCTGTTATTGAATAATCTTTAAGGACAAGATTGCTTCATACAAAATACCTAAGCTAATTCATAGCAGAAAAACAGTAATTAAGGAAAGTTGGGTCAGCTGCCAAAATAAAAGCTTAGTAAAACATGTACTGACTACCAGAGAATCTTTCCTGAGGCTATTTTACTCCATCTGTGTAAAGCATATACACAATGAGAGATACACAAATATTTCTATGATATATTAAGCATTGAAAGCAATGACTTTCTTTATTTCTTTAATGATCTGCTTATGTCATGTGTCTTTTTCCTCTACTACTTTTTTGGTGCCTCAATGAAATAATAGGAGTGAGGAGAAGCTTGTTTTCTTTTTTCATTTTCATATCTTATACAAATTAAATTTTTAAAAACTGATTTAAATATTTGCATCCCACTGTTACAAAAATAGTTTTTAGAAAATCCAAACATGGTATTTAAAAAATAAATAAAAAAATAAATAGCATTGAGCCATGGCAGTTAAAGCAGTGTCAAATGGCATTATTCCTGCAGTGCAGATATAGCCTCCATGAGCAACCTGGAGTATTCTGGTGCCAGATCTGTTCCAACATCCCCTCATTACCTGAGGTCTTCTGTTGCAATGGCAAGTAGCTGTTGGCATAGTGCCTTGTTCTGACCTCAGAGTGAGCGACTCACTGTGGCAGTGGCTGTGCCAGGTAGCACAGCAGGACACATTGTAAACAGCTAGCCCATATCACAATGTAGAGCTTTGGGTCTTTGGGGAAGATCTGGAGCAGAAAATGAATTATTATAATCCATAATAAGTGTGTGTGTGTGTGGGGGTATACCCCAGATTTGATGCTGAATTGGCTGGATGTCATACAGACTAAGCCAGAACTGCAGTTTTGACAGTGAGTAATCTGGACTCCTGATCAGGAAGATTGGGGGTGGGGGAGAGGACATTCTATTTGGCTTGTGTAAGCAGGGCTAAGCAGTTTAAAATACCATGCAAACAATTAAATTTTGAATTGCTACCAAAAAGAATATAACACTCGTGTAAGGTGTATTCCATTGTTAGGAGTCCCAGCTAGAGCAGAACCACTGAATTAACTGTTGAATGGACTGGTAATCTCCCGTCTAGATTTCTGTAAAGTGCTCTACATCGGGCTACCTTTATACCAAGTTCGGAAGCTTCAAGTGGTGCAAATTGTGGCAGCCAGACTGGCCACTGGAACATCTAGGTAAGACCATATAACACCAGTATTAAAATCTCTTCATTGGCTGCTGATCAGCTTCTGGGTGCAGTACCTTTAAAGCCCTACATGGCTTGGGCCCAAGTTACTTGAGGGAACACCTCTCCCTATACAATCCACCCCACACTCTCAGAATATCTAGGAAAAATGTATTAGAGCATGTAAAGACCAGGTTAACAACAACTTCTCACAGAGCACTCACCGCCATAGCCCCTAAATTGTGGAATGACTTGCCGGAGGAGATCCGGCTCATCACCACCTTAGATGCCTTTAAGAAGGCACTTAAGACAGATCTCTTCTGTTAGGCCTATCCACCCAATCTGTTATAAGAGATTCAAAAATGCTCCACCTCCATTCGTAATGGCAAGTATTTTAGATAACGTTTAATTTATGCATTGTATTGATAGTGGTGATATTGTTTTACTGAGTGTATTTTATACGATATTGTAGCTTTTATTGTTGTAATGTTGTTTTTATTGTTGTAATCCCGCCTCAATCCACAGGGAGAGGCGGGAAATATAAATAAAAATTATTATTATTATTATTATTATTATTACACACCACACACACACGCACACACACACCCTCTCAATTCAACATCTGTCCAGCATAGATGAAATATCCATATGCAGATTTATGCTATGCTGCATGATGTGCTCCTCCAGCCTACTGTAAAGCCACTCAAGCCATCCACATAGCCTTTCTGTGCTTTGTGGCAAGGAGGCAGGATCTGAGAAGCCATCTGCTATATCTCCATTGCCAGATGCACACTGATTACAGCAGCCCTACAGAACCCAAGTGAGATCCAACAGCTTTGTGTGCTCCTGAAGGCAGAAGGTATCACCAGCCCCTGTAGTGCACAAAGAGGACTTCTCCACACATGATACACTTACATGTGCATATGTCCTTAACAGAATTCTAGTCATTGCCTGTATAGGTTAGTGAAGGCAATCTTTGTTCAGCCTATAGTGAAAGGAATTGCAAAGTTTAGGTAAAATGGCCAAGAAAGTTGAGGAAACAGAAAATGTAGAAATATTTAACACACTATCACTAACCTGGTCTTGGCGGCCCATAAAATATATATATAATGGAGTGTACACAATGAAATAATTGGATCTGCATGTCAATATTTGTAGGGTTTACAGATCAAAATCAGCACCTTGATTTAATGTAGAAGCCTATATGGACTCACTGCTGATACCAAAGTTATCAAACATAAGCCCTACTGGCAGAGAATATATGTTGATGACAGGGACACCTCTACATTGTTGGATGAAATGTCCCTTCCCCTGCTTGGATTGTGAAATCCTGGAGGTTGGAAGTGTAGATAAAAATCATATGTGGGAGGTTCATCAAGGGTTGGGTTTGATCAAATCCATGTCCTTTGAACCTTGCTGTAAAGCTAGGTGCCTCAAGAGCTTAGAAAAGTTAATTTTTGACTACAACTTTCAGAATTCCCTTGACAGTAAGGGCAGTGGACATGTTGGCTAGGCGAGAGTATTACCCCTCTAACATCTTTTAAAAAAAACAACAACTCTCACTTCCTTTTTGAAATATGAAATTTTACTCCCTGATGCTGAGGTTCTTGAAACAATTAGGATTATCACTACTTAACAGATCAAACAAAGCAAAATTTTGCTCTAAGCTTTTTCTTTTCTTTTAGGATAAAAGAATGAGGATGATTCAGCAGCAGGAGCTGAAGGAAAGGGATTCAGCAAAGCACTTGACATATTAGCCTTTATTTGTTGCACATTGTCAACACGTAGTCTTGGGTTGTGACTGACTGGAGGAGTTTCACATCTCTGGGAATTGACATGAAGAGTAACAGTCTTGTAATGACTCTTTAAACAGTGCTGAGTTGAACCCAAGTGATTCAAGGGATGATTCTTTGATATTAAATCATCAGTGATAGTTAAACATGACAGTGTGTGTATACTGTGAAAACCAAGCTGAAACCAAGGGTAGTTGTTATTTTTTAAATACACATTTTAGCAGGCATCTGGACAACCCAGAAGGATAGAAGACAGTTTGGCTGCCTTTTTAGTCCCTCAAAACTTGAAACATCTTGATCTATAGAAGGATGAGTAACCATACTGCCTACACAGCTATATTTCCCTAGAAAGACTATCTTAGAACAGTCATGTTAAAATTATGGACTATTGTGGTAAGTTAATTTAATGAAGTATATGAGAAACAGATTTTTCTTTCCATAGTAAATTTTTGGCTTGTGTCCTGTTGATATAAGTCTGTAGAGTACTTCTGTTTTTGGGTTTCTTGGGTCACATCATGGGCATAGCTATTTGGTACTAGTCAAGGAAGTACCTTTGGGTTGAGAACCAGTGGTGTTGCCTGGTACTGCAGTTATGCCTCTGCCAAGGCTGTCTATCTCTAGTGCTCTTGGTCTGTTTGTTGCCACTTCTGATGTAGCCCTTTCCCCTAGTGCTCTTAGAGGTCTTCCTCCTCCTGCCTCCTCCATTCCAGAAAGAGCAGCAGCAGCTGTGTACTCCTTATCCTTTGGGAGTCTCTGAGAGATCCCTTCCTGCAGACAGCAAAAAGGGGTTGCCACATCCACCAGTCCCTGTGTCACCTGCAGTTTTGCTTCCCAAGAGTATTACGGTCTAATGTAATGATTACCTTTGTATCCACTGGTCTGGAAACAGTTATAAAACAGTACCACACAAGGATGTAGACACATTGATTTGGTTATGTTATATACTAGCAGTGTTGCTAGTGCCATGGGGAATAGTGACACTGCCATGTCTGCTCCATGTAGTGTTTGTTTCCAGATCAATGTGTGTATGGATAACATTATAAAGGTACCCACTCCAGAAAGTTAATGCTGAAAGTGCTGGTTGTGTTATTTTATTGAGAGTCCTACCTTGAAAATATGTGGCTTGGTTGGGGTGTGTAGTCCCTACATCAGTGCAGATTAGTACTATGTTCATAGAAACTTCCATCACTTCATTACCAACTTTCCAGAGAAAAGACTCTTCATACTTAGCTAGAGAAGGCAAGTAGTTTGCCATGGGGCCTATACCGAAACCCTATCATCTTGGTTGAATGTGGCAGGGCTTGGTTGAATAGTATCCAATAGCCCAGGGCTACCTCCAGACCATGAGGAGGCAGCAAAGAAGTTTTTTTTTAAATGTGGAGATAGTTGGATTCACCACTGAGAAAAGGTGTCTTCAGACTTTTCCTTGTGACTTGCTCATTTCATCACCTACGCATTCAGTCTCCGAGGACTGAATCCTCTCCCTCTTTTGTGCACTGAAGGAGAAACATACACAAACCAACCAGAAGTCAATCTCTGTCTGGCAGCCCGAATTGGTAGTGAGTGTGACTCTGAAAGGTTTCCCCATTTTATTCTGCTGATTGCACCAACTGGCCAAAATAGCAATTGTGTAGGACATAGTTCAGTGAGCTTTTAGTCAAGCAACAAGTTCCTTTTCAGTGTATTTGTGTCATGTAAAATGTTCCCCTTTATATATTGTCCTATGTGTTATAATCTGCATGGCATTCCCAAGATACATTGCTAGCATTCTGCGGACTGATTTATAACTTTGTTCTAAAGAGCAAAAGATCACTCTTTCCTTCCTAATATCTTGTTGGCTCATCTAACCTCCTGTCCAAACAGAGTTATATTCTAAGGCAGCCCTTTTCCCCAATCCCCCTGTCCTTAGTGCACTGGGGGGGGGGGCACACTTTATAGTTCCGCTTTTTGTGTCCATGAAGTGTTGCAATATGTGGAAGCTACCACAGGGAGCTGGCAATGAATATGGTAATGTGAGGGCATTTGAACCATGTGATATGTGAAAGGGTGCATATATGCAATGCTAATGTGAAAGAATCTTGAATGTCAAGGATGTAGAATGGACACTGTTTGCATGCAGCAGCTCCAGAACTTAAGAATGTTATTTTTGGGGCTACAACTCCAAGATTCCCTCAGCTAGTAGACATGCTGGATGGATGGACATTCTGGGAGCTATAGTCCAACAGACTAATTTTTCCATGTGTTGGGAAATTCACTACATGGCTTGGGATATGGCTTTTATGACCTTCCTAAGAAAGAAGTATGTAGTCGTGGAGAAGGGACACTCTCCAACTAAGCAGGTACCTATGGTATAGCTGCTGGAACAGGAGTTGCATTTCTAGTGTCATTTTAAATAAATAAATAGGGCATGTGATGGCAAGTGTGATTTAGAAAATGAGCAACAAAGAAAAGGATGCTGGGCAATGTGATATAAAAGATGTAGTACAGTTACATACAGAGCCAGCATGGTGTAGTGGTTTGAGTATTGGACTAGGCCACTGGGAGACCAATGTTTGAATTCCTGCTTGGCCATAGGAACTATCTAGGTGACCCTGGGCAAGTCACACTCTCTCCCACCTCAGAGAAAGGCAAGAGCAAAACCTCCTTTGAATAAATTCTGCCAAGAAAACCATGTGATAAGGTCACCTTAGCATTTCCATAAGTCAGAAATGACTTGAAGACACACAACAAAACAAGCAGTTAAATTTAAAGTTGAAGGCTTTCATGGCTGGCATCCAAAGTTTTTTGTGGGTTTTTCGGGCTATGTGGCCATGTTCTAGCAGAGTTTCTTTCTGACGTTTCACCAGCATCTTTGGCTGACATCTTCAGAGAATGCTTTGCCTGGAAAAACTGGGTGTATATATACTGTGTGAGCCTGGGAATGCAGGAGTGATTTGCATGTGTATTGTCCTGTGCTGATGGCAGGCCTCAGGCTGGGAAGCTAATGCAAACGAGGATTAATGTCTGATAATTGGTGATCATTATCTGCTGGGAAAGCCCCTGACTCTGAATGTTTTCCCATTTGCATTTGCTGAGTCCTTATTTTACTATTCTTCAGGACTGGTAGCCAAATGTTGTTCACTTTAAGAGTTTCTTCTTTCCGGTTGAAATTGTCCAGGTGTTTATGCATTTCAATGGCTTCCCTGTGCATCCTAACATGGTAGTGGTTGGCATGGTCCAGAATTTCAGTGTTTTCAAACAGTATTTTATGCCCAGGATGGTTCGTGGCATGTTCTGCTACTGCTGATTTTTTTTTCATTGCAGGCTGGGCCAGCCAGAAAAATCAGCAGTATAAAATACATTTTTTTCTAGTCAAGTGTAGATTTCCAGTGTGTAGGCAGCAAGGAGAATCACCAAGAACAGCAGGATATTTTAGTGAAGAGAGAGAGAAATATACATAGGAGGCAGAGAAGATGATATTCACACGGAGGTTTAAACATTTATAATGGTATATATTCAATATTAAATGTAAAAAAGGATAGGAAAAAACACATACATATGCAAACACAGACAAGGGGGGAGGACCTAGAAAGAAAAAGGGAGGGGGGAAAACAGAAACTAAGCAATAGAAGAAGGGAAGATGAAGGAAGAAAGTCTAGGAAAAAAAGAAGAAGGAAGGTAATCCCAGCAACAGAAGGGAAGGGGGGAAAGCCCCATATCAATGGAAATTTACCAATGGAGAAGCAGATTAAAAGAAAGCCAAACAATGGAGAGGATAGGAAGAACAGCAAAGAAGACACTTCACAATAGAAAGGGATATTCAATTCTTCCTGCTTCTAGTTGTTGCACTGTGGCTTGCTGGTGACTGGCGGCTAGAAATATCATCCTGCTGCACCATGATTGCCAGCAAACAGACACATGTTGTTTGGGTCGGCTGTTGGCTGTTAGGTAGACTGGGGGAAGGAATTTGTAAATAGTATTCCTAAACCTGGATACCGAACAGTTACGAACGCTTAAGTCTAGCTTATACATTAGTCTCTGCTGAACAGGATGCCAGGTGATAATGCTTGGTAAACTGGAAACGGATGACACCACTTTATTAGCCCAAAACATCATGGATGTGGAACAATTACTGAAGAAGGTCAAGGAAGAAAGTGGAAAGGCAGGCTTGCTGCCAGACATAAAGAAAACAAAAATAATGACAATGAGGGAATCTAGATAAATTCAACCTAGATAATGAGAAAATTGAAATAAAGATTTCTTGTACCTTGGATCAAACATTGAACAGAACAAAGACTGCAGTCAAGAAATAAGAACAAGACAAGGTATGGGGAGGGCAGCCACAAAAGAGCTAGAAAAGATCCTAAAGAGTAAAGCTATACAACTGAGCACTAATGTTAGAATTGTCTAAACCACTGTATTCCCCACCATCATGTATGGATGCAAGAGCTGGATAGTGAAAAAAATAGAAAAGAAGATAATCAGCTCATTCAAAATGTGGTGCTGAATGAGAGGATATTGAGGACAGCGAAACCAATGGGTCCTTGAACAGATTAAGCCTGAACTCTCCCTGGGGGCCAAAATGATCAAATTGAGGCTGTCATACTTTCACCACATCACAAAAAGGCACGACTCATTAGAAAAAGACAATAATGGTAGCAGAAAGTGATGGAAACCACATTTCAGATGGCTAGATTCAATTAAGTAGGTCATGGGCATGAGTCTGCAAAACCTAAGCAGAATAATGGAAGACAGGGGGTCTCATCCACAGGGCGGCCATGAGTTGAGGTCAATTCAAGGACATTTAACAACAACAACAACAACAACAACAACAACAACAACAACAACAACAACCAAGTGGATGGAAGTAGGAAAAGAGGAAGACTTCACTGCAAATGGGTAGACTTGATAAAGGAAGCCATGGCTCTGAGTTTTCAAGACCTGAGCAAGGCAGTTGATGATTAGGGAGCAGTCACACTTATGTTTTTTGCACAGAGAGTTTCCGATCTGTGAATTGATACAAAAGCGCTTCACCATTCCCACTACATTTTAAGTCAGTGAATCTCTCTGTGGCATTTAAATCCAGTTTGAAGTTCCCATTTGCTACCGTTCTGGATCAAAATGGAGATGCCTTCATTTCCTGAATGGTGGCTGAGTAATCCGAATCAATCTAACATCTTACTCACACTATTGGAGATGTGGATCATTGCAGTTCTTTAAAAAAAAAAAGAAGAAGCACTAAGGGACTGGGTGCCAAATGCACCAGTTTGAATGGGCTTTTTGGTTGCTCCCCCCCAAAAAAACTGCACCGAATAGAACTGGTGCAAGTCTGAACTACAGGGAAAAAACCCAGTTTCCAAACTGGGTTATTTTGTAGTGGGAATGGGGCCTAGGGCTCTTTCATTCATAGGATCACTGTAATGGTGGATGATACAACAACATTAAAAACACATGTAGGAGAGCAGACAGAAATATTTACAACATCAGAAGAATTAGGATATCTGATTCTATCAGCTAATTCTAGTATCAACTGAGTACATGGCTTGTTCTTGACAGATCTGACCTTTCTGACATTACGGAGACATATGTTTGGGGCCTGTTTTTGTACTTTTTTCCCTGCACTCATTTTAAAAATGCAGCTGCAGACATGCTGTCTATCTGTTTGCATGAAATGGGCAGCAACTCAGTGATGCGGGTAACTGGCTGTTATTTAGTTACAGACAGTTAGCAATGGCATTGGCTTGCCATTGATCAGTTGAAGTGACTGTCCACTTTAAATATGGATAAATTAATTGGAGCATCCTGTAGCCTGTGTGATGGAGACAGAGCATGATAATGAATGGCAAACTCTCTCTGGCTCTCTACTTATAAAATATTGAATTGCTCACCAGGTGTCTGAAGCAAAATTATTTTGGATTTTCATCTCAGAAAAAAGAAAAAGAAATATAGCAGCAGTAAAGTCAGCTAGGGGACTTTCCAGAGTAAGCCTGAAACTTTTCAATAAATGTGTCCAAATCAAAATAGTGTATTTCAAAAGAAATCTCTCTCTCTGCCTCCCTCTCTCTAGGCAATGCCTCTTGTTGCCCCAGTTTTACAGGAGAGATGGCTGTGATGTGTGTGTGTTTAAATCTGGAATGATTCATTCCAGGTTTTCAGTGAGTGAATCTACTTTGCTCCTTTCTCAGAACTTTGACCTGTTGCCTCCCTCCACGTTCTTTTACTGCAGCAGCTACAGTATGCCCTGGAAACAATACAAGGAATAGATATAAAAGCAGCTTAATGAACTCTAATAACACTGTTTGTTCACAGAAGCCCTATTACCTAGAAACAGCTGGCTGAAGCATCATGGGAGATAGCAAAAACAAGTGGCTGTGAAAGTGCATCCCCCGTCTCATCTATATCCTCTCCCCCCATGGTCTGCTATTTCTTGCAAATAAATCATCCATTGTGGTTCAGTGCCAAATCTACAAACAAAGAGATTTGAATTTCATGCATTCTAGGAGTTATGATCCCCCAAAGTAACATTTTCAAGATCTGCAATATACAAGCATACAACTCATAAGAGAGAATCCTGGCCCAGTCCTGGCCCAATTATTTCTCATGGAGTGTTTCCATGAACATGTAGCTGTACGTCACTAAGAGCTGGTACAGAAGGCCCTAAAAGGGCAGCTTGACACTACTCCTTTGAGCATTGCTGGATCAGGGTCATGGTAACCGCATACCATGAACCTGATCTGGCATTTTTCCAGCCCCCAAAAGAGCAGCAAAATGCTGTTCCTTTTGGGAGCAAAATAAAAAAAAACCCTGTCCTTTCCACCGAAGTGGTGGCTCTTCTGCATTCCTGTGGCACATGGCTCTTCTGCACTCCTGGGGCCACACCAGAGGAGTGCTGGCCACTGTCCGGATGGGTGGGTGGCATGATCCTTGGGCTGTGTGTTATTAAATGCCATGCCACCACGCCTCCCCAAGCTGGTGCTTACTGTCAGTCTGTTTCAGTCCAAAGTCTCCAAAAGTGTGGCTGGCAGAGAATGTCATTAATACTCTACATTGGCTACTTAGTGACCTATGCATAACTAAGTAATGTCTCTTGACCCTACACCCCCAAACAACCAGCAGCAACATCAGATAAAGAAGTCTATTCAGTTGTCTCAGCCTTCACAATCAGGGTGCGAATAGGATAATGTTTCCAGTCCCCTGTCACCAGCAAGCAAGGATTGTGACAGAGGTCCTGCTTCTGATTGTTGCTGCCTTGGCTGCTGGTCAGACAGTACTGCAAACATACACCTTGCACCCTGATCAGTAGCTGACCTTCAGATCTGTAAACTCTAAGTTATGGATCTGGAACTTGTCCAATTCTAGCCAATCTCAGCCTGTGCATCTGAAGAAAGGCCAGCCAACCTTATCCACAACTTGCTTATACACATTTTTTTAAAAAAATGGAGTGAGATTCCCCCCAACTTGATAGCTCTTGTGCGCCTGAGAGTGAAACCCTGAATGAGCAATAATTGCTTTAAATTTATAACATTATTTAGAAAGATATCATGAGATATGTAAAAAAAAAACACACAACCCTCAAACAAAACCTTGGCAACTCTTTCAGGTTCAAAGGTGCATTCAATTAAAATCATGTACAGAGTCATGATAAGGCTGCAAAATGAAGCCACTGAAAGGACAATAGACCATCGCTATGTTGAGCAAGTAAATGTGAACTTAGAATTTTATGAATATCAAAGGGAGAATAATTTAACACACACACACACACACACACACACACACACACACACACACACACACACACTGTGACATTCCCATGATGGCAGGCCTAGTACATCAACACTGGAAGTGATGTTATATTATTGATTATCATCATTTGAGCAGAAATATGCTCAAAAATTAGTTTGGGGGTTCTGAAGTGGGCAAAGGCAAACCAACAGGTTTGTGTGGTGCAGTGCAATTTGAGGATCTTCAGGTGACTGTCAAGAGTATTTAGGGGTCACAAGAGGAAGGCTTGGGAATTGCATACAGTCTGTGTGATTCACTATTCTCCTAAATGCCCTAAGAACAAATGAGCTCGAATATGATAGCATTTGGGATATTTTGTTCTGAATGTATAAGGAAACAGCAATAAGTTTTGCATATTTAGTTTCCCAACATATATTTGTTCATTTGTTTAATATTCTGCATTTCTTCTAGGATGGATTGGTTGGTGCTATTTATTTTGTATATTTCTCCAGATGTTTGTAGTTGTTTTACCTTTGGGGAATGCATGCCACACTGAACATGTAGAAAGAGAGTAAAAACTTGATTTAAACAACTGATTGACTGAACACACAGACTATGTATTTGACAGAACTAGGGGCCAAAATGGATAAAAGATGTGTTCTGTATATTTTTCAGTGAAATGCTGTGGAAAGTGATCTTCTTAGCTTAGAAAAATTACTTTTCACGCAACAATCTCCACAACCCTGAACCCCATTTTGCAGAAATGTGCAGTAATGTCCATTGGTTCCTTTCCTTTCCCGAAAGACTTCTCCAGTGTGGACTTTGTAATGATAGAAGGAAAGGTTTCTGCCACTAATCCATTATTACAATATTCCAGTTGAGGACAGAAAGGCTGTCAGAGGGTGAGTAAACTAGTATAATCTCATCCTCATGTATTTATTTTATCAGTGTAGAGAACATCTGAACAGGGCTTTTGTTTAATTAATTTTCAGTAATTCATAAACTTATCCAAATGAGAATACATCTACATTTTTCTTTGGGGGAAAAACATTTTGAAATGGTACATATGTAGACAACAACATTATCATACAGAAACAGAAGAAACTCATAGTTTTGTAATTAAGGAACAACAATAAATTTGAATAGTCTTTATATTTCTATTGGAGAGTTTAAAATTATTTTATCACATTCTACAGAAGGTGTCATAGTAACTGCAGATAGACAAATTTAGCCATCCTTTTAAAAAATGTATGATATTTATCTCTATTGTTTTGCAGTAACTAATATGTCTCCGAAAAGCAAAGTGTAATTCAAATATGTTGCTATAATCAGTACTAGAACTGAAAATATATAGTGTTTTAAAAATTGTTGTTATCCTAAACTTTCACACTGACTATCATGTTCTTTTGAAGATGCAAGGCTCACATGAGTATAAAGAAATGTCTCAGTTGTAGTCTCAAAGCAGCTTTTTTTTTTTAAATAACTTCCCTATTTTTAATCATTCTTGTCACATTGTCACATGCCTGGTCACCTGAGCTTGGAAGCTTTTGCTGGAATCCTATAAGATCTTTTATGTAAATTAACTTTGCATATACCTAGCTAAGTAGTAGAGGTATGAAGCACAGATATAGGATTGGGGACACCTGGCTGAATGTAACTACATGTGAAAGGGATCTGAGAGTCCAAGTAGAACACAAGTTGAACATGAGTCAACAGTGTGATGCGGCAGCTAACAAGGCCAATGCAATTTTAGCCTGCATCAATAGAAGAATAGTGTCTAGATCAAGGGAAGTAATAGTGCCACTCTATTCTGCTCTGGTCAGGCTCCACCTGGAATATTGTGTCCAGTTCTGGGCACCACAATTCAAAAAGGACATTGAGAAACTGGAACATTTCCAAAGGAGGGCGACTAAAATGGTGAAGGGTCTGGAAACTATGCTCTATGAGGAAAGACTTAGGGAGCTGGGGATGTTTAGCCTGGAGAAGAGAAGTGATATGATAGTCCTGTTTAAATATTTGAAGGGATGTCATGTTGAGAAGGGAGCAAGCTTGTTTTCTGCTGCTCCAGAGACTAGAACACGAAAGAGTGGATGCAAACTGCAGAAAAAGAGATTTCACCTCAACATTAGGAGGAACTTCCTGACAGTAAGGGCTGTTCGACAGTGGAACACACTCCCATGGAGTGTGGTGGAGTCACCTTCCTTAGAGGTCTTCAAATGGAGGCTGGATGGCCATCTGTCAGGGATGCTTTGATTTAGATTTCCTGCATGGCAGGGTGTTGGACTGGATGGCCCTTGTGGTCTCTTCCAACTCTATTATTCTATGATTCTATGTAGTTACTCAATTGCAAAGATGCTTATCAGGACACCAACAACGTGCCTGATGCATATTGGGACCAATATGATGCCCATCAGGACCGATGTGATGTATATTGGGACCAATGCACATTGGTTCCATTATGCATCAGTCATGCATTGGGTACCATTGTGAATCAGACACTTTGCTAGTCCTGCTATATACTAATATAACAGCAGCCATCTATTGGATACAAATGTGCAACTGTGCAATTCTAATTTCTGCAGTGATAAATCCACTTATGAAGATGCAATGTCCCAATAGGGTTCTGGATGTGTTTTTTTTTTACTATAGTTCCCAGAATCCCCTGGTCAGCATGGCCAGTGGCTATGCCAGCTGGTACCTTCTGGGAGTTGTAATTCCAAGCTCTGTTGCAGAGACAATGCCCTTTGCAGACTCCTGCACCAAATTCCTGAAGATTTTCTAGAATCCCTGAATGTTGCAATCACTGTACATCCCCAACATCCAGTTCACTGGTGCTGCTTGTTCTGTAGGCTGGCTCAGTGCATTTAGTTGTCTGAGATGAAGAGCAAGATGGTGTGCTGTCTCCATTCCACTTATATATGTCAAGTGGGCTGGTGCTGGATATTATTTCAGCACAGACAGCTGCACTTATTACTCTATGGCTCTTATGGTAGGAAGCTAAATTTGCAGGGTTTGGAAAGGCTACATGGCATACATAGCTCTGTCCTCTAATAGAGGGTGAGGCTGGAGTTTCAGGAGGAACAGTCAGGGAGCTGTGGCCACTGCATCCCAGCATCTGTTGCCTGAAATAGTCTTGTGACTCTGCCAGATGGTAGGACAGCTTTGCATCTTTAGTTAGGGTCTCTTTTCATGAAATGTCTTCCACACCCCCAAATTTGGCATTATTTCAGGAGGCATACAAACATAGGCAAAATCATTCACCATTTTAAAAATGGGAACTGCAAAGTTCACCAAGATTTGTGAAGGTGCCATATCATAGATGTGATGAAAACTGCTCACTTTAAAGGCTTTGGCTTGTTTGCAGGGAGGGAAGCAGGATGATATCTGGTGCTCCGTGCCATACTGTATATACTCATGCATAAGTCTAGAAATTTAGGATAAAAAATTGTTCCAAAAAAACCTGAGTCGATTTATCCACGGGTCAATGTAACTACTGTGCTTTAAATCATGTATGTGTATATACACACACACACACACACACACACACACACACACCATCCCCTGGTGAAAGACAAGCGTTTAATCTGCCTTGGAAGTACTGGCACCCTTCTACTCTCTCATCCATTCAGCCTTTGGTATGAGCACAAATGGTTATGTCTGCTGGGATTTTGTAAGTTTGTTGGCATTGTTTTCCTTTGCTTTGTCAGCACCTTGAATTCAGACTGGAAGTGAGGGGCTGTACAGACCACTCTTAAGGGGTAGCCTGCAGCCCCCTCTTTCTTCGCCAGATTGAGGCTGCGGCAACTGCACACCACGGCCCCAATCTGGCTTTTCCATGGCACAAAAAAGGAGCCACAAAAGTAGCTCCTTTCTATGCCACAGAAAGGGTGCCATGGCTGCTGGCACCATAGCTTTTCTGCACTTTTGGCACTTCATCATCTGGATGCCACCCACCGCATGGTGGGGCACACGGCATCAAACTGGCATGGGGGCAGAGTCGGGGCATGTGTCATGTGGATGCCACACCCTCACTCCACCCCCGTGCTAGTCTTTGATACCATCTATACAGACCCTGAATTGGCAGCTGGTGCAGCTCCTCTAAGATCAGTGTTATGTATTGTCTTTATAAAATTCTGGTCAACCATTTTGCTGCTGCATTTTGCACTAGTTTTAGCTTCTGAATTACCTTCAAGAGCAGCCACAACTAGAGACATTGTAGATATACAAATCTGAATATAGACTGCTTGCCAGTTTTGCTGGCACATTGATCTTCTTCAGTGATTCCATAAAACTGGCAGTAGTGTACTTTAAGTTAACATATGAACAATGGGTTTTTTTAAAAAAAAATCTCACTTTTTGCTGCAGGAGGGCAGTAGAGTTTGTTGTAAAAGAGTTAGCCTTTTCAATTTTTTACATTTCAGATCACTCCTTGTACTTGTGTATGTGTGCTTAAAAATATGATAAATATAAAGCCAAATGTGACACTGCCCTGCAGTCACAAGATGCAGATCACATAGTACATGCTCACCTGATCCTAACAGATGATCAATGACTCACTGTATCCAAGGAAGTTAAGAAAATGATGAGGAGGATGCCAGCAGATTAATGGGGCAAAATTTTCCCTTGACCTGGCAAACCTTGCTACTGTGCATGCAAATAAGAAGTGCAACAACTATGAAGAGCTACTTTGAGAAAGTTATAGAAGGCCTTGAATTTTTCCATTTCCTTTTCATTTTTGTGAAAGCAGATTATCCTGCTTAAATTTGAAACAAGACCTTGTGTTCTCTTTGGAATGATTCCTCTCCCTTCAGAATCCATTTCACAATGTATAAGATTCTAGCAGCTCAGATTTGTATACTATAAAAGGGTTTCCCTCATTCTGATGCTCAGAACTTACAAGAGGTTACACAATATAACTACAGACAGTACTGCTAAGTAGCACTAATTTTGAATTTTCAAATATACCAAATCTCAAACCGTACAATAAGCAGAAACCAGTAACTAGCTTCTCAACTGCACCAGCACCTCAACCACTCTTCCAGTAATGAATATTAGCACAGTACTGTACATTATGCCATAGATGAATACCCAAGCTTGAAACATTTTGTTGGACTACAACTCCCAGAATTCCCTAGGCAGCACAGATAATAGCTATGCTGTTTGGAGGATTCTGGAAGCTGTAGTCCAAAAATATTTCCTCCCTCTTGCTCTGATGCTGAAACATGTATGTGTGTATGTATGTATGTATAGGTACTCCTTAAGTCCTATGCACTACTTCATATTTGTATGTGTCAGAAAAGGTGAATTGCCTCTCCTGGAAGCCTCCAGATGTCAGACATTAATCTTTTAAATAGGTTGCATCACCCTGTTCTTGGCATTTCTGGTGGTCTCCACTGCTCCCAGAGGATCCCAGAGGAATGAAAATTAACTTCCAAACCCATTGCACTTGCCTACACCAGTATGAGAGACAGAAACCACATGGAGGAAGCTTCTAATTACAGTTGCAGGAGATCTTTGCTGAATGTGGCCTTGTCTGCTTGAGCACAAACCTCTGTCCTCATCTTGACACTGGTGTTGCCTGTTCACATGATGCACATGATTGCTTAGACCATTTCAGTCCCAACCCAGCTGTTTGCATGCCACAGAAGCCTATGCTCAACTTGGGGTTTTGTGGAAACACCAGAGTTTCCCTTAATTTTGCCAACTCTGGGACAAAGCTGAGTTAACAAGGAAAGCTCTCAGTTTTGTGTCAGACACCACTGTGCATCATGTGAATGTATCACTATATCAAGATAATGTATAGCTAAATCAAATAAAGATAATGTATCGCTAAATCAAATGCCGCATAATGCCACCATCTTAATTTCTTTTCTAGTTGATAGTGGAACGCTAATGCCTCAGCACCATTAAAAGGCCCTAGTGACCATGGCCTACTGTGCTTTCCAGGAAATCCAGTCCTAAAAGGATTACTCTAAACTCTTCATCACTTGGAGACACAGCAACACATTCTTACATACAGCATTTGCATTGTAGAGTCATTTGTAAGTACATGACCTTCTACAGTTCAACAACAACATTTTGTTTTTTTAATGGCTGGAACTTGAGAAACATCCCTTGTTTTGATATGTAGGAGGTGAAGGCTCATAGCTGCTTGCAGGGAAATCTCACTGATTTTGCTAATGAGACTACTACTAGGCCTAGTAATACACTCCCCACTATTAATTTAAAACATGCTCAGTTTAATAAAGTGGGAGGATTGACTTCTACCTAGTAATTTGGAGTTAATTACAGGTGTTCAAGTGCTGCTTAATGCAAAGTGAAATGCAACATTCCAATTTCTTAATGCCATGTAACCTTCCTTTGTATTTTGCTTTTGTTCCATCCTCTCTTGTACTCTTCATCCCCCTTTCCCCCTGAGAAGGATTATTGTGTTCCTGAGAAATTAGATAGCGAAATCTCGTACGCAGTTAAACAAAGGCAATTAAAAAGTAACATCAACATATAAAAATTCTTTGGCCACCATTTCACCATTTCTCAGTGATGTTGCTGGTGGTATTTACAAAATATTTTCAGTAAGTACAGTATGTTTGTGCTAAAGCAAATGGAGCATAGAGTGGCTAGGACAGAGTCACATGAGACCTGCATTCATTCCAACTCCTATGTTGGAGAAGGAGGGGTGGGCAGGAGAGAAGGTATTACCTAAATGGTCGTGTGATACAAAACAAAGCCTGCTCAGAAAGTGGTGGTAGCTGGAAGTGGTTTTGGAGCAGGAATGCTGAATTGAATAGTCACATGAAGATACATACAACTTTTGAAAGACCACCAGCCTGGGAGGGAGTGGTCTCATGCTGACTTACAATAAAAGTGCTTTATTGAGCTCTTAAGTGCTCTAAGGACGCAAATGACTTGAAACTCAGGAAGTCTGAATGATACTTGGAACACATGAAAAGAAACATTATTTCCAATACTATAGGTAGCATGCGAGTATTCTACTGACATTTTGACAACAAGTGATTTAAGGTGGAACAGGTAGGGTGAGAGGCAGTGGAGAGAAAAGAAAAGAAAGAAAGTTAGAAACCTGCTGAAATATCAGTAGTCTTTCTGTTGTTTCAAATGGCAGCTTGACCTTTAATTCTGAGTTATTAATTTTTTTAACCAAATCAAGACAACAACCTACATATGCATTATGCTTATTGTAGACTTTTATATACATCTGAACGGGAAAGTCAGGAGACTTTTTTCATAGGTTTGCTATGTGGATTGGAAGAATTGTGCTTGTCATCAGTTCCACAATTTCAGGCTATTGCTAGATGCCCTCATTCATGTGGGCCTACCAGGTGGAAGCTGGAAATAGTGGGATCTTTGCTTGAGAGAGACTGAGGGACAATATAATAATTCCTTTGCCCCACTTTTTTGTGAATTGCAGAGTGACAACTCTTCTTTCCTCCTCTCCTTCTCCCGTAGCAGTGCCTAAACAGGGTTTAACAGATGCTTGGCATAGTGTGGTGACTAGGATGCAAGTGACCATCCCTTTTAAAATTTAGGGCAAGGGTTTTTTTCATATATATTTTAATTGATTTTCATATTGTCATTTACATTTTTATTTGCATCCTTCTGGATACTATTACATTCCATTCCACCCCCACAACTGTGTAAATATGCTTTACACCTGAGCATTTATTATCACTCTGTGCTGCATCCAAAGAAGGGGTTTATATCCACAAAAGGTCTATGCCATCTGACATCATCCCGCCTCAGAGGGAGTGAAAGGCAGGCCCAGTTCCATCAAGCCTAGCCTAAAGTAAGGCCCCATTCCCACTGGCTTATAACGCGGATCAGGATGCGAATCATGGGTGCATCATTTCCATTTGAGTGTGCATTCGATCCGCATTGCTCTGATACCATTCCCATCGGAATTCGAATCTGACTCTACCCTGAAAAACCCGAATCAGTGGTTGATAAACCGGTTTAAAAAAACAACAGGTTTTCAGCGGGTTTTCCTGTGCCTCCCGAGGCTGATTTGCGGCATACGAATGGGAACGAAAGGGTGTCTGATTCGGGACCTTGGGGATGGGAGGAGCAGTGCTCAAGGGGCTGGCCTGGGGGTGTCACCTGCTTTTTCTCTTTCTTGCATTGATGGCGCCATTTTCTTCCATTCGCATAGCCTTTCCCCCTGTGCATTGGGAAGCAGGGTAAGATGATCGCGCTTCATTGACCTCCAAATGCAGTAAACACATTACACTCCCTGCAACCTCCCCCCTGATCCACATTCATAGACCGATGTGTGAGGAGAGCCATTGAAAACCATTTTAAACTATTCTTTTTTCTTTTTCTTCTTTTCTTTTTTTGCCTCTGCCTGAGCACCAGAGCAGCAGATGGGATTTGCAGTACATGCCTGCTTGATTGCCCCCGAGACAGCCCAAGCAGCAATGGGGCAGGCAGAGGAACTATGG
This sequence comes from Sceloporus undulatus, assembly GCF_019175285.1. Taxonomy (NCBI): domain Eukaryota; kingdom Metazoa; phylum Chordata; class Lepidosauria; order Squamata; family Phrynosomatidae; genus Sceloporus; species Sceloporus undulatus. The sequence continues at coordinate 77,214,379 of NC_056526.1, read as the reverse complement.
GAAGACACAGAAGTGCCTCGGATGCAAAAGGATTTGGGGCAAATAGAGGCTCCTCTTCTCTTTTTCCCAGAGGAAGTCTGGGGAGACACAGAAGAGCCTGGACGCAAAGGGATTTGGGGCAAATAGAGGCTCCTCTTCTCTTTTTCCCAGAGGGAGTCTGGGGAGACACAGAAGAGCCTGGACGCAAAGGGATTTGGGGCAAATAGAGGCTCCTCTTCTCTCTTTCCCAGAGGGAGTCTGGGGAGACACAGAAGAGCCTGGACGCAAAGGGATTTGGGGCAAATAGAGGCTCCTCTTCTCTCTTTCCCAGAGGAAGTCTGAGGAGACACAGAAGAGCCTGGACGCAAATAGAGGCTCCTTCTCTCTTTTCCAGACGGACTATTCTTCCTTTCCCGGAGAGGAAAAGGGCCTAAGCGACTGATTGGCTGTGATGTCAAGTGCTTTAGGCGCTTGATTGACAGCTGCTTTTAAAAAAACCCCAGGTTCCGGAAGGGCAATGGGAACGGGGAGCAAAATAACCCGCTTCAAATTACCACAGGGAAAATACCAATGGGAACAAAAGCAGGGGTAAAAAAAAAAACGGGTCTGTTTGCACCCATTTTTAATGGGAACGATGGGTCAGATTCGAGTCAGAATCCGAGACAGAATCACAGCAAAATAAGCTGCTTTTTTGCCCAGTGGGAATGGGGCCCAAGAAGATGAGCCCTCCCTCCACTTCATCTGCCATAGTCCAGGTCTCAGAGGGAGAGATAAACTGCTGGACCTATTTCCCTATCCCCACTGCCATTCCCTTCATCTTTTGTGTCATGTCTTTTTAGATTATAAGCTTGAGGGCAGGGAAATGTCTAATTAACTATCTGTGAGCTGCTCTGAGAGCCTTTGTGGCTGAAGAACGGGGTATAAATACAGTAAAATAAATAAATAAATAAATAAATAAATAAATGCAAACATAGGCCTGGCCTGGAAAGACTAAGAGCCCTCCCCCCGACCACCATCTTGAGGGGGAGAGACGAGGCCTGGCCTGGAAAGACTAAGAGCCCTCCTCCCGACCACCATCTTGAGGGGGAGAGAGGCCTTGCCATTTTTTGTATTGTATTGCAATTTTTACTGTACACCGCTATGATAATTGCGGAATAGCGGTCTATAAATAAAACTTATTATTATTATTATTATTATTATTTAAAACAAAAGTTAGTCCTAAAGCTGCTGCTAAATTCCTTTTCTTTTTCCCTTTAATTTCATCTGAAATGGAGCCTTTCTTTTTTCCTGCTTCCTTCTACCCTCCCTAGCATTATTGTCTTTTCTTGTGAGTCATGCTTTCTCATGATATAACCACATTCTCACCCTAGCCACTTCCCTTTGCTACCCTCACTGGTCCATTCATCTCCACTGTGAGTTCCTGGGTGGGCTGAGGCATAGGACTCCTCTTTTCAATAGCTTTCCTTGTCTTCCTTTCCTTGCTGGCCCCATTGTGTCTGCTCAAGCTCCAGTGGTTTTAGATTGATGCCTAATTCCAGAGGTCCATGACATGCCCAATTTCTCTCCTCTTTTCTCACCACAACTGCTGTCTATCTCTGGGGGCTCCAAGGACCCGCCTTTACATGCCTCCCTTCATTGCCTCAAACAGTTTGCCCAGGCTTGGCTGCTGACATCCTGAGATACTCTTTTGATACACACATATTAAGCTTGCATATGTCACTATCAGGATTCCAGTCACGGACTTGGGATTGGGAGCATCAAGGGATGGACTCAAAATGGGAGAGTTCTCCTGGATCTGCAATGACTCTTCATTTTATTCTTCCAATGAAGACTTCCTTTGAATTCCTGGCTTACTCAGTTTAATTAATGCTAATTGATCCACGAGACACAAACAGGTGGTGCTTCCTAGAACAAGGGGTATCACAAAGAGTCTCAAGGTTTCATCATGCTTTCCAGTCTTACAGCTGAGAGGTACCCTCATGGTTTGCTTAGATAGCATGATGACCTGGTAACAGGTTAGTATTTATATCTGCAAGGACATACAGACCAATTACAATAGAGGCAAATAGCCTGTCATACTACTGACATTATGAAAGTCTTCTAGCTGTCAAAACTAGAAAGGTCTGAAGTAGTTTGCTTTTGTTTGAGCCTCTTGGGAAGGTCAACATACCACACCTCCTTTCCAACTCCGCTTTCTATGTTAATTGACTGCAAAGTACTTTTGCACTTTGAACTCAGTTTGCAGCAGCTGAAGTAAGCTAAAGAGGAAGGGAAAAATATGAAGAGGAGAGAGAAACTGGGGCATTTAAAAAGTAGATGAAAAAATGAGACAACAGAAAATTAATCGGGACTATTTTTTATGCCAAATCAGGACAGCTGAAGGTTGTGCTTATATGGAGCCTGCATGGTCTGAGGCAAAAACACAACAGGCTTGTTGCTCCTGTCACACATTCGTTTTATACATTGTAGTTGGTTGAACAAGACTAAAGTTATTGTGTAGTTTTATTTATACCGCCTGCTGGATCTGAGCACAGTGGCTCTGTGTGGTGAACCACTAAGGATCATCCCTGAAGATGAGTAACTTCAGGTCTTGAGTGAACTCTGTCCATCCAGGATGGCCACTAGTACTTTCTGGACATGAAGTAGAATAAATTCCTGCTCCAACTGAATATCAAGGACTTCCAACTCCTTCTGAAATTTGTACCCTTCTGTATTCCCACCTCCTTGGTTATTCTTTGCATTTGCTTGGGCCTTGGCTTTGAACTACATTTCTGGATATTGGAAGTATAGAGGAGAAATCATGGAGGTGCATAGCAAAAGAGAAGAAGGAGAACAAACAAAAGATTAAGCAGCAGTTGCAGATCCTGATTTGTTCTTGAACTAGACTTCAAACAAAACATGTTTCCTGTATTTAGATATTGCAGAAAACTATACTTGAAAGGTAGAATTGGATGATTCCATTCTCCAAAGATATTTCCTTCATGTTGAAAATGAGGAGAGTTGAAGGGAAAGACAGAAGGCTGAGTCACATCACAGCTTGTTCACATACTGAAAAGGTGACAAGGAAACAAGGTGAGGAAAGAGAAACACAGATAAGCAAGAGAAAAAGTGGTGAGCTTGAAGATGGGAAGAGAAAGAGACAGATGACAATGTGGCAAAAAACAAACAGAGGATAGAAAAGTTAGCTGCTGAAAAAAGAAATGGAGAGGAGACAGAAAGAAAGAAAATATTATTCTGTGGTTCACTGGTTGGTTAGGTATGTGTATTGGAATGAACCAGCCAAAACATTGATTGCAAGGTTCTAGTTTAATAGAGATGTGAAGCCATGTTGCCTAGATGCAGATCTTATTTTATAGAACATCAAGGGCACTGGAATAACATTTTTTTAAGCACTGCAAATGTTATCCTTGTTTGAAGTTGTTAGGTACATTGTGTTTCTGGAGATACTATAAAACCTATTGCTCACAAGTATTTTTTTTCAAAGTAGTCAACATAGGCCAGCTATTATACATTCTTGGGTGATAAAGATCTCCTTGTGAACTACTTGAACTCTTGCATGTTACAATGTCTATCTCACTGAAGAAGCTTGGACCCATGTTTAGATTCCCAGTGTTCTTGTTTTAATTGAAAACATTCTACAGTGCACTTTACCCCTTTTATCTTATGAAGGGAAAATTACAAAAGGAAAGGCATGGCTTGACTGTTATTGATCCCAACACGTGAGTAAATTCAGCATTGCTGTCTCAAACACACAATGTGCTTAAATTGCTTGCCTTAGGTCCTGTATGTACTGGCCAGGACACTCCGGGGGTAGCCCAGAGTATCCTGACCCTGGAGCTGCCCCTGACCTCACCTGTTACCTTGCCCACCCTTCCAGTGGTGTCACTAAGAGGGAGTGGGGAATGCAAAGTGCAACAGGTGACAGTCCAGAGAGGGGTGACCACACAATGGGGCAGTAAACCCTGTGTGGGGCTGGCACAGCAGCTCAGTGAGTGAGAAAGAGTATCATATCCCCTTCTTGCTTGTCCAGCAGCTGTGCAAAACCTGAAATGGCCATCCAGATATACAGCACTGGTCATCCTCCCCCGCAGTGGCCACTGATGGAGCGTGGCACATTTCATTTGGGGTCCAGTGCAGCTGCTCTCATGAGTAGCCATGCCAGATCTCAAACAGCTGTCAAAGGCCATAGTACCCCGCTGGGGGACAGAGCCTTTCATTTGGGGTCCGGTATGGCTGCTCGCTGGTGCAACCATGCTGGATCTCAAATAACTGTTGGAAGCTACTGTACTGACCCCCTCTCCCCAGCAATGGTTGGCAGCATCCCCATTGGGAAGCTGATTTATTTGGCTGTGCAGACAGGGCAATACACTGTCAGTACCAAGTGGAAGTGATCTGAGTACACATTGCATGGCCTCTTTAGGAGTTGAGAAAATACTATGGCCTCAGTTGTAAATCAAATTATAGATAGCCAATTCTGATCAAAGTACAGAACTCAACATAGACTATAAACTTCCTGTGGCAGCAACTTACATTTTTGGTGTATCTTGCACTGTGAAATGCCAGGCATAGTAATGGTGTTATAGATAAAGGTAATTATAAAACCAGTAACAATTTCCATGGGACATGGCAGACCAGGTCCTTTTTTTAGTCCCAACATGATTATACCCACTGAATCAACAGGCTCAACCAGCATAATGATTTATCTTTCAATAAATGATTCAGTAGATCTACTATAAAAAGGTAAAGGTATTCCCCATTGACAAGGTTGTCAAGTCGTGTCCGACCATAGGGGGGGTGCTAATCTCAGCATTGTCAAAGACTACTCTTTGATAATGTGGTCAGCATGATTGCAAACAATGCTGTTTACCTTCCCACCAGAGTTGGGATTTGCATGCTTTTGAACTGCTAGGTTGGCAGAAGCTGGGACTAGTGATAAGAGCTCATCCAATCATGCAGCACCTGGACCTCTAACTGCCAACCTGCTGATCTTGAAATCAATAGAGTCAGTGTCTTAACCACTTGAGCCATTGCATCCCTATAGATCTACTATAGATCTACAATAGTTAGGATTAACCAAGAAGATTCAGTCCTGGCCAGTCAACACCTGCTGAAAAACTGCTCATCGATGTCTTGTTTTGGAAAACAGTCTACTGTATTTTCCGGTGTATAAGACGACTGGGCGTATAAGACGACCCCCAACTTTTATTATGAAAAAATAGAATTTAAGATATACTCACCGTACAAGGCTACCCCTATTCCTTGGAAGCTGGCAGCTGGCCATGCATGCGTGCGCCAGCTTCCCAGGCCTCCAGAGGCCTGAGAACCCAGCAGCCCAGAGAGCGCATGCACCGGCTTCTAAAGAGCCTCATTGGCTTCGCTGAGGTAAGTATGACCAGACTCTCTATCAAAACCTAAAGGAACAGCCAGACACAGTTGTAAAAAAGAATAACCAAGTATAAATGTATTAATACATAATTAGATCCCACATTAATCCCTGAACTATTTAATCATTCACAGTTCCTCAAGACCCTATTCAGTTCTTTCCCCTGACTGCCTGCCCTACCTCTATTACAGCATTTCCCTATCTCTATGCCATCTTTTCCCCATATGCCCATATATATAGGGGGAGTGTATGTGCTGGAATTCATGTTTGCAGTTATGAATGCATAATCTAGAGTTACTTATCCATAACAGATTTATATTCATGATCCCTACATATTCAATAGCGTAGAGAATATGTAGGGATCATAAAAGTCCAGATTTACCATGCAGCAGCCACTGCAACTGATGGCGGTGTGTCCTCCTATTGATCAAGGTACCGGGGACAAATGTTTCAACACAATGTTTCCACCAAGTGATCTCAGATAGAGGAAGAATTGTGATAAAGATCCTACTTCTGATGGTTGAACCAGAGCTTCTTCATGGGAGGGGAATGGAAATGTCACTCTGCTGCATCCCAATAACAGGAGAACAGACCTCCACAGCTTTCAGCTGCTTCTGCTCAGTAGGTCAGGATGGGGAGAAGGTTGGGCTGGGAGATGCTACTTGGCTATGCAGCTAAGGCAATTATGTCATTAACTAGCTGATCAAGACTCTTGGCCATTGTGTCTATCTGCATAGGAATATATTCTATTGATGTACAATGGTATGATTTTCAGATATAGTCAGAGAACACACAACTTATGAGGCTGATAATTCAAAACAGTTCTAGAATTGCAGTGGTAGCCAATTATTTCTACAAACCTATTTTACATTCTGCTATATACCACTATTGTCCTAAATGCTGTTAATACCTGCAGAATTGGTTAATCACACAAACAGTTCCATCAGGAGTTAATTATGGTTAAAAAAAGCTTGCATACATGAGGCACAAGTGTGACTTTTACTGTGTCTTTGCACAATCAGGAAGAAACTAGCACCGGAGTCATTCTTCAGGAACTGAGTTGTCTCATTTGGTTGATTTCAATTAACTTCCCTGAAACACTGTTGACCTCTTGGGCTTTGTACTCTCTAAGGGTGCTAGTCTAATCCGCTCAGCACTAGAATAGTTTAAGAAACATCCTGAGGGCACACATCCTGTGACTTGGTTTTAATCTTATGATCAGGGGAATATCACTTGATGCGTTAGATGAGAAATACTGAGGAACAGGTTGACCTTTTCTACAATTAAGAGACTTTCCTAAGTCTAGAGAGCCAAGAGTGGAGGAAATAGCAGCTTGGTGTACTTATGCAAATATATTCTCCTTTTAAAACTGGAGAGGAAGTTGGAATTGGCATGGGCAGCCCCCTCTTTTACACACGTTTTTAAAAACCTTGAACACAGTCCTGTAGTAAAGGAGAAGAGGTCTTAAATCATATATAAAGACATCTAAGAACATTTCTATGTCCAGTATTAAGGTTACTTTAAAGCAGAGGTGGAGCATAAAAACCCACTGGATACCTTGAGCAAATCATACTCTCTCAGCCTCAGAGGATGGCAATAGCAAATCCCCTCTGAATATGCTTGCCAAGAAAAGCCTATGATAGGTTTGCCTTAGGGTCACCATAAGTCAAAAATTACTTGGAGGTGCACAACAGCAAAGCCAGTTGCAGGGGGCTGTAAGCTAAATCTCACCACTGTCTACCCCACACTTCCAGCAGTGTGCAACACTTCTGATAATCCATTTCTGACCATTTCAGGAAGTTTTTCGTTATGGTGTAGTGGTTGTGGTTATCAAAACCTGCACAGTGGCATCACTAGGAGATGTTTGGGATGTGGACTGCACCAGGTGACACCCTAGGATGAGGTGATACCACAGCTCCTCAAACATTTGCCTTTGGGCAGAAATGTTTTCCATTCAAATGCTGAAGAGGTGGTGTGAGTGGGGTGAGGCTCAGTGGCAAGAGAAAGAAAGAGGCCCTAGGCTTTTTTGTTTAAATTAAAATTTCAAATTTCAGAAATTAATTTTTAAATTTAAAAAGTATTGTTTTAATTTAAAAAAATATTTTAAAACATCACATTTTATCAAATATTCACTTTAAGCATATGAAATTATGCCTATGTAAATGCATTTAGCTGCGTGTGTGATATTGGAGTTTAAAAGTACTATTTTAATTGTGCCAGTTGTGTATGTCATAACCATTATCATTACATTCAGTGATATACAAGAATGACAATTTTGTAACATGAGTACAAAAAACATTACTAAGGATTCTGTATGGTGTGGTATGGGGTTCATTGGGGAGGTGAAACCATGAGTTACCACACCAGGTGATACCAACTGTAGTGACACCACTGATCTTGCAGGGCATGGGAACTTCTTGGGTGTGAGAGCGTTTGGGAAGTTACTGGGAAACTACCAAAAAAGGGTTTAGGGGCTATCCTTTTCCTCATCCCTTGGTGAAAGCCTTGAATGATTTGGGGGCGGGTTACTTGAAGGTTATTTTTCCAAGTGCCCGTCTTGGCAGTCCTAAATATTTTTCCTCTCAGTAGTTTTAGGCCTTCTATTCAGCTACTTGATGCTTATGGTTTTTATATGTGCTTGATTTTAATTTTGGTATTTGGTTGATTTATGACCTATTGTTTTGTGTTTATTAGTTATTAAGCTGTTAATGTGATTTTAATTGTGTTTTATTAATTTTGTAAATCCCATTCATCTGTAGACTTATAAGCATCCAAATCAAATCAAATAAAAATAGAAATATGTCTTCCGCTTTTGCCATACAATGTGTGAGCCCAAGGCAGCATATGTGGCTTTCCCCCTTCCTCTCTGAATACTCACAATAGCGTCAGGTCAGGCAAAGATAATAAAATAGTCCAAGGTCAACCGGTGAGTCTCATGATTGAGTGAGGATTAGAATTTGGATATCTCAGACAAACACTCTGGGAACTATACCACACTAGCTAAGAAAGCATTGGTTTGGGCCATGTGCAAAGAATAGAATTTGGATTTTTAACCTGCCAAATCAAAATATAAAGTATAGTCTGAACACATTCTGCTCATTCTTTGAACAATGCAATACAAGTAAATAATTATTTTAAAAATCAGCAGATGACATTGCCAATAGATATTTAATATACATGTTGTTGCATACTAATTTTCTTAAAAGAGGAGCATTTTAGCCCATCTGCTGTTTTTGTCTCAAGGATGACCAACTATCTGAGAAATTTCACTCTGGTGTCAGGGTAGCTTATACATCTGAGTACACTTTGGAATCCTTTCCTTGATTTATTCATTTGTTCATTCATGCAATCATCTATTTCATTCACACAGGGGGACCTGTGACCTGGATTCTGTCTGTCCTATTGGCAATTCGCACGATCATCCATAGACATGACTCTGCTGTTTCTGCCACCTTTATGAACAATGACATTTGGATGCTTAAAAGATAGTAAAAATGAAAAGCACTTTTCAGCTGCACCTCCTGAGTATGAACTCTGCTAATTTCTTCCTCACATATTTCTCCCTCAGTTGTGGCTCTTTCCAGGACTGAGTATCATCAGGTGAGTGGAAATTTTTGCCTGTTGCTTGCCATGAAGACATTCTAAGAGAGTACTGTGTGATTATTATGTGGTCATCATATCATCATATATGATTTTCCTTCTTTCCATGGCTGCTACCACACTGCAGAATTAATGGAGTTTGACACCACTTTAATTGTTATGGTACCATCCTATGGAACCCTGGGATTTGTTGTTTGTTGTAGCACCAGTGTGGTGTTTTTTTGGACAGAGAAGGCTAAATATCTCACAGAACTACAATTATTCATAATTCCATAGCACTGAGTCATGACTGTTAAAGTGGTGCATTAATTCTGCAGTACTGATGCAGTCCATATTAGTACGTAATATGAGGAGAAAGGAAGAAGGAGGGCAAAGCCAGCTCAAGACATTTTGCTGTGCAAGGCAAAGCAGGAGGTTTTTCTAATTTCTTTTACAGAAGCTGACTGGACTGGGAGTTCAACACAGGATGTGGATGGGAGGCTACCATGATGCCGAGGTCCATACAGACTAGGATTCTGGAGAGGTTGCTGTGATTTGGTTGCTGTGGCAATGCTGCGCAGCAAATGGGGTGGTGTTTCGCCGCCAGTGTGTACCACCCCTTAGATATAATTATGGGCTGAAACAAACGACTGTAAAGTGGTGACTTAATGCCGCCTCGTTGAGCGCCAGATTGGGATTGTGGCAACCGCACACCATGGCACCAATCCAGTGTGTTTCTGACCCCAAAAGAAGTGGCAAAATGTCGCTCCTTTTTGGGGCAGAAAAAAAGGCACTCTTTATGTCATGGTGGCAGTTTTCTGTGCGTGTAAATGCCGCACCTCAGAAACGCCATGATGCTGCCCACTGTGTGGTCAGCAGGGCAGCATGATTCCAGCTTGGGGGTGGTGTTAGGATATGCAGTGTGCATAAACCATGCCCCCGTGCCACCCCGAAGCCAACATTTTTTGTTGGTCTGTTTCGGCCCTAAATCACAGTACATCTTCCAAATTAGAGCACTGCAGTTTGTGTGCATCCTTCTTGCAATTTTTAAAGTTTTCCTTTCTATCTTTATTTCTATAAGATATCTCCACATCTAGTGTACCTTCTGTCTTTAGAGCTTCCACAGATGTATCTGATAAATAATATCTCTCTACTTAGCTTACTTTAAAGTTTTAGCTTAAAGAATGGTGAAAAGAAGGAAATGCATAACATATTCAGGAAAACAGAGGAGACTAGACACAGGAGATCACAAATAGCCTCATGATTCATGTCTGGTGTCTCTGTGGTTACCACCAAATTAAGATCACATGATGATATATTTGGGGCACATTTGGTGTGATTGTTTATTATACTCCTTACTTTCTGCACACAGTATCAGTGTCTTGTTGCCTATGTGAGAAAGACATGAGAGGTCTCAGAAATGGGATTTCCTTTTGTATTGAACATCTTGGCCTAATCCAACAGGTAGTCCCAACCAGAGTAGCGGTTGTGTGCCTTCAAGTCATTTCTGACTTATAGCAACCTGAAGGCAAACCTACAAAGTGGATTTCTTGGCAAGATTTGTTCAGAGGGGTTTTGCCCTTGCCTTCTTCTGAGGCTAAGGGGGTGAAACTTGCCCAAGGTCACCCAGTGGGTTTCCATAGCTGGGCAGGGATTTGAACCCTGGTCTCCAGAGTCATAGTAAACCACTATACCATGCTGGATCCACCAACTACAGTAGACCTACGGAATCAATGGAATGTATGTAAGTGCTGATTTGCCTTTTTTTTTTTTTTTTTAGTTTCAGTAGACCTATTATAGTTGGAATTAGCAATTAGATTTATACTTCAGTTTCTAATCTCTAACACAAATTGTGAGTCTTCAGACTTACTGCCCCAGTGGTGACTGATCACTAGTTTTTCAAGCTCACAAAACAGATTGCAGTCATTAGAATCTACCCTTTTGCCTTCATCTCCCACTTTCTCCTTGCAAAGTTCATTTTCTAAAGAAGGGAAAGGCTGTTTTTACAAGGGAAGACTTGCTTTGACGCTTACAGTAGAAACTTGCAAAACTGTACTGGCAGCTGGCCAGAACTGGCTTGTTGTAGTGCAAAGTGCAGTTGTCTTGCTGCTTGTGAAAGGGAAATGACATGAGCCAGAGTGCCAACTGTTTTGAAAGAGCTGTTATATTTGCCGCTCATACGTTTGGGTCACCCTGCCATTGCCAATCCAAATCCCACCATTGAGTGCTTTCTTTGCCCTTATGTTGGCCTTAGAAAAAATTCGCACTAAAGAAGAAAGCCTGAAACATATCTCTCTCAGATTTTGGAGACCTTCTTCGTACATCTGGCTAAAGTATGACTTAATGCATTCCTAATATTCACTCCATGACAGCAATAGAATTGTCCAAAAAATAAACACATATCGGTAGTATCAAGTCAATTGTCTTGCAATCTTCACATTAGGGATCAGAAAAATAAACATGTATCAGTAGTATCAGAATCCACTGCAATATTACACATACAGACACACTTCTAGACTGATTTTCTTTTTAAATAAAATCCTTTTATTACTATTTCTGGAAAAGGGAATTATGAAATACACATTGGCTGACATGGCTGGGTCTATTCTTAATCACATCTATTTTTGACACAATCGTGTATCTGTGGGGATTAAAACAAAAACACGTTATGTAAATCGTTCCTCTGTCTAGACAAACCATGCGGATCGACTCTTTGTTTGTGACCTTGGCAATTTAGAGTTATTTGAAGTCCCTTTCATAAAGGACTATTGGAACTGGTTATAATTAAATGTGGGTATGCCTCAAAGATAATTAAACTCATAATAAAAATTGCATGGCTGAAACTCCCAGCACTAGAACTAACCAGTCTCCCTTTTACTACTGACCCTCTCATTAGACACATGAGATATATTTATTTACTGTGTATTAAGTAGAGTGGCATGTAATTATGGGAAGCTCCTCTGAATGAATGCTCCTCTGTAGATATTATGGCACTTGAAAGATGTGTCTTTTCTCTCCCCCCCCAAAAAAAAGTCATAAGTGAAACAGTTGCTTTTATACGTTCACTGTCCTGATGGCTATACCATCTTGAGCCCAGAAGGACTGCTCTGGTGAACCTTTCACCTATTTCCCAAATGTGGATATACATGCAAGAACTTTAGTACTGGGTGGCCATTTATGAGAAAGCTGCAGTAGTCTGAAGGATTGCTGAGTTGCACACATTTGCTCAGATTTTAGCAACACATTCTAGCTGAGGTGACAGAATGCCACTTTCGCAGGTTGGCCTTTGGATAACCTTTCTGTCTTTTTGATGAAGCGAACAGTTTTAAAGAGAAGCTAACTGAAAGATTTACATTAGTTAGCCTCCAGGGGACTTGCAAGTTTAAAGCTAATCTATGCATGTTAGTATCAAGTAAGGAGAGTGTTGGTTAGCAATTATTAATGGGTACTGAACACATATTCGTCTTCTTTTTTGTTGTAATGTACACAAGAAATGCCATATAACCTCCATAGTGGTAGAATTCAAAGATATAACTAGTCTATGTCAATTTTTGCATTTGTAAGAAATGGAATTTCTCATGACATTATGTGAAAGAAATGAGATCCTAATTGTGAGTTCAGTGTGAAACAGGTGCATGTGAATTATATAGTTGAATAACATCTAACTTTCTGGAATTGAATTGCCTGTTCTTGGTGATATATATTTAAGAGAAGCGGATCCACTTCTGTTTGATCAAGTGAAGTCCTGGTTAAGAATATTCTTTATGTCATGTTTTCCTGAACACTGCAAAATGCAGGTCCTCCTTCCATCTAACAAAAGGCTTTGGACAGTTGTAAATGGACAAATATTGCTAGATTTGCAATTATTTGTTTAAAAGGTGTAGAAGCAAGAATTCCACTATTTTGTTTTGTTTGTGAACTCTGAAAGTTGTAGTTAAATTAGGCTCTGGCTTTGAAAGATGAGAAATTTGTAGAGGGGAGTTGTTAAATATTCTAAAGATTTAAAAAGAAGGAGGAGGAGGATAAGTAAACAGTGGGAAGCAGAATGTCTCTGCCACATTGTCAGACTTGGATGAATTTCTAGAGCAAACTACTTGTCTTGCTGAAATGGCTTGATTTGCAGGACTGTGTGGTGGAAGAATCAGAGGAGATGCATTTAATTTCAAGCAATACTGTGTATCTTTAAAATGAACGCCCAGAGGTCATATGTGGATTTGCATCCATAGCTTCATGGTCTGATGCTAGAATTCACATGTTTATGTGTGGGACTAAACTAGGAGTAGGGATGCTGGTATGCACATAAGCCACTGAGCAATGTGACACACAGGAGCTACACCCTGGAATATACAGTAGCTCCCCTGGCATAGAGGAGGATTCTGTAACCAGCTTTCCCAGGGTTTCTAAACATGGGAGCTCTAGAACCACATTCAACTGAAAACCTTTGCACTCAATTCACAAAGGTCTGGAAGGCTGCAAAGCATGCAAAAACATTCAAGGGAACAGCGTATGTGTTCACCCACCTTCCTCTCCAGTTTATCCCCACATACAAGTTGTGGCAGTTAGTGAGTCTGATGTCAGGGGGCAGTGAATCTACCCTGACTTTTAGCATAGACTTCAAAGGAGATTTCATATAGGTTCATAATCCTAGATAGCTCCTTTATGATTCAGACTAAACCCCAGAGCAGATTCATCATTCCACTGACAGGGTTTCATCACCTCAAGCAAACTGGCACATACTTTCCTAGGGCACAGATAGCATCCATTAGCCACAATACAATCTTAGGCACTCATTAACCACAATACAACCCTATGCATGTATCTTACTAATTGATCCTAAATGTGGAATGCATACACATTTTAGTGCAAGTCATAATGAGCATCACACTACAAATTCACATGCAGATCTGAACTCAATTCCATGTCTGTAACTCTGATTTCATGTAGATGATATTTTAAATTCACTGCAGATGAGTGAACTACCTTGATGTGCCAACATTGCAGTTATTTATAATATATGTGCAATTGGGTAGATATGCAGAAAGGAAGCTCTGTATCTTCCCATCCAGTTAAGATATGGGCAACGAGGCAGACATGTACAAAACCCAGCCAGCCAGCCTTCTTTCTGTCCTTCCTTCCTTTTCCCATCAGCTGACAAACATCCTACAGAAGCCTTCTTAAGATTAATTAAAGCACTAACAAACCAGTAAAACTGTAAAAGGTATGGCTGAGCAAGGATTCGAACCCTGATCTCCAGAGTTATAACCCAGTGCTCAAATTACTACATCACACTGTCTCTCTTAATTTATATATCACCTTTCTCTCAGCAAGGAAATTGTGGCTGTAACTTACGAAATCCTGAGATTTGTAGTTTGATGAGGTGTTAGAGGAATCAGGCAGCAAATACTGAATATCTCACAAAACTGTAAATCCCAGGATAGAGCCATGGCAAAGTGAAATCATAGTGTTATAATTGCATTGTGCAGTGGTTTCCAAATGGTGGGGGTGGGAACCCCGGGGAGGCACGCGAGTTGCTCAAGGGAGGCCCTGATCCCTCCTCCTCATCTTCTTCCCATTTTTATACACGTATGTTGTGTTAAATACTGAATTTATTTAAATAAAACTGTTCTAATTTGAATGATTATTTCTTTATATTTCCTTACAAAATAAAAAAAATGAATATGCATGAATGTGCAAATTAAACCGCACACACTAAAAAACTAAAATATTTTTATTCCTATATTAAGTTGAGTGGAGGAGGGGCAGTACAACAGCTGCGTATAGATATAAATGGGGGTCCCAAGGGTAAAACCTTTGAATACCTCTGGCAGAACATGAAAGGTCCTCAAGAATGTGAATATTCTAAAGATTGCATATTTATGAATGTAGTCTGGCACCTTATTGAGTAGTTACGGATGCATAAACTCGACTTAAGGCATTCATAACTGTTCTGTATTCATGTTTACGAATCTGGCACCATTGCAAATACCCCCACCCCAAATGTACCTTAACAACTAGCAACCACATTGAATAACACAAGTCTGCTCTGCTGGTGATTGGAGAGCAGAAGAATGACTACCAGCATCTTCCCACCGGCAAACTCTGGTGCAATAATCAGAAACAGGAAACCTGTCACAATTCCTCCTTGTGCAGATCACTTGTAAAAGGAAGTTGACAGTGTCATGCTGCAGCACCTCAACTGCCAGTAGAGCAGACCTCTATCACTCAGTATGGCTGCTGGCTGTGAAGGTAGGTTTGGGGATTCAGGTTGGGAGATGATACATAGCTAAACGTTTGTAACTATGTCTGTGGTGTAAAATTTCAGCCATCATTTAATTGAAAAACTATAAAAGCAACTCCTTCACCAAATTCAACAAGGTAATGGTATACTTTCTTCTGCTATCATAACAGATCCATGGGATATCACTTGACATTTCTTGTAGTCAAAATCCTGCACAAGAATGCTAATCCTAGGATGATCCCATGGCAGTTAGAGTAGAAAAATAATGCTGTAACTGTGTAGTGTAAAAGAGCCTTTCCTCATAGAACAGGCATTTTGATAGGAGAAAAGAGAGGTCAAAGGCCTGCCAGAGAAAAGGCTGTGAAGATAGCAATGATATATTTTTTACCAGACTGCCTGATCTGGAGTGGGAGAGCATATAATCATAATGTTTTATTCTATTTTGAGGGAGTGGGGAGGCCTGTCATACATGACCTGCTATATGCCGGCTAAAAATGGAAGCAGAAAAGTGATGAAATCCCTCTGCCCGCCACTGTAGTTGACAGATTTAAGCTATAATGATTCGATATATTCTAATAGCATATTTTCTAAGTGTGTATTAGCAAATCTGCTAGAGAGATAGAACAAAACCATAGATGTATCTTTGTGCAACCCAGGAAAAGGCCTGTGAGGTATGGACTTGCTGTTGTCAGCCACTGAGAAATTGCGAAGTGTTTCTTTCTTTAAAAAGAGCCAGAGAAGAGGTTTTAATGATTTGCTATGGCTTCTCCCCTCTTCAAGTTAACCATTAACTC
Source organism: Sceloporus undulatus (assembly GCF_019175285.1). Classification (NCBI taxonomy): domain Eukaryota; kingdom Metazoa; phylum Chordata; class Lepidosauria; order Squamata; family Phrynosomatidae; genus Sceloporus; species Sceloporus undulatus. The sequence continues at coordinate 77,198,406 of NC_056526.1, read as the reverse complement.
TTGTTGTTACTATGATACTTATCAACCGGGCAGCCTGTTGCCTTTTTGCTGATGCTTCAGATGTTCAAAGAGATCTGACACCTGATCGACATGTGGACGCCTGCCCACATGTTTTTCACTACATCAGATAAACTGACACTGCTGCACTGATGTTGTAATGTGAGTTACACTTGCCCCACATTTATGGCTTGTGTTAATGTAAAGAAGAAATTCATTCAGATAAAATATCATTTCCGGGCATGTGCTGTGTGTGACCCTACTAAGCCAAGTGCATGAAGCACTCTTGTTTTAGCTCTTAGCTAAATGGCTGATAAGCTATATTCTCCCTCCCTCCCCTCCCTCCCTCATTGCCATCTTTTTCTTATAATGCTTAAAATATAACTCTCTAAATAACAAAATAGATGGGGACGGAGTCTATAAATCTTTGCCAATAGGTGAGGGATATTAGACTTTCTCAGATCTGTTTTTAGCTATGCAGTCTTTGGGTGGCACACAGGTGTAGACTTCAGTCCCTGTCATAATCTGGCTACCAAACTACTGTGAGAGGAATACTATCCGGAGACAGAAGACTGCTGTTTTCCCTTCTCCTATCTTCTCAAGATGGCTCTCTTTCTTCCCCCATCTCTAAGTCTCCTCAGTCCATAACTTCTCACTCTCTTAACTGTTCTCAAAACTTTCCTAGAATCTTCTCCCAAAGAAAACTCTCCTCGGGTAGCTTCTAAGCAGGGTTGTATGCCTTTGTTTATTCATTCTCAAAGGCAAAAATAAATAATTTCAAAAGTTTCCTCCTCAGGTGAAATTAATGAAGCTTTTGTACACTTTTCAAAGGCATGCTACATTTCAGATGTGATATTTTCTATTTTCTGTTTCATGACACTTGGTTTTCATGAAAAAGACCACTGTGCACATAAAACATAGTATGTTGTCTTTTCTGTTTAAAATTTTTTCACACAAATTGAAGGGTTTTTTTTGGCATAAATGAAGCTTCTGCATTCTGTACATAAAAACATGTATTTTTGTCTTTTTATAAAAAAAAGGTTTCACAAATATTCAAGGTTTTTGCGTAAATGAATTTTCTGCAAAATGTCCTGAGGTGTGAAAAATTTCATGACGTGTACCCTTTTTTCAACACAGCCTCTCAATATATTGAAACATCTTTTCTCATATAAGAGATAAGAATATTGATTCTTCATGAGATCATCCTGACTCCTAAGAGGTGAAGTTGGGCCATGCTCAAGGTACCACACAGAGAATTACCCTTTATAGCATGTACTTGTACTTTAGGGTTGCATTGGAAGGATTTTGGAAATGTTTTTTCTTAAGTAGAGTTGCCATTAGAAATGGTCTTAATACTACTAGTATTGAGCAGACTATATATTATTGGCAGAAAATGGCCGATTGATGTTTCCTCTGTGAGGGCATTTAACAGCTTGTTCTTGTGTGCCAACAGCTATTTGGTGTGTCTGATTGGACTGAGCTGTTAAGGTCTTAGGAGCTGTACAGACAGCCGATTTGAGCCCACTTGGGGCTGGCTTGGATGTGCCAAGGCCCCAAGTGGGATCAAAGCCAGACTGGCATTTGCATCCCAGCTGGCTTCTGTTCTACTTGAGGACATGGCGTATAGACATCACTTTCCCCAAAGCTGGCTTTCCAAAGGGAAAAGCTGGCCATATGGTGGAAGGGATGGCTTTTTTCAGCCCTCAAAAGGAGTGAATCTTATCCACTCCTTTTTGGGATGGATTCTGGCTGGACTAGGGCCAGGCATCTCTTTGTCCTGGCCCCCAACTAATCTAAAAGGGACAGCTTTAAGACACCCCCCCCCCCTTTTGAGCTGTCTGTATCCCCTCCTTACAATATTTTCACACACAAGGCTGAGGTTGGCTTTTTCTTAAATAGATAGGCAATTTTAAAACTTCACTGGAGCAAATGGAAGGTGTGATTTCTCCTCCACATTTTATCCTGCATGAGCTTAGAGGCACTTTTTTTGCTGCAAAAGAAACTCTCTTAATATTTATTTATTTAAATATTTATATCACACTTAGGAGTTTATTGCACGGGGTTTGGAGAACACGACCGGAGCGGAACTGAACAGAACAGGGGAGAACACATATTATCGCATGGGAGAATTCCGCTGATGCCTCTGGAAGTCCCCAATCCATTCCCCATCTGTCCTACAGCAGCTGATTTTCAAGAACTGTTCAGAATCATTCTTAAAAATCGGCTGCTGTGGGACGGATGGGGAACAGATTGGGGACTTCTGGAGGCATTGGCAGCATTCTCCCATGCAATAATATGTGTTTTCCTCCTGTTCGGTTCCCTTTCCGCTCCCTTCAGTTCCATTCCAGTCGTGTTCTCCAGGCCCCGTGCAATAAACTCCATCGTTTTGTAATACAATGGACCCTTGGTATCCATTGTGGTTTGATTCCAGACACCTCCCAGTGGATATAAACATCTGTGGATACTCAAGTGTCATGATATATAATGGGGTAGTAAAAAGATGTCCCTTATATAAAATGACAAAATCAAGGTTTGCTTTTTGGACTTTTTTTTTCTTTTTGGGATATTTTCAACCTGTAGATGGTTGAATCCATGTATGCAGAATCTGCGGATACAGAGGACCAACTGTAGCTGTATCAATCAATTCTCTATAACAGAATTATAGAGCAAGTGACATGATAGTTCTATTTGAAATGGCCATACCAGCCTAAGAAATGTTGCTGCCCCCATTTCTACCACTTCAATCAGGCTCCAGGAGGGAAGAGGCAGGGGGCCTACTTGAGGGCATGTGGGGCAGGTTGTCTGGAACACAGAATTCTGTCATCCTAACCAGAAGTACAAATAGTAGGTTGGCACTGTTAACCTTTCACACCACTCAGCACTGGCCACTTGAGGTGAATGCCTTTGTTTGCCTAATACTAGGGCAGCCCTGGCAACAACTAATATTTAAAATCCCTGAAGGAGTTCTTTGTATTTTAGTAAACTCCTCATCAGTGGTAAATTTATATTCCAGTGGAATTTGGTGGTGAATCTGTTCCAAGCTTTAGTTTGAAATTTCATTCAAAGAGCCACATAGGCTGAAGAATCCTATCCCCCCAAATAGGTTTAGCACCTTGAATAGCTCTGGAGCAGAATTATCTCTTCACACACATTAGACTCCAGCAGACTCAAAGCAGTGATATAAATAATAATAGTACAATCTTATGTTTCTACAAACTGAAGTGAATCCAGAAGACTCTTGTGACTTAGGGTGTTCTGGGAAGATCTGTTTGCATATCCATGACAGATATGGAGAAATTTAGCAGATCTATTTATTTCTGCTGTATGGTGAATAAAAACCTGTTCCTCTTTCTATTTCTCTACCCATTGTGGCATGCTAGGCTCACATATTTTATTGAAGAAAAGGGTTAGATTAGTCATTGAAGTAACTGTTAAAAGAAGAGGAGATCCTTGGAACATTACCAGTTTGTTTCTCCATGCCATCAAGACTGGGAAGTTACTCAGCTATTGTTTTGAGGGAATGGGTTGGTTTGAATACACAGTAACACTAGTTTCATGGTATCAGTGAGATCTAGCTTCTCTCCAAGCTTATACACTCCTCCTCTTCCTCCACTCATGAGGAAAGGTTAAAAACTTTCACTTGCATATTTGGTTAACTGCAATTTACTGTGTCACACAAATTATGGTTAATCTTAACTACAGAAAATGAAATCAAGCCACGTTCAAACCATAGTTTAAGAAACTTGCTTCCATACTCCATAGTTAAGATTAACTGTAGTGTTGGGTTCAGATGACACTATAAATAACATTGAATTATAAATATTGTTGGATTATAATACCCACTATAGGCTATACTTCACCATAGTTTTACTGTAGATTTTACTGGATAGGACTGCTGGTACTTGCAGTCCATCAATATCTGGATGGCTCAATTTCTACCCAAATTTTGAATATTCTTTTGCTGTCTTGGTGGTCTAATTTGTAAGGGAAGCAGAAACAGCATATTTCTTCTTCACAGCTATCCTGGAGTAGGAAGGGGTCACACAATCCCCAGGAGAAGGCTGAGCTAATTTTGGTAACCATCATTTAGCATTATCTCCAATTCAACCAACATGGTGCTACAGTAATTGAAATCTTAACCTCTGCAATAATTTTGCTAGTAATCTTAGCTAAAACTCTATCTCTTATGTGCTTTATAGCCTCCTCTTTATTGTTGTGCCTACAAATCATTTTTCATCTATGGCAACCCTCCAGTGAATGTATCACAGGGTTATATTGGCAAGATATGTTTGGGAGAGGATTGCCATTGTCTTCCTGTGTGACTTGCCCTGTAGGTTTCCATGGCCAAGCGAGGATTTGCACCCTGGCCTTTCAGACTCCTAGTCCAACATTCAAGTAACTACACCCTACTGGCTCTCCTATCTGTTTGTCGTTTTTAGCTGCCCTTTGTCTGTTGTCTTGGCTGTCTGTGATAATATCATCAGCACTCTTCTCCAGAACCAAATTCTCAAATAAATTTATTTTACATCTATTGGTCTTCTTCACTGTCCAGTTTTCACATCCATACTTGGTGATGGGGAACATAATGGTTTGTACAATCCTCAGAGTTATAGCTTTACACTTTAGGATTTTGTCCAGTTCTTTCATAGGCCCGTTACAGACAGGCCTTAAACTACAGACTCAGTCCGTACTAGGGTTAAAAAGGGGTGTTGCTTCCGGACACCCCTAACCCTAGCACAGACTGAGTCCATACAAAATGGCAGCGCCCCTTCCACATGGGGGCCGCCATGATGATGTCACAAACGTGCTGCCTCCAAAAGAGGCGGCGCGGACGTGATGTCATTGCGCTGCATGAGGGCGCTTAGTGCGCCCTTTCGGCAGAACAGGAAGGAGCTCCGAAACAGAGCTTTTTCTTGGTTTGCGTCACTGGCGCAGCCATGTGAAGGCTGCACTAGCGATGCAAATCAGAAAGGGGCCAAGCGGCCCCTTTCTGAGAGTCCCCGCCGCCATTGGGGTGTCCTTGGGGCTTCAAGCCCCAAGGACACCTCTTTCCAGGCCGCAGGGAAGCGGCCTTTTGCCGCCTCCCCATGGCCTGGAAAGTGGCGGATCGGGGCTTCAGAGGCTGTCGTTCTGGCAGCTGAGGCCCCAATCCAGCGAGGAAAGGGCCGGTTACAGGCTGCCCCAAACAGGCGGTCTGTAACGCACCATAGCTGTCTTTCCCAATCCAAGTCTTCTATAGATTTATTAACTACAGTCACCATTTTGATCCATATTTGATCCAAGGTATGAGAACTCTTTGACTATTTCAATTTCCTTATTATCCAGGATAAATGCTTGTAGATCTTCCATGGCAATTATTTTGTACTAATCCTTGCCAATCTTCCAAGTGGATTGTAACATTTGCTAAGATAATATACACCAAGTGCATCAGTGATGCTGCTGCTGACAATAATAATGACAATGAGGGTGATGATTTCAAAAGGGATAAGTCTGTTTGTGCCACTTTAAAGAACTCCAGATTTATTACTTCAGGAGCTTCCATGGTCTATAGATGACTTAATCCGATGCACAAAGTGTTATACAGAATTTTAGAAACATAGCCACTTCAATACACAAACATGTAGGTGAGCTGCTAGACAGCAGTGAGGCCATTGGGAAATTAAATTCAGAAAATGCTGACAGTGACAATTAACAATGTTATGAACCTTGCCAAGTTTATGTAGTCCCAAACCTGAAAGAGAAACTTGGCAGCACTCAGAAGCTTGCAGGACCAAGAAAGCTAGTAATTATATGTATATAATGCAAGTCAGGCATACACACAATTTGATGCCCGTCTATACTTATTTTATAGGTACATGGAGAACTCAGTAAATAGTGTTTCCAAAGGAGTAAAGGGTCTAGTTAATGAAATGTTCGATAAGAACATTTTGTGCAGTAGAAAAATACATTGTGTTGTCTGGAAGACCTACGTGAGGAAAAGATTAATATTACCACTGGTTTCTGTGGAGGAATAATTGCCAGAGTCTAATGTTGTTAAGCTTTAAATCGTGCACATAGTGTATCCAGACTCCCTGTGGAAGACAGGTGTTATGTGTAATGCTGTATGAATGCAGCAAGAAGGGAGGAGTGGTTTTTATCTTAATAGAAAAAATAATTATTGAAACACTGGAAACAGGAAAAGAAAAATTGAACAGGCTACATTCAGAGCTTGTAGTAATTTTTGAAACATTTTATAAGGCTGATTGTTTTCTTAACCATACTTAATATTAGTGTCATAGTTGAGAGAAATGCAGTGCCTTTAGAGGTCTATAGTTCACTCAGGTTTATTCCTACAAGAGGCTTTCCCTTGTTTCAGCAGGGGAGAGATGAAGTGCTTTTTCATCCCATATGATTTTTTTAAAAGTCAATACTTTTTTTCTGACTTATGATGATCCTAAGGGATCATTCACATGTCGTTTTTAGCACAGCTATGCAAATAACCTCACTCACACATTCCATGTTTGTTGTTCACACTATGGAACCGCATCTGTGCCTATCTTTGCAAGTTCAATTGTTCACATGTGTCAGCACTTGAATAAAGATGGAGTGATGCCTGCCCTGGTTCATGTGACAGAATGATTCCACCAATGATGGCATCTCCAAAAAGTGATCACCAAGTCACAAAATGAGATCATGTGTACCAGTATGTGGATATTTCCAGATTCTATAAAGGCCTAAATAAAGTTGGGAACTGGGCCATTGACTTAACATTCAACAATTGATTCAATGGATTTATTCTAGTTAAGACTACCTGTTGGGTTTAGTTTGGGGTGGCAATTGTACAGTCCTCCATATGTTGTTGAACTGCTACTGCCAGCATTCATCACCTGTGGCTATGCTGGCTAGGGCCACATGGAATTTTAGTTCAGCAACACCTGGAGGGCTGTACAATATCTTGATATCTGCTGGGGTTTAGTTCCAGGACGTCCCATGGATACCAAAATCCATGAATGTTCAAGTCTCATTAAATACAATGGAAACTAAAATGGTGACCCTTATATAAAATGGCAAAATCAAGGCTTGCTTTATGGAATTTATATATATATATATATATATATATATATATATATATATATATAGAATATTTTCAAGCTGTGGATGCTTGAATCTATGGATAAAGAATCCTTGGATATGGAGGGCTGACTGTACTACCCTAACATAAATCCAACAGGTAGTTCCAGCAAAAAGAAATCTACTGAACAAATCCAATTGCCAAATGGCAAATCAAAATAGTTCTACTCTAGTTGCGATGGATTTAAGCCAGTGTTTCTTACATATGATCACAGATGCATGTGACTGGCTACAAGAAATTGGGTAGGGCATAACTCATAGGAACAACTTATAAAAATGTGTTGTTCCTTGCCCAGGGAACAACGCAAATGGTCCTACGTGTTTCTTCCCTTTTTGGAAAGTTAAAAAAAAATACAGCTGGGAAAGGCAGCTATCCTTTTGGGGGGGAGGACTCTTAGCATAGAAATATGCACCAGTGAGCATATTTCATAGCCATGCCCCAAATTTCTTTAGTTCTTTGAAGAAGGGGGAGGGCTTGGCATGCTTGATCATTTAACCCTAGGGCCTGCTCTGGGCATAATTATGCTCGAGTACACAGCAAATGTGAACTGAAAGTACACTGCCACAGACAGAAGCAATTTATGTGAAGAAGCATATGCATTTCTAGCTAGTCAGCACAGCCCATTGCTCCTAGCAATGCACAAGTAGCACAGAGGCTGAGGGACAGAATTAAGTCAGTTAGTCACATGTAGGTTTAAATTACACACCACAGTTATGGGAACCAGAAAGCCATGAACAACAAAAGATGACATATATATATATATATATATATATATATATATATATGAACCTTACAAAGGTTGTGGGAAAATATTGTTTCTTTTTCAGACGATGATTGGCCTTTGTAACCCAGCCACACAGGTTTCTAGTCCAAGGTCAGTAAATATTTTACATAAAAATATTGCCTTTCCTTTAAAAACTGTTTCCAAGTCACACTTCACAATATTTAAAATCAATGTATCCTGCCTTGATTCCGTTGAAAGCTTATGTTTTCCAACCCTATGTCTCCCCAGTATTAGCCCTTTGAAAATGGCATTTCAGGGTTTAGTTCCATAATTTGGGAATTTTGTTGTTGAGAGGGGCCAGGGATGTTTTCCTATGTTTACTTTAAACATTTTCCCAAGGAGGAGAAGCAGCATTTGATTGTGAACAATCCAAAGGGATTATGGAAGTTTATGTGTTGTAGCAAACATACTCCACTGTTTAACAGACCTCTGTGCTATCAGCTTTTGTTCATGAACAGAAAATTTATTAATAAATCTCTTTGTAAGATCTATTTATCCTGTCTGTCTGTCTGTCTGTCTATCTATCTATCTATCTATCTATCTATCTATCTATCTATCTATCTATCTATCTATCTATCTATCTAT